>NC_092785.1:62204755-62504755 GCF_047496795.1 Chiloscyllium punctatum | reverse complement strand
CTCTTCCCTGGGTGTGTTACTTTGACAGAGTGAGGTCAGTCGGCTCTTCCCTGGGTGTGTTACATTGACAGAGTGGGGTCAGTCTGCTCTTCCCTGGGTGTGTTACATTGACAGAGTGGGGTCAGTCTGCTCTTCCCTGGATGTGTTACATTGACAGAGTGGGGTCAGTCTGTTCTTCCCTGGGTGTGTTACATTGACAGAGTGGGTTCACTATGCTCTTCCCTGGGTGTGTTACTTTGACAAAATGGGGTCAGTCTGCTCTTCCCTGGGTGTGTTACTTTGACAGAGTGGGGTCAGTCTGCTCTTCCCTGGGTGTGTTACTTTGACAGAGTGGGGTCAGTCTGCCCTTCCCTGGGTCTGTTACATTGACAGAGTGGGGTCAGTCTTCCCTTCCCTGGGTCCGTTACATTGACAGAGTGGGGTCATTCTGCTCTTCCCTGGGTGTGTTACATTGACAGAGTGGAGTTAGTCTGCTCTTCCCTGGGTGTGTTACATTGACAGAGTGGAGTCAGTCTGCTCTTCCATGGGTGTGTTACATTGACAGAGTGAGGTCAGTCTGCCCTTCCCTGGGTCTGTTACATTGACAGAGTGGGGTCAGTCTGCCCTTCCCTGGGTGTGTTACATTGATAGAGTGTGGTCAGTCTGCTCTTCCCTGGGTGTGTTACATTGACAGAGTGAAGTAAGTCAGCTCTTCCCTGGGTGAGTTACATTGACAGAGTGGAGTCAGTCTGCTCTTCCCTGGGTGTGTTACATTTACAGAGTGAAGTCAGTCTGCTATTCCCTGGGTGTGTTACACGGACGCAGTGGGGTCAGTCTGCTCTTCCCTGAGTGTGTTTCATTGACAGAGTAGAGTCAGTCTGCTCTTCCCTGGGTGTGTTACATTGACAGAGTGGAGTCAGTCTGCTCTTCCCTGGGTGTGTTACATTGACAGAGTGAAGTCAGTCTGCTGTTCCTGGGTGTGTTACACTGACACAGTGGGGTCAGTCTGCTCTTCCCTGAGTGTGTTACATTGACAGAGTGGGGTCAGTCTGCTCATCCCTGGGTGTGTTACATTGACAGAGTGGGGTCAGTCTGCTCTTCCCTGGGTGTGTTTCATTGACAGAGTGGGGTCAGTCTGCTCTTCCCTGGGTGTGTTACATTGACAGCGTGGGACAGTCTGCTCTTCCCTGAGTGTGGTACATTGATAGAGTGGCGTCAGTCTGCTCTTCCCTGGCTGAGTTACATTGACAGAGTGGGGTCAGTGTGCTCTTCCCTTGGTGCGTTAAATCGACAGCGTGGGGTCAGTCTGCTCTTCCCTGAGTGTGGTACATTGATAGAGTGGCGTCAGTCTGCTCCTCCCAGGGTGTGTTACATTGACAGAGTGAGGTCAGTCTGGTCTTCCCTGGGTGTGTTACATTGACAGAGTGGAGTCAGTCTGCTCTTCCCTGGGCGTGTTACATTGACAGAGTGAAGTCAGTCTGCTATTCCCTGGGTGTGTTACACTGACACAGTGGGGTCAGTCTGCTCTTCTCTGAGTGTGTTACATTGACAGAGTGGAGTCAGTCTGCTCTTCCCTGGGTGTGTTACATTGACAGAGTGAAGTCAGTCTGCTGTTCCCTGGGTGTGTTACATTGACAGAGTGGGATCAGTCTGCTCTTGCCTGGGTGTGTTACTTGACAGAGTGGGTTCAGTCTGCTCTTCCCTGGGTGTGTTACTTTGACAAAGTGGGGTCAGTCTGCTCTTCCCTGGGTGTGTTACTTTGACAGAGTGGGGTCAGTCGGCTCTTCCCTGGGTGTGTTACATTGACAGAGTGGGATCAGTCTGCTCTTCCCTGGTCCGTTACATTGACCGAGTGGGGTCATTCTGCTCTTCCCTGGGTGTGTTACATTGACAGAGTGGGGTCAGTCTGCTCTTCCCTGGGTGTGTTACTTTGACAGAGTGAGGTCAGTCTGCTCTTCCCTGGGTGTGTTACATTGACAGAGTGGGGTCAGTCTGCTCTTCCCTGGGTGTGTTACATTGACAGAGTGGGGTCAGTCTGCTCATCCCTGGGTGTGTTACATTGACAGAGTGGGGTCAGTCTGCTCTTCCCAGGGTGTGTTTCATTGACAGAGTGGGGTCAGTCTGCTCTTCCCTGGGTGTGTTACATTGACAGAGTGGGGTCAGTCTGCTCTTCCCAGGGTGTGTTACATTGACAGAGTGAGGTCAGTCTGCTCTTCCCTGGGTGTGTTACATTGAAAGAGTGGGGTCAGTCTGCTCTTCCCTGGGTGCGTTACATTGACAGAGTGGGGTCAGTCTGCCCTTCCCTGGGTCTGTTACATTGACAGAGTGGGGTCATTCTGCTCTTCCCTGGGTCTGTTACATTGACAGAGTGGGGTCAGTCTGCCCTTCCCTGTGTCTGTTACATTGACAGAGTGGGGTCAGTCTGCTCTTCCCTGGGTGTGTTACATTGACAGAGTGGGGTCAGTCTGCTCTTCCCTGGGTGTGTTAGATTGACAGAGTGGAGTCAGTCTGCTCTTCCCTGGGTGTGTTACATTGACAGAGTGGAGTCAGTCTGCTCTTCCATGGGTGTGTTACATTGACAGAGTGGGGTCAGTCTGCCCTTCCGTGGGTCTGTTACATTGACAGAGTGGGGTCAGTCTGCCCTTCCCTGGGTGTGTTACATTGACAGAGTGAAGTCAGTCAGCTCTTCCCTGGGTGAGTTACATTGACAGAGTGGAGTCAGTCTGCTCTTTCCAGGGCGTGTTACATTGACAGAGTTAAGTCAGTCTGCTATTCCCTGGGTGTGTTACACTGACACAGTGGGGTCAGTCTGCTCTTCCCTGAGTGTGTTACATTGACAGAGTGGAGTCAGTCTGCTCTTCCCTGGGTGTGTTACATTGACAGAGTGGAGTCAGTCTGCTCTTCCCTGGGTGTGTTACATTGACAGAGTGATGTCAGTCTGCCCTTCCCTGGGTGTGTTACACTGACACAGTGGGGTCAGTCTGATCTTCCCTGGGTGTGTTACTTTGACAGAGTGGGGTCAGTCTGCTCTTCCCTGGGTGTGTTACATTGACAGAGTGGGGTCAGTCTGTTCTTCCCTGGGTGTGTTTCTTTGACAGAGTGAGGTCAGTCTGCTCTTCCCTGGGTGTGTTACATTGACAGAGTGAGGTCAGTCGGCTCTTCCCTGGGTGTGTTACATTTACAGAGTGGGGTCAGTCTGCTCTTCCCTGGGTGTGTTACATTGACAGAGTGGGGTCAGTCTGCTCTTCCCTGGATGTGTTACATTGACAGAGTGGGGTCAGTCTGTTCTTCCCTGGGTGTGTTACATTGTCAGAGTGGGTTCAGTCTGCTCTTCCCTGGGTGTGTTACTTTGACAAAATGGGGTCAGTCTGCTCTTCCCTGGGTGTGTTACTTTGACAGAGTGGGGTCAGTCTGCTCTTCCCTGGGTGTGTTACTTTGACAGAGTGGGGTCAGTCTGCTCTTCCCTGTGTGTGTTAAATTGACAGAGTGGGGTCAGTCTGTTCTTCCCTGGATGTGTTACATTGACAGAGTGGGGTCAGTCTGCTCTTCCCTGGGTGTGTTACTTTGACAGAGTGGGGTCAGTCTGCTCTTCCCTGGGTCTGTTACATTGACAGAGTGGGGTCAGTCTGCCCTTCCCTGGGTCTGTTACATTGACAGAGTGGGGTCATTCTGCTCTTCCCTGGGTGTGTTACATTGACAGAGTGGGGTCAGTCTGCTCTTCCCTGGGTGTGTTTGATTGACAGAGTGGAGTCAGTCTGCTCTTCCCTGGGTGTGTTACTTTGACAGAGTGGGGTCAGTCTGCTCTTCCCTGGGTCTGTTACATTGACAGAGTGGGGTCAGTCTGCCCTTCCCTGGGTCTGTTACATTGACAGAGTGGGGTCATTCTGCTCTTCCCTGGGTGTGTTACATTGACAGAGTGGGGTCAGTCTGCTCTTCCCTGGGTGTGTTACTTTGACAGAGTGGGGTCAGTCTGCTCTTCCCTGGGTGTGTTACTTTGACAGAGTGGGGTCAGTCTGCTCTTCCCTGGGTGTGTTACTTTGACAGAGTGGGGTCAGTCTGCTCTTCCCTGTGTGTGTTACATTGACAGAGTGGGGTCAGTCTGCTCTTCCCTGGGTGTGTTACATTGACAGAGTGGGGTCAGTCTGCTCTTCCCTGGGTGTGTTACATTGACAGGGTGGGGTCTGTGTGCTCTTCCCTGGGTGTGTGACTTTGACAGAGTGGGGTCAGTCTGCTCTTCCCTGGGTGTGTTACTTTGACAGAGTGGGGTCAGTCTGCTCTTCCCTGAGTGTGGTACATTGACAGAGTGGGGTCAGTCTGTTCTTCCCTGGGTGTGTTACATTGACAGAGTGGGGTCAGTCTGCTCTTCCCTCGGTGTGTTACATTGACAGAGTTGGGTCAGTCTGCCCTTCTCTGGGTCTGTTACATTGACAGGGTGGGGTCAGTCTGCCCTTCCCTGGGTGTGTTACATTGACAGAGTCTGGTCAGTCTGCTCTTCCCTGGGTGTGTTACATTGACAGAGTGAAGTCAGTCTGCTCTTCCCTGGGTGTGTTACATTGACAGAGTGGAGTCAGTCTGCTCTTCCCTGGGTGTGTTACACTGACACAGTGGGGTCAGTCTGCTCTTCCCTGAGTGTGTTACATTGACAGAGTGGGGTCAGTCTGCTCTTCCCTGAGTGTGCTACATTGATAGAGTGGCGTCAGTCTGCTCTTCCCAGGGTGTGTTACATTTACAGAGTGAGGTCAGTCTGCTCTTCCCTGGGTGTGTTACATTGAAAGAGTGGGGTCAGTCTTCTCTTCCCTGGGTGTGTTAATTTGACAGAGTGGGGTCAGTCTGCTCTTCCCTGAGTGTGTTACATTGACAGAGTGGGTTCAGTCTGCTCTTCCCTGAGTGTGTTACATTGACAGAGTGGGGTCAGTCTGCTCTTCCCTGAGTGTGCTACATTGATAGAGTGGCGTCAGTCTGCTCTTCCCAGGGTGTGTTACATTTACAGAGTGAGGTCAGTCTGCTCTTCCCTGGGTGTGTTACATTGAAAGAGTGGGGTCAGTCTTCTCTTCCCTGGGTGTGTTAATTTGACAGAGTGGGGTCAGTCTGCTCTTCCCTGGGTGTGTTACTTTGACAGAGTGGGGTCAGTCTGCTCTTCCCTGGGTGTGTTACTTTGACAGAGTGGGGTCAGTCTGCTCTTCCCTGGGTGTGTTACATTGACAGAGTGGGGTAAGTCTGCTCTTCCCTGGGTGTGTTACTTTGACAGAGTGAGGTCAGTCGGCTCTTCCCTGGGTGTGTTACATTGACAGAGTGGGGTCAGTCTGCTCTTCCCTGGGTGTGTTACATTGACAGAGTGGGGTCAGTCTGCTCTTCCCTGGGTGTGTTACATTGACAGAGTGGGGTCAGTCTGCTCTTCCCTGGATGTGTTACATTGACAGAGTGGGGTCAGTCTGTTCTTCCCTGGGTGTGTTACATTGACAGTTTGGGTTCACTATGCTCTTCCCTGGGTGTGTTACTTTGACAAAATGGGGTCAGTCTGCTCTTCCCTGGGTGTGTTACTTTGACAGAGTGGGGTCAGTCTGCTCTTCCCTGGGTGTGTTACTTTGACAGAGTGGGGTCAGTCTGCCCTTCCCTGGGTCTGTTACATTGACAGAGTGGGGTCAGTCTGCTCTTCCCTGGGTGTGTTACTTTGACAGAGTGGGGTCAGTCTGCCCTTCCCTGGGTCTGTTACATTGACAGAGTGAGGTCAGTCTGCCCTTCCCTGGGTCTGTTACATTGACAGAGTGGGGTCATTCTGCTCTTCCCTGGGTGTGTTACATTGCCAGAGTGGGGTCAGTCTGCTCTTCCCTGGGTGTGTTAGATTGACAGAGTGGAGTTAGTCTGCTCTTCCCTGGGTGTGTTACATTGACAGAGTGGAGTCAGTCTGCTCTTCCATGGGTGTGTTACATTGACAGAGTGAGGTCAGTCTGCCCTTCCCTGGGTCTGTTACATTGACAGAGTGGGGTCAGTCTGCCCTTCCCTGGGTGTGTTACATTGATAGAGTGTGGTCAGTCTGCTCTTCCCTGGGTGTGTTACATTGACAGAGTGAAGTAAGTCAGCTCTTCCCTGGGTGAGTTACATTGACAGAGTGGAGTCAGTCTGCTCTTCCCTGGGCGTGTTACATTTACAGAGTGAAGTCAGTCTGCTATTCCCTGGGTGTGTTTCATTGACAGAGTAGAGTCAGTCTGCTCTTCCCTGGGTGTGTTACATTGACAGAGTGGAGTCAGTCTGCTCTTCCCTGGGTGTGTTACATTGACAGAGTGAAGTCAGTCTGCTGTTCCTGGGTGTGTTACACTGACACAGTGGGGTCAGTCTGCTCTTCCCTGAGTGTGTTACATTGACAGAGTGGGGTCAGTCTGCTCATCCCTGGGTGTGTTACATTGACAGAGTGGGGTCAGTCTGCTCTTCCCTGGGTGTGTTTCATTGACAGAGTGGGGTCAGTCTGCTCTTCCCTGGGTGTGTTACATTGACAGCGTGGGACAGTCTGCTCTTCCCTGAGTGTGGTACATTGATAGAGTGGCGTCAGTCTGCTCTTCCCTGGCTGAGTTACATTGACAGAGTGGGGTCAGTGTGCTCTTCCCTTGGTGCGTTAAATCGACAGCGTGGGGTCAGTCTGCTCTTCCCTGAGTGTGGTACATTGATAGAGTGGCGTCAGTCTGCTCCTCCCAGGGTGTGTTACATTGACAGAGTGAGGTCAGTCTGGTCTTCCCTGGGTGTGTTACATTGACAGAGTGAAGTCAGTCTGCTATTCCCTGGGTGTGTTACACTGACACAGTGGGGTCAGTCTGCTCTTCTCTGAGTGTGTTACATTGACAGAGTGGGGTCAGTCTGTTCTTCCCTGGGTGTGTTACATTGTCAGAGTGGGTTCAGTCTGCTCTTCCCTGGGTGTGTTACTTTGACAAAATGGGGTCAGTCTGCTCTTCCCTGGGTGTGTTACTTTGACAGAGTGGGGTCAGTCTGCTCTTCCCTGGGTGTGTTACTTTGACAGAGTGGGGTCAGTCTGCTCTTCCCTGTGTGTGTTAAATTGACAGAGTGGGGTCAGTCTGTTCTTCCCTGGATGTGTTACATTGACAGAGTGGGGTCAGTCTGCTCTTCCCTGGGTGTGTTACTTTGACAGAGTGGGGTCAGTCTGCTCTTCCCTGGGTCTGTTACATTGACAGAGTGGGGTCAGTCTGCCCTTCCCTGGGTCTGTTACATTGACAGAGTGGGGTCATTCTGCTCTTCCCTGGGTGTGTTACATTGACAGAGTGGGGTCAGTCTGCTCTTCCCTGGGTGTGTTTGATTGACAGAGTGGAGTCAGTCTGCTCTTCCCTGGGTGTGTTACTTTGACAGAGTGGGGTCAGTCTGCTCTTCCCTGGGTCTGTTACATTGACAGAGTGGGGTCAGTCTGCCCTTCCCTGGGTCTGTTACATTGACAGAGTGGGGTCATTCTGCTCTTCCCTGGGTGTGTTACATTGACAGAGTGGGGTCAGTCTGCTCTTCCCTGGGTGTGTTACTTTGACAGAGTGGGGTCAGTCTGCTCTTCCCTGGGTGTGTTACTTTGACAGAGTGGGGTCAGTCTGCTCTTCCCTGGGTGTGTTACTTTGACAGAGTGGGGTCAGTCTGCTCTTCCCTGTGTGTGTTACATTGACAGAGTGGGGTCAGTCTGCTCTTCCCTGGGTGTGTTACTTTGACAGAGCGGGGTCCGTCTGCTCTTCCCTGGGTGTGTTACATTGACAGAGCGGGGTCAGTCTGCTCTTCCCTGGGTGTGTTACTTTGACAGAGTGGGGTCAGTCTGCTCTTCCCTGTGTGTGTTACATTGACAGAGTGGGGTCAGTCTGCTCTTCCCTGGGTGTGTTACATTGACAGAGTGGGGTCAGTCTGCTCTTCCCTGGGTGTGTTACATTGACAGGGTGGGGTCTGTGTGCTCTTCCCTGGGTGTGTGACTTTGACAGAGTGGGGTCAGTCTGCTCTTCCCTGGGTGTGTTACTTTGACAGAGTGGGGTCAGTCTGCTCTTCCCTGAGTGTGGTACATTGACAGAGTGGGGTCAGTCTGTTCTTCCCTGGGTGTGTTACATTGACAGAGTGGGGTCAGTCTGCTCTTCCCTCGGTGTGTTACATTGACAGAGTTGGGTCAGTCTGCCCTTCTCTGGGTCTGTTACATTGACAGGGTGGGGTCAGTCTGCCCTTCCCTGGGTGTGTTACATTGACAGAGTCTGGTCAGTCTGCTCTTCCCTGGGTGTGTTACATTGACAGAGTGAAGTCAGTCTGCTCTTCCCTGGGTGTGTTACATTGACAGAGTGGAGTCAGTCTGCTCTTCCCTGGGTGTGTTACACTGACACAGTGGGGTCAGTCTGCTCTTCCCTGAGTGTGTTACATTGACAGAGTGGGTTCAGTCTGCTCTTCCCTGAGTGTGTTACATTGACAGAGTGGGGTCAGTCTGCTCTTCCCTGAGTGTGCTACATTGATAGAGTGGCGTCAGTCTGCTCTTCCCAGGGTGTGTTACATTTACAGAGTGAGGTCAGTCTGCTCTTCCCTGGGTGTGTTACATTGAAAGAGTGGGGTCAGTCTTCTCTTCCCTGGGTGTGTTAATTTGACAGAGTGGGGTCAGTCTGCTCTTCCCTGGGTGTGTTACTTTGACAGAGTGGGGTCAGTCTGCTCTTCCCTGGGTGTGTTACTTTGACAGAGTGGGGTCAGTCTGCTCTTCCCTGGGTGTGTTACATTGACAGAGTGGGGTAAGTCTGCTCTTCCCTGGGTGTGTTACTTTGACAGAGTGAGGTCAGTCGGCTCTTCCCTGGGTGTGTTACATTGACAGAGTGGGGTCAGTCTGCTCTTCCCTGGGTGTGTTACATTGACAGAGTGGGGTCAGTCTGCTCTTCCCTGGGTGTGTTACATTGACAGAGTGGGGTCAGTCTGCTCTTCCCTGGATGTGTTACATTGACAGAGTGGGGTCAGTCTGTTCTTCCCTGGGTGTGTTACATTGACAGTTTGGGTTCACTATGCTCTTCCCTGGGTGTGTTACTTTGACAAAATGGGGTCAGTCTGCTCTTCCCTGGGTGTGTTACTTTGACAGAGTGGGGTCAGTCTGCTCTTCCCTGGGTGTGTTACTTTGACAGAGTGGGGTCAGTCTGCCCTTCCCTGGGTCTGTTACATTGACAGAGTGGGGTCAGTCTGCTCTTCCCTGGGTGTGTTACTTTGACAGAGTGGGGTCAGTCTGCCCTTCCCTGGGTCTGTTACATTGACAGAGTGAGGTCAGTCTGCCCTTCCCTGGGTCTGTTACATTGACAGAGTGGGGTCATTCTGCTCTTCCCTGGGTGTGTTACATTGCCAGAGTGGGGTCAGTCTGCTCTTCCCTGGGTGTGTTAGATTGACAGAGTGGAGTTAGTCTGCTCTTCCCTGGGTGTGTTACATTGACAGAGTGGAGTCAGTCTGCTCTTCCATGGGTGTGTTACATTGACAGAGTGAGGTCAGTCTGCCCTTCCCTGGGTCTGTTACATTGACAGAGTGGGGTCAGTCTGCCCTTCCCTGGGTGTGTTACATTGATAGAGTGTGGTCAGTCTGCTCTTCCCTGGGTGTGTTACATTGACAGAGTGAAGTAAGTCAGCTCTTCCCTGGGTGAGTTACATTGACAGAGTGGAGTCAGTCTGCTCTTCCCTGGGCGTGTTACATTTACAGAGTGAAGTCAGTCTGCTATTCCCTGGGTGTGTTTCATTGACAGAGTAGAGTCAGTCTGCTCTTCCCTGGGTGTGTTACATTGACAGAGTGGAGTCAGTCTGCTCTTCCCTGGGTGTGTTACATTGACAGAGTGAAGTCAGTCTGCTGTTCCTGGGTGTGTTACACTGACACAGTGGGGTCAGTCTGCTCTTCCCTGAGTGTGTTACATTGACAGAGTGGGGTCAGTCTGCTCATCCCTGGGTGTGTTACATTGACAGAGTGGGGTCAGTCTGCTCTTCCCTGGGTGTGTTTCATTGACAGAGTGGGGTCAGTCTGCTCTTCCCTGGGTGTGTTACATTGACAGCGTGGGACAGTCTGCTCTTCCCTGAGTGTGGTACATTGATAGAGTGGCGTCAGTCTGCTCTTCCCTGGCTGAGTTACATTGACAGAGTGGGGTCAGTGTGCTCTTCCCTTGGTGCGTTAAATCGACAGCGTGGGGTCAGTCTGCTCTTCCCTGAGTGTGGTACATTGATAGAGTGGCGTCAGTCTGCTCCTCCCAGGGTGTGTTACATTGACAGAGTGAGGTCAGTCTGGTCTTCCCTGGGTGTGTTACATTGACAGAGTGAAGTCAGTCTGCTATTCCCTGGGTGTGTTACACTGACACAGTGGGGTCAGTCTGCTCTTCTCTGAGTGTGTTACATTGACAGAGTGGAGTCAGTCTGCTCTTCCCTGGGTGTGTTACATTGACAGAGTGAAGTCAGTCTGCTGTTCCCTGGGTGTGTTACATTGACAGAGTGGGATCAGTCTGCTCTTGCCTGGGTGTGTTACTTGACAGAGTGGGTTCAGTCTGCTCTTCCCTGGGTGTGTTACTTTGACAAAGTGGGGTCAGTCTGCTCTTCCCTGGGTGTGTTACTTTGACAGAGTGGGGTCAGTCGGCTCTTCCCTGGGTGTGTTACATTGACAGAGTTGGATCAGTCTGCTCTTCCCTGGTCCGTTACATTGACCGAGTGGGGTCATTCTGCTCTTCCCTGGGTGTGTTACATTGACAGAGTGGGGTCAGTCTGCTCTTCCCTGGGTGTGTTACTTTGACAGAGTGAGGTCAGTCTGCTCTTCCCTGGGTGTGTTACATTGACAGAGTGGGGTCAGTCTGCTCTTCCCTGGGTGTGTTACATTGACAGAGTGGGGTCAGTCTGCTCATCCCTGGGTGTGTTACATTGACAGAGTGGGGTCAGTCTGCTCTTCCCAGGGTGTGTTTCATTGACAGAGTGGGGTCAGTCTGCTCTTCCCTGGGTGTGTTACATTGACAGAGTGGGGTCAGTCTGCTCTTCCCTGGGTGTGTTACATTGACAGAGAGGGTTCAGTCTGCTCTTCCCTGGGTGTGTTACTTTGACAAAGTGGGGTCAGTCTGCTCTTCCCTGGGTGTGTTACTTTGACAGAGTGGGGTCAGTCTGCTCTTCCCTGGGTGTGTTACTTTGACAGAGTGGGGTCAGTCTGCTCTTCCCTGGGTGTGTTACATTGACAGAGTGGGGTCAGTCTGCTCTTCCCAGGGTGTGTTACATTGACAGAGTGAGGTCAGTCTGCTCTTCCCTGGGTGTGTTACATTGAAAGAGTGGGGTCAGTCTGCTCTTCCCTGGGTGCGTTACATTGACAGAGTGGGGTCAGTCTGCTCTTCCCTGGGTGAGTTACGTTGACAGAGTGCGGTCAGTCTGCTCTTCCCTGGGTATGTCACATTGAGAGAGTGGGGTCAGTCTGGTCTTCCCTGGGTGTGTTACATTGACAGAGTGAGGTCAGTCTTCTCTTCCCTGGGTATGTTACATTGACAGAGTGGGGTCAGTCTGCTCTTCCCTGGGTGTGTTACATTGTCAGAGTGGAGTCAGTCTACTCTCCCCAGGGTGTGTTAAATTGACAGAGTGAGGTCAGTCTACTCTTCCCTGGGAATGTTACATTGACAGAGTGGGGTCAGTCTGCTCTTCCCTGGGTGTGTTACATTGAAAGAGTGAGGGCAGTCTGCTCTTCCCTGGGTGAGTTACATTGTCAGAGTGGAGTCAGTCTGCTCTTCCCTGGGGGTGTTACATTGACAGAGTGGGGTCAGTCTGCCCTTCCCTGGGTCTGTTACAATGACAGAGTGGGGTCAGTCTGCCCTTCCCTGGGTCTGTTACATTGACAGAGTGGGGTCAGTCTGCTCTTCCCTGGGTGTGTTACATTGACAGAGTGGGGTCAGTCTGTTCTTCCCTGGGTGTGTTACATTGACAGAGAGGGTTCAGTCTGCTCTTCCCTGGGTGTGTTACATTGACAGAGTGGGGTCAGTCTGCTCTTCCCTGGGTGTGTTACTTTGACAGAGTGGGGTCAGTCTGCTCTTCCCTGGGTGTGTTACATTGAGAGAGAGGGGTCAGTCTGCTCTTCCCTGGGTGTGTTACATTGACAGAGTGAAGTCAGTCTGCTCTTCCCTGGGTGTGTTACATTGACAGAGTGGGGTCAGTCTGCCCTTCCCTGGGTCTGTTACATTGACAGAGTGGGGTCATTCTGCTCTTCCCTGGGTGAGTTACATTGACAGAGTGGGGTCAGTCTGCTCTTCCCTTGGTGTGTTACATTGACACAGTGGGGTCAGTCTGCTCTTCCCTGGGTGTGTTACATTGACAGAGTGGAGTCAGTCTGCTCTTCCCTGGGTGTGTTACATTGACAGAGTGAAGTCAGTCTGCTGTTCCTGGGTGTGTTACACTGACACAGTGGGGTCAGTCTGCTCTTCCCTGAGTGTGTTACATTGACAGAGTGGGGTCAGTCTGCTCATCCCTGGGTGTGTTACATTGACAGAGTGGGGTCAGTCTGCTCTTCCCTGGGTGTGTTTCATTGACAGAGTGGGGTCAGTCTGCTCTTCCCTGGGTGTGTTACATTGACAGCGTGGGACAGTCTGCTCTTCCCTGAGTGTGGTACATTGATAGAGTGGCGTCAGTCTGCTCTTCCCTGGCTGAGTTACATTGACAGAGTGGGGTCAGTGTGCTCTTCCCTTGGTGCGTTAAATCGACAGCGTGGGGTCAGTCTGCTCTTCCCTGAGTGTGGTACATTGATAGAGTGGCGTCAGTCTGCTCCTCCCAGGGTGTGTTACATTGACAGAGTGAGGTCAGTCTGGTCTTCCCTGGGTGTGTTACATTGACAGAGTGGAGTCAGTCTGCTATTCCCTGGGTGTGTTACTTTGACAAAGTGGGGTCAGTCTGCTCTTCCCTGGGTGTGTTACTTTGACAGAGTGGGGTCAGTCGGCTCTTCCCTGGGTGTGTTACATTGACAGAGTGGGATCAGTCTGCTCTTCCCTGGTCCGTTACATTGACCGAGTGGGGTCATTCTGCTCTTCCCTGGGTGTGTTACATTGACAGAGTGGGGTCAGTCTGCTCTTCCCTGGGTGTGTTACTTTGACAGAGTGAGGTCAGTCTGCTCTTCCCTGGGTGTGTTACATTGACAGAGTGGGGTCAGTCTGCTCTTCCCTGGGTGTGTTACATTGACAGAGTGGGGTCAGTCTGCTCATCCCTGGGTGTGTTACATTGACAGAGTGGGGTCAGTCTGCTCTTCCCAGGGTGTGTTTCATTGACAGAGTGGGGTCAGTCTGCTCTTCCCTGGGTGTGTTACATTGACAGAGTGGGGTCAGTCTGCTCTTCCCAGGGTGTGTTACATTGACAGAGTGAGGTCAGTCTGCTCTTCCCTGGGTGTGTTACATTGAAAGAGTGGGGTCAGTCTGCTCTTCCCTGGGTGCGTTACATTGACAGAGTGGGGTCAGTCTGCTCTTCCCTGGGTGTGTTACATTGACAGAGTGGGGTCAGTCTGTTCTTCCCTGGGTGTGTTACATTGACAGAGAGGGTTCAGTCTGCTCTTCCCTGGGTGTGTTACTTTGACAAAGTGGGGTCAGTCTGCTCTTCCCTGGGTGTGTTACTTTGACAGAGTGGGGTCAGTCTGCTCTTCCCTGGGTGTGTTACTTTGACAGAGTGGGGTCAGTCTGCTCTTCCCTGGGTGTGTTACATTGACAGAGTGGGTTCAGTCTCTTCTTCCCTGGGTGTGTTACATTGACAGAGTGGTATCAGTCTGATCTTCCCTGGGTGAGTTACGTTGACAGAGTGCGGTCAGTCTGCTCTTCCCTGGGTATGTCACATTGAGAGAGTGGGGTCAGTCTGGTCTTCCCTGGGTGTGTTACATTGACAGAGTGAGGTCCGTCTTCTCTTCCCTGGGTATGTTACGTTGACAGAGTGGGGTCAGTCTGCTCTTCCCTGGGTGTGTTACATTGTCAGAGTGGAGTCAGTCTACTCTCCCCAGGGTGTGTTAAATTGACAGAGTGAGGTCAGTCTACTCTTCCCTGGGTATGTTACATTGACAGAGTGGGGTCAGTCTGCTCTTCCCTGGGTGTGTTACATTGACAGAGTGAGGGCAGTCTGCTCTTCCCTGGGTGAGTTACATTGTCAGAGTGGAGTCAGTCTGCTCTTCCCTGGGGGTGTTACATTGACAGAGTGGGGTCAGTCTGCCCTTCCCTGGGTCTGTTACAATGACAGAGTGGGGTCAGTCTGCCCTTCCCTGGGTCTGTTACATTGACAGAGTGGGGTCAGTCTGCTCTTCCCTGGGAGGGTTACATTGACAGAGAGGGGTCAGTCTGCTCTTCCCTGGGTGTGTTACATTGACAGAGTGAAGTCAGTCTGCTCTTCCCTGGGTGTGTTACATTTACAGAGTGGGGTCAGTCTGCCCTTCCCTGGGACTGTTACATTGACAGAGTGGGGTCATTCTGCTCTTCCCTGGGTGAGTTACATTGACAGAGTGGGGTCAGTCTGCTCTTCCGTGGGTGTGTTACTTTGACAGAGTGAGGTCAGTCTTCTCTTCCCTGGGTGTGTTACATTGACAGAGTGGGGTCAGTCTGCTCTTCCCTGGGTGTGTTACTTTGACAGAGTGGGGTCAGTCTGCTCTTCCCTGGGTGTGTTACATTGACAGAGTGGGATCAGTCTGCTCTTCCCTGGGTGAGTTACAGTGACAGAGTGGGGTCAGTTTACTCTTCCCTGGGTATGTCACATTGAGAGAGTGGGGTCAGTCTGCTCATCCCTAGGTGTGTTACATTGACAGAGTGGGGTCAGTCTGCCCTTCCCTGGGTCTGTTACATTGACAGAGTGGGGTCAGTCTGCTCTTCCCTGTGTGTGTTACTTTGACAGAGTGAGGTCAGTCTTCTCTTCCCTGGGTGTGTTACATTGACAGAGTGGGGTCAGTCTGCTCTTCCGTGGGTGTGTTACTTTGACCGAGTGAGGTCAGTCTTCTCTTCCCTGGGTGTGTTACATTGACAGAGTGGGGTCAGTCTGCTCTTCCCTGGGTGTGTTACTTTGACAGAGTGGGGTCAGTCTGCTCTTCCCTGGGTGTGTTACATTGACAGAGTGGGATCAGTCTGCTCTTCCCTGGATGTGTTACATTGACAGAGTGGGGTCAGTCTGCTCTTCCCTGGGTTAGTTACATTGTCAGAGTGGAGTCATTCTGCTCTTCCCTGGGTGTGTTACATTGACAGAGTGGGGTCAGTCTGCTCTTCCCTGGGTGTGTTACTTTGACAGAGTGGGGTCAGTCTGCTCTTCCCTGGGTCTGTTACATTGACAGAGTGGGGTCAGTCTGCCCTTCCCTGGGTCCGTTACATTGACAGAGTGGGGTCATTCTGCTCTTCCCTGGGTGTGTTACATTGACAGAGTGGGGTCAGTCTGCTCTTCCCTGGGTGTGTTACATTGACAGAGTGGGGTCAGTCTGCTCTTCCCTGGGTGTGTTACATTGACAGAGTGGGGTCAGTCTGCTCTTCCCTGGGTGTGTTACATTGACAGAGTGGGGTCAGTCTGCTCTTCCCTGGATGTGTTACATTGACAGAGTGGGGTCAGTCTGCTCATCCCTGGGTGTGTTACATTGACAGAGTGAGGTCAGTCTCCTCTTCCCTGGGTATGTTACATTGACAGAGTGGGGTCAGTCTGCTCTTCCCTGGGTGTGTTACATTGTCAGAGTGGAGTCAGTCTACTCTCCCCAGGGTGTGTTAAATTGACAGAGTGAGGTCAGTCTACTCTTCCCTGGGTATGTTACATTGACCGAGTGGGGTCAGTCTGCTCTTACCTGGGTGTGTTAGATTGACAGAGTGAGGGCAGTCTGCTCTTCCCTGGGTGTGTTACATTGTCAGAGTGGAGTCAGTCTGCTCTTCCCTGGGTGTTTTACATTGACAGAGTGGGGTCAGTCTGCCCTTCCCTGGGTCTGTTACAATGACAGAGTGGGGTCAGTCTGCCCTTCCCTGGGTCTGTTACATTGACAGAGTGGGGTCAGTCTGCTGTTCCCTGGGTGTGTTACTTTGACAGAGTGAGGGCAGTCTGCTCTTCCCTGGGTTAGTTACATTGTCAGAGTGGAGTCATTCTGCTCTTCCCTGGGTGTGTTACATTGACAGAGTGAAGTCAGTCTGCTCTTCCCTGGGTCTGTTACATTGACAGAGTGTGGTCAGTCTGCCCTTCCCTGGGTCTGTTACATTGACAGAGTGGGGTCATTCTGCTCTTCCCTGGGTGTGTTACTTTGACAGAGTGAGGTCAGTCTTCTCTTCCCTGGGTGTGTTACATTGACAGAGTGGGGTCAGTCTGCTCTTCCCTGGGTGTGTTACATTGACAGAGTGGGGTCAGTCTGCTCTTCCCTGGGTGTGTTACATTGACAGAGTGGGATCAGTCTGCTCTTCCCTGGGTTAGTTACAGTGACAGAGTGGGGTCAGTTTACTCTTCCCTGGGTATGTCACATTGAGAGAGTGGGATCAGTCTGCTCATCCCTAGGTGTGTTACATTGACAGAGTGGGGTCAGTCTGCCCTTCCCTGGGTCTGTTACAATGACAGTGTGGGGTCAGTCTCCCCTTCCCTGGGTCTGTTACATTGACAGAGTGGGGTCAGTCTGCTCTTCCCTGGGTGTGTTACTTTGACAGAGTGAGGTCAGTCTTCTCTTCCCTGGGTGTGTTACATTGACAGAGTGGGGTCAGTCTGCTCTTCCGTGGGTGTGTTACTTTGACAGAGTGAGGTCAGTCTTCTCTTCCCTGGGTGTGATACATTGACAGAGTGGGGTCAGTCTGCTCTTCCCTGGGTGTGTTACTTTGACAGAGTGGGGTCAGTCTGCTCTTCCCTGGGTGTGTTACTTTGACAGAGTGAGGGCAGTCTGCTCTTCCCTGGGTTAGTTACATTGTCAGAGTGTAGTCATTCTGCTCTTCCCTGGGTGTGTTACTTTGACAGAGTGGGGTCAGTCTGACCTTCCCTGGGTCTGTTACAATGACAGAGTGGGGTCAGTCTCCCCTTCCCTGGGTCTGTTACATTGACAGATTGGGGTCAGTCTGCTCTTCCCTGGGTGTGTTACGTTGACAGAGAGGGGTCAGACTGCTCTTACCTGGGTTTGTTACATTGACAGTGTGGGGTCAGTCTGCTCTTCCCTGGGTGTGTTACATTGACAGAGTGGGGTCAGTCTGCCCTTCCCTGGGTCCGTTACATTGACAGAGTGGGGTCAGTCTGCCCTTCCCTGGGTCCGTTACATTGACAGAGTGGGGTCAGTCTGCTCTTCCCTGGGTGTGTTACATTGACAGAGTGAAGTCAGTCTGCTGTTCCTGGGTGTGTTACACTGACACAGTGGGGTCAGTCTGCTCTTCCCTGAGTGTGTTACATTGACAGAGTGGGGTCAGTCTGCTCATCCCTGGGTGTGTTACATTGACAGAGTGGGGTCAGTCTGCTCTTCCCTGGGTGAGTTTCATTGACAGAGTGGGGTCAGTCTGCTCTTCCCTGGGTGTGTTACATTGACAGCGTGGGACAGTCTGCTCTTCCCTGAGTGTGGTACATTGATAGAGTGGCGTCAGTCTGCTCTTCCCTGGCTGAGTTACATTGACAGAGTGGGGTCAGTGTGCTCTTCCCTTGGTGCGTTAAATCGACAGCGTGGGGTCAGTCTGCTCTTCCCTGAGTGTGGTACATTGATAGAGTGGCGTCAGTCTGCTCCTCCCAGGGTGTGTTACATTGACAGAGTGAGGTCAGTCTGGTCTTCCCTGGGTGTGTTACATTGACAGAGTGGAGTCAGTCTGCTCTTCCCTGGGCGTGTTACATTGACAGAGTGAAGTCAGTCTGCTATTCCCTGGGTGTGTTACACTGACACAGTGGGGTCAGTCTGCTCTTCTCTGAGTGTGTTACATTGACAGAGTGGAGTCAGTCTGCTCTTCCCTGGGTGTGTTACATTGACAGAGTGAAGTCAGTCTGCTGTTCCCTGGGTGTGTTACATTGACAGAGTGGGATCAGTCTGCTCTTGCCTGGGTGTGTTACCTTGACAGAGTGGGTTCAGTCTGCTCTTCCCTGGGTGTGTTACTTTGACAAAGTGGGGTCAGTCTGCTCTTCCCTGGGTTTGTTACATTGACAGAGTGGGGTCAGTCTGCTCTTCCCTGGGTGTGTTACTTTGACAGAGTGAGGTCAGTCTGGTCTTCCCTGGGTGTGTTACATTGACAGAGTGGGGTCAGTCTGCTCTTCCCTGGGTGTGTTACATTGACAGAGTGGGGTCAGTCTGCTCATCCCTGGGTGTGTTACATTGACAGAGTGGGGTCAGTCTGCTCTTCCCTGGGTGTGTTACATTGACAGAGTGGGGTCAGTCTGCTCTTCCCAGGGTGTGTTACATTGACAGAGTGAGGTCAGTCTGCTCTTCCCTGGGTGTGTTACATTGAAAGAGTGGGGTCAGTCTGCTCTTCCCTGGGTGCGTTACATTGACAGAGTGGGGTCAGTCTGCTCTTCCCTGGGTGTGTTACATTGACAAAGTGGGGTCAGTCTGCTCTTCCCTGGGTGTGTTACATTGACAGAGTGGGGTCAGTCTGCTCTTCCCTGGGTGTGTTACATTGACAGAGTGGGGTCAGTCTGTTCTTCCCTGGGTGTGTTACATTGACAGAGAGGGTTCAGTCTGCTCTTCCCTGGGTGTGTTACTTTGACAAAGTGGGGTCAGTCTGCTCTTCCCTGGGTGTGTTACTTTGACAGAGTGGGGTCAGTCTGCTCTTCCCTGGGTGTGTTACTTTGACAGAGTGGGGTCAGTCTGCTCTTCCCTGGGTGTGTTACATTGACAGAGTGGGTTCAGTCTCCTCTTCCCTGGGTGTGTTACATTGACAGAGTGGTATCAGTCTGATCTTCCCTGGGTGAGTTACGTTGACAGAGTGCGGTCAGTCTGCTCTTCCCTGGGTATGTCACATTGAGAGAGTGGGGTCAGTCTGGTCTTCCCTGGGTGTGTTACATTGACAGAGTGAGGTCAGTCTTCTCTTCCCTGGGTGTGTTACATTGTCAGAGTGGAGTCAGTCTACTCTCCCCAGGGTGTGTTAAATTGACAGAGTGAGGTCAGTCTACTCTTCCCTGGGTATGTTACATTGACAGAGTGGGGTCAGTCTGCTCTTCCCTGGGTGAGTTACATTGTCAGAGTGGAGTCAGTCTGCTCTTCCCTGGGGGTGTTACATTGACAGAGTGGGGTCAGTCTGCCCTTCCCTGGGTCTGTTACAATGACAGAGTGGGGTCAGTCTGCCCTTCCCTGGGTCTGTTACATTGACAGAGTGGGGTCAGTCTGCTCTTCCCTGGGAGGGTTACATTGACAGAGAGGGGTCAGTCTGCTCTTCCCTGGGTGTGTTACATTGACAGAGTGAAGTCAGTCTGCTCTTCCCTGGGTGTGTTACATTGACAGAGTGGGGTCAGTCTGCCCTTCCCTGGGTCTGTTACATTGACAGAGTGGGGTCATTCTGCTCTTCCCTGGGTGAGTTACATTGACAGAGTGGGGTCAGTCTGCTCTTCCGTGGGTGTGTTACTTTGACAGAGTGAGGTCAGTCTTCTCTTCCCTGGGTGTGTTACATTGACAGAGTGGGGTCAGTCTGCTCTTCCCTGGGTGTGTTACTTTGACAGAGTGAGGTCAGTCTGCTCTTCCCTGGGTGTGTTACATTGACAGAGTGGGATCAGTCTGCTCTTCCCTGGGTGAGTTACAGTGACAGAGTGGGGTCAGTTTACTCTTCCCTGGGTATGTCACATTGAGAGAGTGGGGTCAGTCTGCTCATCCCTAGGTGTGTTACATTGACAGAGTGGGGTCAGTCTGCCCTTCCCTGGGTCTGTTACAATGACAGTGTGGGGTCAGTCTCCCCTTCCCTGGGTCTGTTACATTGACAGAGTGGGGTCAGTCTGCTCTTCCCTGTGTGTGTTACTTTGACAGAGTGAGGTCAGTCTTCTCTTCCCTGGGTGTGTTACATTGACAGAGTGGGGTCAGTCTGCTCTTCCGTGGGTGTGTTACTTTGACCGAGTGAGGTCAGTCTTCTCTTCCCTGGGTGTGTTACATTGACAGAGTGGGGTCAGTCTGCTCTTCCCTGGGTGTGTTACTTTGACAGAGTGGGGTCAGTCTGCTCTTCCCTGGGTGTGTTACATTGACAGAGTGGGATCAGTCTGCTCTTCCCTGGGTGTGTTACTTTGACAGAGTGAGGGCAGTCTGCTCTTCCCTGGGTTAGTTACATTGTCAGAGTGGAGTCATTCTGCTCTTCCCTGGGTGTGTTACATTGACAGAGTGGGGTCAGTCTGACCTTCCCTGGGTCTGTTACAATGACAGTGTGGGGTCAGTCTCCCCTTCCCTGGGTCTGTTACATTGACAGATTGGGGTCAGTCTGCTCTTCCCTGGGTGTGTTACGTTGACAGAGAGGGGTCAGTCTGCTCTTCCCTGGGTTTGTTACATTGACAGAGTGGGGTCAGTCTGCTCTTCCCTGGGTCTGTTACATTGACAGAGTGGGGTCAGTCTGCCCTTCCCTGGGTCCGTTACATTGACAGAGTGGGGTCAGTCTGCCTTCCCTGGGTGTGTTACATTGACAGAGTGGGGTCAGTCTGCTCTTCCCTGGATGTGTTACATTGACAGAGTGGGGTCAGTCTGCTCATCCCTGGGTGTGTTACATTGACAGAGTGAGGTCAGTCTCCTCTTCCCTGGGTATGTTACATTGACAGAGTGGGGTCAGTCTGCTCTTCCCTGGGTGTGTTACATTGTCAGAGTGGAGTCAGTCTACTCTCCCCAGGGTGTGTTAAATTGACAGAGTGAGGTCAGTCTACTCTTCCCTGGGTATGTTACATTGACCGAGTGGGGTCAGTCTGCTCTTCCCTGGGTGTGTTAGATTGACAGAGTGAGGGCAGTCTGCTCTTCCCTGGGTGTGTTACATTGTCAGAGTGGAGTCAGTCTGCTCTTCCCTGGGTGTTTTACATTGACAGAGTGGGGTCAGTCTGCCCTTCCCTGGGTCTGTTACATTGACAGAGTGAGGTCAGTCTGCCCTTCCCTGGGTCTGTTACATTGACAGAGTGGGGTCAGTCTGCTGTTCCCTGGGTGTGTTACTTTGACAGAGTGAGGGCAGTCTGCTCTTCCCTGGGTTAGTTACATTGTCAGAGTGGAGTCATTCTGCTCTTCCCTGGGTCTGTTACAATGACAGAGTGGGGTCAGACTGCTCTTCCCTGGGTCTGTTACATTGACAGAGTGTGGTCAGTCTGCCCTTCCCTGGGTCTGTTACATTGACAGAGTGGGGTCATTCTGCTCTTCCCTGGGTGTGTTACGTTGACAGAGTGGGGTCAGTCTGCTCTTCCCTGGGTGTGTTACATTGACAGAGTGGGGTCAGTCTGCTCTTCCCTGGATGTGTTACATTGACAGAGTGGGGTCAGTCTGCTCATCCCTGGGTGTCTTACATTGACAGAGTGAGGTCAGTCTCCTCTTCCCTGGGTATGTTACATTGACAGAGTGGGGTCAGTCTGCTCTTCCCTGGGTGTGTTACATTGTCAGAGTGGAGTCAGTCTACTCTCCCCAGGGTGTGTTAAATTGACAGAGTGAGGTCAGTCTACCCCTTCCCTGGGTATGTTACATTGACCGAGTGGGGTCAGTCTGCTCTTCCCTGGGTGTGTTACATTGACAGAGTGAGGGCAGTCTGCTCTTCCCTGGGTGTGTTACATTGTCAGAGTGGAGTCAGTCTGCTCTTCCCTGGGTGTTTTACATTGACAGAGTGGGGTCAGTCTGCCCTTCCCTGGGTCTGTTACAATGACAGAGTGGGGTCAGTCTGCCCTTCCCTGGGTCTGTTACATTGACAGAGTGGGGTCAGTCTGCTGTTCCCTGGGTGTGTTACTTTGACAGAGTGAGGGCAGTCTGCTCTTCCCTGGGTTAGTTACATTGTCAGAGTGGAGTCATTCTGCTCTTCCCTGGGTGTGTTACATTGACAGAGTGGGGTCAGTCTGCTCTTCCCTGGGTCTGTTACATTGACAGAGTGGGGTCAGTCTGCCCTTCCCTGGGTCTGTTACATTGACAGAGTGGGGTCATTCTGCTCTTCCCTGGGTGTGTTACATTGACAGAGTGGGGTCAGTCTGCTCTTCCCTGGGTTTGTTACATTGACAGAGTGGGGTCAGTCTGCTCTTCCCTGGGTTTGTTACATTGACAGAGTGGGGTCAGTCTGCCCTTCCCTGGGTGTGTTACTTTGACAGAGTGTTGTCAGTCTGCTCTTCCCTGGGTGAGTTACATTGACAGAGTGGGGTCAGTCTGCTCTTCCGTGGGTGTGTTACATTGACAGAGTGGGGTCAGTCTGCTCTTCCCTGGGTGTGTTACTTTGACAGAGTGGGGTCATTCTGCTCTTCCCTGGGTGAGTTACATTGACAGAGTGGGGTCAGTCTGCTCTTCCTTGGGTGTGTTACATTGACAGATTGGGGTCAGTCTGCTCTTCCCTGGGTGTGTTACATTGACAGAGTGGGGTCAGTCTGCTCTTCCTTGGGTGTGTTACATTGACAGATTGGGGTCAGTCTGCTCTTCCCTGGGTGAGTTACATTGACAGAGTGGGGTCAGTCTGCTCTTCCGTGGGTGTGTTACATTGACAGAGTGGGGTCAGTCTGCTCTTCCCTGGGTGTGTTACTTTGACAGAGTGGGGTCATTCTGCTCTTCCCTGGGTGAGTTACATTGACAGAGTGGGGTCAGTCTGCTCTTCCTTGGGTGTGTTACATTGACAGATTGGGGTCAGTCTGCTCTTCCTTGGGTGTGTTACATTGACAGAGTGGGGTCAGTCTGCTCTTCTCTGGGTCTGTTACATTGACAGAGTGGGGTCAGTCTGCCCTTCCCTGGGTGTGTTACTTTGACAGAGTGAGGTCAGTCTTCTCTTCCCTGGGTGTGTTACATTGACAGAGTGGGGTCAGTCTGCTCTTCCCTGGGTGTGTTACTTTGACAGAGTGGGGTCAGTCTGCTCTTCCCTGGGTGTGTTACATTGACAGAGTGGGATCAGTCTGCTCTTCCCTGGGTGAGTTACAGTGACAGAGTGGGGTCAGTTTACTCTTCCCTGGGTGTGTTACTTTGACAGAGTGGGGTCAGTCTGCTCTTCCCTGGGTGTGTTACTTTGACAGAGTGGGGTCAGTCTGCTCTTCCCTGGGTGTGTTACTTTGACAGAGTGGGGTCAGTCTGCTCTTCCCTGGGTGTTTTCCATTGACAGAGTGGGGTCAGTCTGCTCTTCCCTGAGTGTGTTACATTGACAGAGTGGGGTCAGTCTGACCTTCCCTGGGTCTGTTACATTGACAGAGTGGGGTCAGTCTGCTCTTCCCTGGGTGTGTTACTTTGACAGAGAGGGGTCAGACTGCTCTTACCTGGGTTTGTTACATTGACAGTGTGGGGTCAGTCTGCTCTTCCCTGGGTCTGTTACATTGACAGAGTGGGGTCAGTCTGCCCTTCCCTGGGTCCGTTACATTGACAGAGTGGGGTCATTCTGCTCTTCCCTGGGTGTGTTACATTGACAGAGTGGGGTCATTCTGCTCTTCCCTGGGTGTGTTACATTGACAGAGTGGCGTCAGTCTGCTCTTCCCTGGGTGTGTTACATTGACAGAGTGGAGTCAGTCTGCTCTTCCCTGGGTGTGTTACTTTGACAGAGTGGAGTCAGTCTGCTCTTCCCTGGGTGTGTTACTTTGACAGAGTGGGGTCAGTCTGCCCTTCCCTGGGTGTGTTACATTGACAGAGTGGAGTCAGTCTCCCCTTCCCTGGGTGTGTTACATTGACAGAGTGGGGTCAGTCTGCCCTTCCCTGGGTCTGTTACATTGACAGAGTGGGGTCAGTCTGCCCTTCCCTGGGTCTGTTACATTGACAGAGTGGGGTCAGTCTGCTCTTCCCTGGGTGTGTTACATTGACAGAGAGGGGTCAGTCTGCTCTTCCCTGGGTCTGTTACATTGACAGAGTGGGGTCAGTCTGCCCTTCCCTGGGTTCGTTACATTGACAGAGTGGGGTCAGTCTGCCCTTCCCTGGGTCTGTTACATTGACAGAGTGGGGTCAGTCTGCTGTTCCCTGGGTGTGTTACTTTGACAGAGTGAGGGCAGTCTGCTCTTCCCTGGGTTAGTTAAATTGTCAGAGTGGAGTCATTCTGCTCTTCCCTGGGTGTGTTACATTGACAGAGTGGGGTCAGTCTGCTCTTCCCTGGGTCTGTTACATTGACAGAGTGGGGTCTGTCTGCCCTTCCCTGGGTGTGTTACGTTGACAGAGAGGGGTCAGTCTGCTCTTCCCTGGGTTTGTTACATTGACAGAGTGGGGTCAGTCTGCTCTTCCCTGGGTCTGTTACATTGACAGAGTGGGGTCAGTCTGCCCTTCCCTGGGTCCGTTACATTGACAGAGTGGGGTCAGTCTGCTCTTCCCTGGGTGTGTTACATTGACAGAGTGGGGTCAGTCTGCTCTTCCCTGTATGTGTTACTTTGACAGAGTGAGGTCAGTCTGCTCTTCCCTGGGTGTGTTACATTGACAGAGTGGGGTCAGTCTGCTCTTCCCTGGGTGTATTACATTGACAGAGTGGGGTCAGTCTGCTCCTCCCTGGGTGTGTTACATTGACAGAGTGGGGTCAGTCTGCTCTTCCCTGGATGTGTTACATTGTCAGAGTGGGGTCTGTCTGTTCTTCCCTGGGTGTGTTACATTGACAGAGTGGGATCAGTCTGCTCTTCCCTGGGTGTGTTACCTTGACAGAGTGTGTTCAGTCTGCTCTTCCTTGGGTATGTTACTTTGACAAAGTGGGGTCAGTCTGCTCTTCCCTGGGTGTGTTACTTTGACAGAGTGGGGTCAGTCTGCTCTTCCCTGGGTGTGTTACATTGACAGAGTGGGATCAGTCTGCTCTTCCCTGGTCCGTTACATTGACCGAGTGGGGTCATTCTGCTCTTCCCTGGGTGTGTTACATTGACAGAGTGGGGTCAGTCTGCTCTTCCCTGGGTGTGTTACTTTGACAGAGTGAGGTCAGTCTGCTCTTCCCTGGGTGTGTTACATTGACAGAGTGGGGTCAGTCTGCTCTTCCCAGGGTGTGTTACATTGACAGAGTGGGGTCAGTCTGCTCTTCCCTGGGTGTGTTACATTGACAGAGTGGGGTCAGTCTGCTCTTCCCTGGATGTGTTACATTGACAGAGTGGGGCCTGTCTGTTCTTCCCTGGGTGTGTTACATTGACAGAGTGAGGTCAGTCTGCTCTTCCCTGGGTATGTTACATTGACAGAGTGGGGTCAGTCTGCTCTTCCCTGGGTGTGTTACATTGTCAGAGTGGAGTCAGTCTACTCTCCCCAGGGTGTGTTAATTGACAGAGTGAGGTCAGTCTACTCTTCCCTGGGTATGTTACATTGACAGAGTGGGGTCAGTCTGCTCTTCCCTGGGTGTGTAACGTTGACAGAGTGAGGGCAGTCTGCTCTTCCCTGGGTGTGTTACATTGACAGAGTGAGGGCAGACTGCTCTTCCCTGGGTTAGTTACATTGTCAGAGTGGAGTCATTCTGCTCATCCCTGGGTGTGTTACATTGACAGAGTGGGGTCAGTCTGCCCTTCCCTGGGTGTGTTACTTTGACAGAGTGGGGTCAGTCTGCTCTTCCCTGGGTGTGTTACTTTGACAGAGTGGGGTCAGTCTGCTCTTCCCTGGGTGTGTTACATTGACAGAGTGGGGTCAGTCTGCTCTTCCCTGGTCCGTTACATTGACCGAGTGGGGTCATTCTGCTCTTCCCTGGGTATGTTACATTGACAGAGTGGGGTCAGTCTGCTCTTCCCAGGGTGTGTTACTTTGACAGAGTGGGGTCAGTCTGCTCTTCCCTGGGTGTGTTACTTTGACAGAGTGAGGTCAGTCTGCTCTTCCCTGGGTGTGTTACTTTGACAGAGTGAGGTCAGTCTGCTCATCACTGGGTGTGTTACATTGACAGAGTGGGGTCAGTCTGCTCTTCCCTGGGTGTGTTACATTGACAGAGTGGGGTCAGTCTGCTCTTCCCTGGGTGTGTTACATTGACAGAGTGGGGTCAGTCTGCTCTTCCCTGGATGTGTTACATTGACAGAGTGGCGTCTGTCTGTTCTTCCCTGGGTGTGTTACATTGACAGAGTGCGGTCAGTCAGCTCTTCCCTGGGTATGTCACATTGAGAGAGTGGGGTCAGTCTGCTCATCCCTGGGTGTGTTACATTGACAGAGTGGCGTCTGTCTGTTCTTCCCTGGGTGTGTGACATTGACAGAGTGAGGTCAGTCTGCTCTTCCCTGGGTCTGTAACATTGACAGAGTGGGGTCAGTCTGCCCTTCCCTGGGTCTGTTACATTTACAGAGTGGGGTCAGTCTGCTCTTCCCTGGGTGTGTTACATTGACAGAGTGAGGTCAGTCTGCTCTTCCCTGGGTGTGTTACGTTGACAGAGTGGGGTCAGTCTGCTCTTCCCTGGGTGTGTTACATTGACAGTGTGAGGTCAGTCTGCTCTTCCCAGGGTGTGTTACATTGACAGAGTGGAGTCAGTCTGCTCTTCCCTGGGTGTGTTACATTGACAGAGTGGAGTCAGTCTGCTCTTCCCTGGGTGTGTTACATTGACAGAGTGGAGTCAGTCTGCTCTTCCCTGGGTGTGTTACATTGACAGAGTGGAGTCAGTCTGCTCTTCCCTGGGTGTGTTACACTGACAGAGTGGAGTCAGTCTGCTCTTCCCTGGGTGTGTTACATTGACAGAGTGGAGTCAGTCTGCTCTTCCCTGGGTGTGTTACATTGACAGAGTGGAGTCAGTCTGCTCTTCCCTGGGTGTGTTACATTGACAGAGTGTGGTCAGTCTGCCCTTCCCTGGGTGTGTTACATTGACAGAGTGGAGTCAGTCTGCTCTTCCCAGGGTGTGTTACATTGACAGAGTGGAATCAGTCTGCTCTTCCCAGGGTGTGTTACATTGACAGAGTGGAGTCAGTCTGCTCTTCCCTGGGTGTGTTACATTGACAGAGTGGAGTCAGTCTGCTCTTCCCTGGGTGTGTTACATTGACAGAGTGGAGTCAGTCTGCTCTTCCCTGGGTGTGTTACATTGACAGAGTGGAGTCAGTCTGCTCTTCCCTGGGTGTGTTACATTGACAGAGTGGAGTCAGTCTGCTCTTCCCAGGGTGTGTTACATTGACAGAGTGGAGTCAGTCTGCTCTTCCCTGGGTGTGTTACATTGACAGAGTGGGGTCAGTCTGCTCTTCCCTGGGTCTGTTACATTGACAGAGTGGGGTCAGTCTGCTCTTCCCTGGGTGTGTTACATTGACAGAGTGGAGTCAGTCTGCTCTTCCCTGCGTGTGTTACATTGACAGAGTGGAGTCAGTCTGCTCTTCCCTGGGTGTGTTACATTGACAGAGTGGGGTCACTCTGCCCTTCCCTGGGTCTGTTACATTGACAGAGTGGGGTCAGTTTGCTCTTCCCTGGGTCTGTTACATTGACAGAGTGGGGTCAGTCTGCCCTTCCCTGGGTGTGTTACATTGACAGAGTGTGGTCAGTCTGCTCTTCCCTTGGTGCGTTAAATCGACAGCGTGGGGTCAGTCTGCTCTTCCCTGAGTGTGGTACATTGATAGAGTGGCGTCAGTCTGCTCCTCCCAGGGTGTGTTACATTGACAGAGTGAGGTCAGTCTGCTCTTCCCTGGGTGTGTTACATTGACAGAGTGGAGTCAGTCTGCTCTTCCCTGGGCGTGTTACTTTGACAGAGTGAAGTCAGTCTGCTATTCCCTGGGTGTGTTACACTGACACAGTGGGGTCAGTCTGCTCTTCTCTGAGTGTGTTACATTGACAGAGTGGAGTCAGTCTGCTATTCCCTGGGTGTGTTACATTGACAGAGTGAAGTCAGTCTGCTGTTCCCTGGGTGTGTTACACTGACACAGTGGGGTCAGTCTGCTCTTCCCTCAGTCTGTTACATTGACAGAGTGGGGTCAGTGTACTCATCCCTGGGTGTGTTACATTGACAGAGTGGGGTCAGTCTGCTCTTCCCAGGGTGTGTTTCATTGACAGAGTGGGGTCAGTCTGCTCTTCCCTGGGTGTGTTACATTGACAGAGTGGGGTCAGTCTGCTCTTCCCAGGGTGTGTTACATTGACAGAGTGAGGTCAGTCTGCTCTTCCCTGGGTGTGTTACATTGAAAGAGTGGGGTCAGTCTGCTCTTCCCTGGGTGTGTTACATTGACAGAGTGGGGTCAGTCTGCTCTTCCCTGGGTGTGTTACATTGACAGAGTGGGGTCAGTCTGCTCTTCCCTGGGTGTGTTACATTGACAGAGTGGGGTCAGTCTGCTCTTCCCTGGGTGTGTTATATTGACAGAGTGGGGTCAGTCTGTTCTTCCCTGGGTGTGTTACATTGACAGAGAGGGTTCAGTCTGCTATTCCCTGGGTGTGTTACTTTGACAAAGTGGGGTCAGTCTGCTCTTCCCTGGGTGTGTTACTTTGACAGAGTGGGGTCAGTCTGCTGTTCCCTGGGTGTGTTACTTTGACAGAGTGGGGTCAGTCTGCTCTTCCCTGGGTGTGTTACATTGACAGAGTGGGTTCAGTCTGCTCTTCCCTGGGTGTGTTACTTTGACAGAGTGGGATCAGTCTGCTCTTCCCTGGGTGAGTTACATTGACAGAGTGCGGTCAGTCTGCTCTTCCCTGGGTATGTCACATTGAGAGAGTGGTGTCAGTCTGGTCTTCCCTGGGTGTGTTACATTGACAGAGTGAGGTCAGTCTGCTCTTCCCTGGGTATGTTACATTGACAGAGTGGGGTTAAATCTGCTCTTCCCTGGGTGTGTTACATTGTCAGAGTGGAGTCAGTCTACTCTCCCCAGGGTGTGTTAAATTGACAGAGTGAGGTCAGTCTACTCTTCCCTGGGTATGTTACATTGACAGAGTGGGGTCAGTCTGCTCTTCCCTGGGTGTGTTACATTGACAGAGTGAGGGCAGTCTGCTCTTCTCTGAGTGTGTTACATTGACAGAGTGGAGTCAGTCTGCTCTTCCCTGGGTGTGTTACATTGACAGAGTGAAGTCAGTCTGCTGTTCCCTGGGTGTGTTACACTGACACAGTGGGGTCAGTCTGCTCTTCCCTCAGTCTGTTACATTGACAGAGTGGGGTCAGTGTACTCATCCCTGGGTGTGTTACATTGACAGAGTGGGGTCAGTCTGCTCTTCCCAGGGTGTGTTTCATTGACAGAGTGGGGTCAGTCTGCTCTTCCCTGGGTGTGTTACATTGACAGAGTGGGGTCAGTCTGCTCTTCCCAGGGTGTGTTACATTGACAGAGTGAGGTCAGTCTGCTCTTCCCTGGGTGTGTTACATTGAAAGAGTGGGGTCAGTCTGCTCTTCCCTGGGTGTGTTACATTGACAGAGTGGGGTCAGTCTGCTCTTCCCTGGGTGTGTTACATTGACAGAGTGGGGTCAGTCTGCTCTTCCCTGGGTGTGTTACATTGACAGAGTGGGGTCAGTCTGCTCTTCCCTGGGTGTGTTATATTGACAGAGTGGGGTCAGTCTGTTCTTCCCTGGGTGTGTTACATTGACAGAGAGGGTTCAGTCTGCTATTCCCTGGGTGTGTTACTTTGACAAAGTGGGGTCAGTCTGCTCTTCCCTGGGTGTGTTACTTTGACAGAGTGGGGTCAGTCTGCTGTTCCCTGGGTGTGTTACTTTGACAGAGTGGGGTCAGTCTGCTCTTCCCTGGGTGTGTTACATTGACAGAGTGGGTTCAGTCTGCTCTTCCCTGGGTGTGTTACATTGACAGAGTGGGATCAGTCTGCTCGTCCCTGGGTGAGTTACATTGACAGAGTGCGGTCAGTCTGCTCTTCCCTGGGTATGTCACATTGAGAGAGTGGTGTCAGTCTGGTCTTCCCTGGGTGTGTTACATTGACCGAGTGAGGTCAGTCTGCTCTTCCCTGGGTATGTTACATTGACAGAGTGGGGTTAAATCTGCTCTTCCCTGGGTGTGTTACATTGTCAGAGTGGAGTCAGTCTACTCTCCCCAGGGTGTGTTAAATTGACAGAGTGAGGTCAGTCTACTCTTCCCTGGGTATGTTACATTGACAGAGTGGGGTCAGTCTGCTCTTCCCTGGGTGTGTTACATTGACAGAGTGAGGGCAGTCTGCTCTTCCCTGGGTGAGTTACATTGTCAGAGTGGAGTCAGTCTGCTCTTCCCTGGGGGTGTTACATTGACAGAGTGGGGTCAGTCTGCCCTTCCCTGGGTCTGTTACAATGACAGAGTGGGGTCAGTCTGCCCTTCCCTGGGTCTGTTACATTGACAGAGTGGGGTCAGTCTGCTCTTCCCTGGGTGTGTTACATTGACAGAGTGGGGTCAGTCTGCTCTTCCCTGGGTGTGTTACATTGACAGAGTGAAGTCAGTCTGCTCTTCCCTGGGTCTGTTACATTGACAGAGTGGGGTCAGTCTGCCCTTCCCTGGGTCTGTTACATTGACAGAGTGGGGTCATTCTGCTCTTCCCTGGGTGAGTTACATTGACAGAGTGGGGTCAGTCTGCTCTTCCGTGGGTGCGTTACTTTGACAGAGTGAGGTCAGTCTTCTCTTCCCTGGGTGTGTTACATTGACTGAGTGGGGTCAGTCTGCTCTTCCCTGGGTGTGTTACTTTGACAGAGTGGGGTCAGTCTGCTCTTCCCTGGGTGTGTTACATTGACAGAGTGGGATCAGTCTGCTCTTCCCTGGGTGAGTTACAGTGACAGAGTGGGGTCAGTTTACTCTTCCCTGGGTATGTTACATTGACAGAGTGAGGTCAGTCTCCTCTTCCCTGGGTATGTTACATTGACAGAGTGGGGTCAGTCTGCTCTTCCCTGGGTGTGTTACATTGTCAGAGTGGAGTCAGTCTACTCTCCCCAGGGTGTGTTAAATTGACAGAGTGAGGTCAGTCTACTCTTCCCTGGGTATGTTACATTGACCGAGTGGGGTCAGTCTGCTCTTCCCTGGGTGTGTTACATTGACAGAGTGAGGGCAGTCTGCTCTTCCCTGGGTGTGTTACATTGTCAGAGTGGAGTCAGTCTGCTCTTCCCTGGGTGTGTTACATTGACAGAGTGGGGTCAGTCTGCTGTTCCCTGGGTGTGTTACTTTGACAGAGTGAGGGCAATCTGCTCTTCCCTGGGTTAGTTACATTGTCAGAGTGGAGTCATTCTGCTCTTCCCTGGGTGTGTTACATTGACAGAGTGGGGTCAGTCTGCTCTTCCCTGGGTGTGTTACATTGACAGAGTGGGATCAGTCTGCTCTTCCCTGGGTGAGTTACAGTGACAGAGTGGGGTCAGTTTACTCTTCCCTGGGTATGTCACATTGAGAGAGTGGGGTCAGTCTGCTCATCCCTGGGTGTGTTACATTGACAGAGTGAGGTCAGTCTCCTCTTCCCTGGGTATGTTACATTGACAGAGTGGGGTCAGTCTGCTCTTCCCTGGGTGTGTTACATTGTCAGAGTGGAGTCAGTCTACTCTCCCCAGGGTGTGTTAAATTGACAGAGTGAGGTCAGTCTACTCTTCCCTGGGTATGTTACATTGACCGAGTGGGGTCAGTCTGCTCTTCCCTGGGTGTGTTACATTGACAGAGTGAGGGCAGTCTGCTCTTCCCTGGGTGTGTTACATTGTCAGAGTGGAGTCAGTCTGCTCTTCCCTGGGTGTTTTACATTGACAGAGTGGGGTCAGTCTGCCCTACCCTGGGTCTGTTACAATGACAGAGTGGGGTCAGTCTGCCCTTCCCTGGGTCTGTTACATTGACAGAGTGGGGTCAGTCTGCTGTTCCCTGGGTGTGTTACTTTGACAGAGTGAGGGCAATCTGCTCTTCCCTGGGTGTGTTACATTGACAGAGTGGGGTCAGTCTGCCCTTCCCTGGGTCTGTTACAATGACAGTGTGGGGTCAGTCTCCCCTTCCCTGGGTCTGTTACATTGACAGAGTGGGGTCAGTCTGCTCTTCCCTGGGTGTGTTACGTTGACAGAGAGGGGTCAGTCTGCTCTTTCCTGGGTTTGTTACATTGACAGAGTGGGGTCAGTCTGCTCTTCCCTGGGTCTGTTACATTGACAGAGTGAGGTCAGTCTGCCCTTCCCTGGGTCTGTTACATTGACAGAGTGGGGTCAGTCTGCTCTTCCGTGGGTGTGTTACATTGACAGAGTGGGGTCAGTCTGCTCTTCCCTGTATGTGTTACTTTGACAGAGTGAGGTCAGTCTGCTCTTCCCTGGGTGTGTTACATTGACAGAGTGGGGTCAGTCTGCTCTTCCCTGGGTGTGTTACATTGACAGAGTGGGGTCAGTCTGCTCTTCCCTGGGTGTGTTACATTGACAGAGTGGGGTCAGTCTACTCTTCCCTGGATATGTTACATTGACAGAGTGGGGTCAGTCTGCTCTTCCCTGGGTGTGTTACATTGACAGAGTGGGATCAGTCTGCTCTTCCCTGGGTGTGTTACCTTGACAGAGTGTGTTCAGTCTGCTCTTCCCTGGGTGTGTTACTTTGACAAAGTGGGGTCAGTCTGCTCTTCCCTGGGTGTGTTACTTTGACAGAGTGGGGTCAGTCTGCTCTTCCCTGGGTGTGTTACATTGACAGAGTGGGATCAGTCTGCTCTTCCCTGGTCCGTTACATTGACCGAGTGGGGTCATTCTGCTCTTCCCTGGGTGTGTTACATTGACAGAGTGGGGTCAGTCTGCTCTTCCCTGGGTGTGTTACATTGACAGAGTGGGGTCAGTCTGCTCTTCCCTGGGTGTGATACATTGTCAGAGTGGAGTCAGTCTACTCTCCCCAGGTTGTGTTAAATTGACAGAGTGAGGTCACTCTGCTCTTCCCTGGGTGTGTTACTTTGACAGAGTGGGGTCAGTCTGCTCTTCCCTGGGTGTGTTACATTGACAGAGTGGGATCAGTCTGCTCTTCCCTGGTCCGTTACATTGACCGAGTGGGGTCATTCTGCTCTTCCCTGGGTGTGTTACATTGACAGAGTGGGGTCAGTCTGCTCTTCCCTGGGTGTGTTACTTTGACAGAGTGAGGTCAGTCTGCTCATCCCTGGGTGTGTTACATTGACAGAGTGGGGTCAGTCTGCTCTTCCCTGGGTGTGTTACATTGACAGAGTGGGGTCAGTCTGCTCTTCCCTGGGTGTGTTACATTGACAGAGTGGGGTCAGTCTGCTCTTCCCTGGATGTGTTACATTGACAGAGTGGGGTCTGTCTGTTCTTCCCTGGGTGTGTTACATTGACAGAGTGCGGTCAGTCTGCTCTTCCCTGGGTATGTCACATTGAGAGAGTGGGGTCAGTCTGCTCATCCCTGGGTGTGTTACATTGACAGAGTGAGGTCAGTCTGCTCTTCCCTGGGTGTGTTACATTGACAGAGTGGGGTCAGTCTGCTCTTCCCTGGGTGTGTTACATTGACAGAGTGGGGTCAGTCTGCTCTTCCCTGGGTGTGTTAAATTGTCAGAGTGGAGTCAGTCTACTCTCCCCAGGGTGTGTTAAATTGACAGAGTGAGGTCAGTCTACTCTTGCCTGGGTATGTAACATTGACAGAGTGGGGTCAGTCTGCTCTTCCCTGGGTGTGTTACATTGACAGAGTGAGGGCAGTCTGCTCTTCCCTGGGTGTGTTACATTGTCAGAGTGGAGTCAGTCTGCTCTTCCCTGGGTGTGTTACATTGACAGAATGGGGTCAGTCTGCCCTTCCCTGGGTCTGTTACAATGACAGAGTGGGGTAAGTCTGCCCTTCCCTGGGTCTGTTACATTGCCAAAGTGGGGTCAGTCTGCTCTTCCCTGGGTGTGTTACAATGACAGAGAGGGGTCAGTCTGCTCTTCCCTGGGTGTGTTACATTGACAGAGTGGGGTCAGTCTGCTCTTCCCCGGGTCTGTAACATTGACAGAGAGGGGTCAGTCTGCTCTTCCCTGGGTGTGTTACATTGACAGAGTGTGGTCAGTCTGCTCTTCCCTGGGTATGTCACATTGAGAGAGTGGGGTCAGTCTGCTCTTCCCTGGGTGTGTTACATTGACAGAGTGGAGTCAGTCTGCTCTTCCCTGGGTGTGTTACATTGACAGAGTGGAGTCAGTCTGCTCTTCCCTGGGTGTGTTACATTGACAGAGTGGGGTCAGTCTGTTCTTCCCTGGGTCTGTTACATTGACAGAGTGTGGTCAGTCTGCTCTTCCCTGGGTGTGTTACATTGACAGAGTGGAGTCAGTCTGCTCTTCCCTGGGTGTGTTACAATGACAGAGTGGGGTCACTCTGCCCTTCCCTGGGTCTGTAACATTGACAGAGTGGGGTCAGTCTGCTCTTCCCTGGGTCTGTTACATTGACAGAGTGGGTCAGTCTGCCCTTCCCTGGGTGTGTTACATTGACAGAGTGTGGTCAGTCTGCTCTTCCCTGGGTGTGTTACATTGACAGAGTGAAGTCAGTCTGCCCTTCCCTGGGTGTGTTACACTGACACAGTGGGGTCAGTCTGATCTTCCCTGGGTGTGTTACTTTGACAGAGTGGGGTCAGTCTGCTCTTCCCTGGATGTGTTACATTGACAGAGTGGGGTCAGTCTGTTCTTCCCTGGGTGTGTTAATTTGACAGAGTGAGGTCAGTCTGCTCTTCCCTGGGTGTGTTACATTGACAGAGCGGGGTCAGTCTAATCTTCCCTGGGTGTGTTACTTTGACAGAGTGTGGTCAGTCTGCTCTTCCCTGGGTGTGTTACATTGACAGAGTGGGGTCAGTCTGCTCTTCCCTGGATGTGTTACATTGACAGAGTGGGGTCAGTCTGTTCTTCCCTGGGTGTGTTACATTGACAGAGTGGGTTCAGTCTGCTCTTCCCTGGGTGTGTTACTTTGACAAAGTGGGGTCAGTCTGCTCTTCCCTGGGTGTGTTACTTTGACAGAGTGGGGTCAGTCTGCTCTTCCCTGGGTGTGTTACGTTGACAGAGTGGGGTCAGTCTGCTCTTTCCTGGGTTTTTTACTTTGACAGAGTGGGGTGAGTCTGCTCTTCCCTGAGTGTGGTACATTGACAGAGTGGGGTCAGTCTGTTCTTCCCTGGGTGTGTTACATTGACAGAGTGGGGTCAGTCTGCTCTTCCCTGGGTGTGTTACTTTGACAGAGTGGGGTCAGTCTGCTCTTCCCAGGGTGTGTTAATTTGACAGAGTTGTGTCAGTCTGCTCTTCCCTGGGTGTGTTACTTTGACAGAGTGGGGTCAGTCTGCTCTTCCCTGGGTGTGTTACTTTGACAGAGTGGGGTCAGTCTGCTCTTCCCTGTGTGTGTTACATTGACAGAGTGGGTTCAGTCTGCTCTTCCCTGGGTGTGTTACTTTGACAGAGCGGGGTCCGTCTGCTCTTCCCTGGGTGTGTTACATTGACAGAGTGGGGTCAGTCTGCTCTTCCCGGGGTGTGTTACTTTGACAGAATGGGGTCAGTCTGCTCTTCCCTGTGTGTGTTACATTGACAGAGTGGGGTCAGTCTGCTCTTCCCTGGTTGTGTTACATTGACAGAGTGGGGTCAGTCTGCTCTTCCCTGGGTGTGTTACTTTGACAAAGTGGGGTCAGTCTGCTCTTCCCTGGGTGTGTTACTTTGACAGAGTGGGGTCAGTCTGCTCTTCCCTGGGTGTGTTACGTTGACAGAGTGGGGTCAGTCTGCTCTTCCCTGTGTGTGTTACATTGACAGAGTGGGTTCAGTCTGCTCTTCCCTGGGTGTGTTACTTTGACAGAGCGGGGTCAGTCTGCTCTTCCCTGGGTGTGTTACATTGTCAGAGTGGAGTCAGTCTACTCTCCCCAGGGTGTGTTAAATTGACAGAGTGAGGTCAGTCTACTCTTCCCTGGGTATGTTACATTGACCGAGTGGGGTCAGTCTGCTCTTCCCTGGGTGTGTTACATTGACAGAGTGAGGGCAGTCTGCTCTTCCCTGGGTGTGTTACATTGTCAGAGTGGAGTCAGTCTGCTCTTCCCTGGGTCTGTTACATTGACAGAGTGGGGTCAGTCTGCTGTTCCCTGGGTGTGTTACTTTGACAGAGTGAGGGCAATCTGCTCTTCCCTGGGTTAGTTACATTGTCAGAGTGGAGTCATTCTGCTCTTCCCTGGGTGTGTTACATTGACAGAGTGGGGTCAGTCTGCTCTTCCCTGGGTGTGTTACATTGTCAGAGTGGGATCAGTCTGCTCTTCCCTGGGTGAGTTACAGTGACAGAGTGGGGTCAGTTTACTCTTCCCTGGGTATGTCACATTGAGAGAGTGGGGTCAGTCTGCTCATCCCTGGGTGTGTTACATTGACAGAGTGAGGTCAGTCTCCTCTTCCCTGGGTATGTTACATTGACAGAGTGGGGTCAGTCTGCTCTTCCCTGGGTGTGTTACATTGTCAGAGTGGAGTCAGTCTACTCTCCCCAGGGTGTGTTAAATTGACAGAGTGAGGTCAGTCTACTCTTCCCTGGGTATGTTACATTGACCGAGTGGGGTCAGTCTGCTCTTCCCTGGGTGTGTTACATTGACAGAGTGAGGGCAGTCTGCTCTTCCCTGGGTGTGTTACATTGTCAGAGTGGAGTCAGTCTGCTCTTCCCTGGGTGTTTTACATTGACAGAGTGGGGTCAGTCTGCCCTACCCTGGGTCTGTTACAATGACAGAGTGGGGTCAGTCTGCCCTTCCCTGGGTCTGTTACATTGACAGAGTGGGGTCAGTCTGCTGTTCCCTGGGTGTGTTACTTTGACAGAGTGGGGTCAGTCTGCTCTTCCCTGGGTTAGTTACATTGTCAGAGTGGAGTCATTCTGCTCTTCCCTGGGTGTGTTACATTGACAGAGTGGGGTCAGTCTGCCCTTCCCTGGGTCTGTTACAATGACAGTGTGGGGTCAGTCTGCCCTTCCCTGGGTCTGTTACATTGACAGAGTGGGGTCAGTCTGCTCTTCCCTGGGTGTGTTACGTTGACAGAGAGGGGTCAGTCTGCTCTTTCCTGGGTTTGTTACATTGACAGAGTGGGGTCAGTCTGCTCTTCCCTGGGTGTGTTACGTTGACAGAGAGGGGTCAGTCTGCTCTTCCCTGGGTCTGTTACATTGACAGAGTGAGGTCAGTCTGCCCTTCCCTGGGTCTGTTACATTGACAGAGTGGGGTCAGTCTGCTCTTCCCTGGGTCTGTTACATTGACAGAGTGAGGTCAGTCTGCCCTTCCCTGGGTCTGTTACTTTGACAGAGTGGGGTCAGTCTGCTCTTCCGTGGGTGTGTTACATTGACAGAGTGGGGTCAGTCTGCTCTTCCCTGTATGTGTTACTTTGACAGAGTGAGGTCAGTCTGCTCTTCCCTGGGTGTGTTACATTGACAGAGTGGGGTCAGTCTGCTCTTCCCTGGGTGTGTTACATTGACAGAGTGCGGTCAGTCTGCTCTTACCTGGGTGTGTTACATTGACAGAGTGGGGTCAGTCTACTCTCTCCTGGATATGTTACATTGACAGAGTGGGGTCAGTCTGCTCTTCCCTGGGTGTGTTACATTGACAGAGTGGGATCAGTCTGCTCTTCCCTGGGTGTGTTACCTTGACAGAGTGTGTTCAGTCTGCTCTTCCCTGGGTGTGTTACTTTGACAAAGTGGGGTCAGTCTGCTCTTCCCTGGGTGTGTTACTTTGACAGAGTGGGGTCAGTCTGCTCTTCCCTGGGTGTGTTACATTGACAGAGTGGGATCAGTCTGCTCTTCCCTGGTCCGTTACATTGACCGAGTGGGGTCATTCTGCTCTTCCCTGGGTGTGTTACATTGACAGAGTGGGGTCAGTCTGCTCTTCCCTGGGTGTGTTACATTGACAGAGTGGGGTCAGTCTGCTCTTCCCTGGGTGTGATACATTGTCAGAGTGGAGTCAGTCTACTCTTCCCTGGGTATGTCACATTGAGAGAGTGGGGTCAGTCTGCTCTTCCCTGGGTGTGTTACATTGACAGAGTGGAGTCAGTCTGCTCTTCCCTGGGTGTGTTACATTGACAGAGTGGAGTCAGTCTGCTCTTCCCTGGGTGTGTTACATTGACAGAGTGGGGTCAGTCTGTTCTTCCCTGGGTCTGTTACATTGACAGAGTGTGGTCAGTCTGCTCTTCCCTGGGTGTGTTACATTGACAGAGTGGAGTCAGTCTGCTCTTCCCTGGGTGTGTTACAATGACAGAGTGGGGTCACTCTGCCCTTCCCTGGGTCTGTAACATTGACAGAGTGGGGTCAGTCTGCTCTTCCCTGGGTCTGTTACATTGACAGAGTGGGTCAGTCTGCCCTTCCCTGGGTGTGTTACATTGACAGAGTGTGGTCAGTCTGCTCTTCCCTGGGTGTGTTACATTGACAGAGTGAAGTCAGTCTGCCCTTCCCTGGGTGTGTTACACTGACACAGTGGGGTCAGTCTGATCTTCCCTGGGTGTGTTACTTTGACAGAGTGGGGTCAGTCTGCTCTTCCCTGGATGTGTTACATTGACAGAGTGGGGTCAGTCTGTTCTTCCCTGGGTGTGTTAATTTGACAGAGTGAGGTCAGTCTGCTCTTCCCTGGGTGTGTTACATTGACAGAGCGGGGTCAGTCTAATCTTCCCTGGGTGTGTTACTTTGACAGAGTGTGGTCAGTCTGCTCTTCCCTGGGTGTGTTACATTGACAGAGTGGGGTCAGTCTGCTCTTCCCTGGATGTGTTACATTGACAGAGTGGGGTCAGTCTGTTCTTCCCTGGGTGTGTTACATTGACAGAGTGGGTTCAGTCTGCTCTTCCCTGGGTGTGTTACTTTGACAAAGTGGGGTCAGTCTGCTCTTCCCTGGGTGTGTTACTTTGACAGAGTGGGGTCAGTCTGCTCTTCCCTGGGTGTGTTACGTTGACAGAGTGGGGTCAGTCTGCTCTTTCCTGGGTTTTTTACTTTGACAGAGTGGGGTGAGTCTGCTCTTCCCTGAGTGTGGTACATTGACAGAGTGGGGTCAGTCTGTTCTTCCCTGGGTGTGTTACATTGACAGAGTGGGGTCAGTCTGCTCTTCCCTGGGTGTGTTACTTTGACAGAGTGGGGTCAGTCTGCTCTTCCCAGGGTGTGTTAATTTGACAGAGTTGTGTCAGTCTGCTCTTCCCTGGGTGTGTTACTTTGACAGAGTGGGGTCAGTCTGCTCTTCCCTGGGTGTGTTACTTTGACAGAGTGGGGTCAGTCTGCTCTTCCCTGTGTGTGTTACATTGACAGAGTGGGTTCAGTCTGCTCTTCCCTGGGTGTGTTACTTTGACAGAGCGGGGTCCGTCTGCTCTTCCCTGGGTGTGTTACATTGACAGAGTGGGGTCAGTCTGCTCTTCCCGGGGTGTGTTACTTTGACAGAATGGGGTCAGTCTGCTCTTCCCTGTGTGTGTTACATTGACAGAGTGGGGTCAGTCTGCTCTTCCCTGGTTGTGTTACATTGACAGAGTGGGGTCAGTCTGCTCTTCCCTGGGTGTGTTACTTTGACAAAGTGGGGTCAGTCTGCTCTTCCCTGGGTGTGTTACTTTGACAGAGTGGGGTCAGTCTGCTCTTCCCTGGGTGTGTTACGTTGACAGAGTGGGGTCAGTCTGCTCTTCCCTGTGTGTGTTACATTGACAGAGTGGGTTCAGTCTGCTCTTCCCTGGGTGTGTTACTTTGACAGAGCGGGGTCAGTCTGCTCTTCCCTGGGTGTGTTACATTGTCAGAGTGGAGTCAGTCTACTCTCCCCAGGGTGTGTTAAATTGACAGAGTGAGGTCAGTCTACTCTTCCCTGGGTATGTTACATTGACCGAGTGGGGTCAGTCTGCTCTTCCCTGGGTGTGTTACATTGACAGAGTGAGGGCAGTCTGCTCTTCCCTGGGTGTGTTACATTGTCAGAGTGGAGTCAGTCTGCTCTTCCCTGGGTCTGTTACATTGACAGAGTGGGGTCAGTCTGCTGTTCCCTGGGTGTGTTACTTTGACAGAGTGAGGGCAATCTGCTCTTCCCTGGGTTAGTTACATTGTCAGAGTGGAGTCATTCTGCTCTTCCCTGGGTGTGTTACATTGACAGAGTGGGGTCAGTCTGCTCTTCCCTGGGTGTGTTACATTGTCAGAGTGGGATCAGTCTGCTCTTCCCTGGGTGAGTTACAGTGACAGAGTGGGGTCAGTTTACTCTTCCCTGGGTATGTCACATTGAGAGAGTGGGGTCAGTCTGCTCATCCCTGGGTGTGTTACATTGACAGAGTGAGGTCAGTCTCCTCTTCCCTGGGTATGTTACATTGACAGAGTGGGGTCAGTCTGCTCTTCCCTGGGTGTGTTACATTGTCAGAGTGGAGTCAGTCTACTCTCCCCAGGGTGTGTTAAATTGACAGAGTGAGGTCAGTCTACTCTTCCCTGGGTATGTTACATTGACCGAGTGGGGTCAGTCTGCTCTTCCCTGGGTGTGTTACATTGACAGAGTGAGGGCAGTCTGCTCTTCCCTGGGTGTGTTACATTGTCAGAGTGGAGTCAGTCTGCTCTTCCCTGGGTGTTTTACATTGACAGAGTGGGGTCAGTCTGCCCTACCCTGGGTCTGTTACAATGACAGAGTGGGGTCAGTCTGCCCTTCCCTGGGTCTGTTACATTGACAGAGTGGGGTCAGTCTGCTGTTCCCTGGGTGTGTTACTTTGACAGAGTGGGGTCAGTCTGCTCTTCCCTGGGTTAGTTACATTGTCAGAGTGGAGTCATTCTGCTCTTCCCTGGGTGTGTTACATTGACAGAGTGGGGTCAGTCTGCCCTTCCCTGGGTCTGTTACAATGACAGTGTGGGGTCAGTCTGCCCTTCCCTGGGTCTGTTACATTGACAGAGTGGGGTCAGTCTGCTCTTCCCTGGGTGTGTTACGTTGACAGAGAGGGGTCAGTCTGCTCTTTCCTGGGTTTGTTACATTGACAGAGTGGGGTCAGTCTGCTCTTCCCTGGGTGTGTTACGTTGACAGAGAGGGGTCAGTCTGCTCTTCCCTGGGTCTGTTACATTGACAGAGTGAGGTCAGTCTGCCCTTCCCTGGGTCTGTTACATTGACAGAGTGGGGTCAGTCTGCTCTTCCCTGGGTCTGTTACATTGACAGAGTGAGGTCAGTCTGCCCTTCCCTGGGTCTGTTACTTTGACAGAGTGGGGTCAGTCTGCTCTTCCGTGGGTGTGTTACATTGACAGAGTGGGGTCAGTCTGCTCTTCCCTGTATGTGTTACTTTGACAGAGTGAGGTCAGTCTGCTCTTCCCTGGGTGTGTTACATTGACAGAGTGGGGTCAGTCTGCTCTTCCCTGGGTGTGTTACATTGACAGAGTGCGGTCAGTCTGCTCTTACCTGGGTGTGTTACATTGACAGAGTGGGGTCAGTCTACTCTCTCCTGGATATGTTACATTGACAGAGTGGGGTCAGTCTGCTCTTCCCTGGGTGTGTTACATTGACAGAGTGGGATCAGTCTGCTCTTCCCTGGGTGTGTTACCTTGACAGAGTGTGTTCAGTCTGCTCTTCCCTGGGTGTGTTACTTTGACAAAGTGGGGTCAGTCTGCTCTTCCCTGGGTGTGTTACTTTGACAGAGTGGGGTCAGTCTGCTCTTCCCTGGGTGTGTTACATTGACAGAGTGGGATCAGTCTGCTCTTCCCTGGTCCGTTACATTGACCGAGTGGGGTCATTCTGCTCTTCCCTGGGTGTGTTACATTGACAGAGTGGGGTCAGTCTGCTCTTCCCTGGGTGTGTTACATTGACAGAGTGGGGTCAGTCTGCTCTTCCCTGGGTGTGATACATTGTCAGAGTGGAGTCAGTCTACTCTCCCCAGGTTGTGTTAAATTGACAGAGTGAGGTCACTCTGCTCTTCCCTGGGTGTGTTACTTTGACAGAGTGGGGTCAGTCTGCTCTTCCCTGGGTGTGTTACATTGACAGAGTGGGATCAGTCTGCTCTTCCCTGGTCCGTTACATTGACCGAGTGGGGTCATTCTGCTCTTCCCTGGGTGTGTTACATTGACAGAGTGGGGTCAGTCTGCTCTTCCCTGGGTGTGTTACTTTGACAGAGTGAGGTCAGTCTGCTCATCCCTGGGTGTGTTACATTGACAGAGTGGGGTCAGTCTGCTCTTCCCTGGGTGTGTTACATTGACAGAGTGGGGTCAGTCTGCTCTTCCCTGGGTGTGTTACATTGACAGAGTGGGGTCAGTCTGCTCTTCCCTGGATGTGTTACATTGACAGAGTGGGGTCTGTCTGTTCTTCCCTGGGTGTGTTACATTGACAGAGTGCGGTCAGTCTGCTCTTCCCTGGGTATGTCACATTGAGAGAGTGGGGTCAGTCTGCTCATCCCTGGGTGTGTTACATTGACAGAGTGAGGTCAGTCTGCTCTTCCCTGGGTGTGTTACATTGACAGAGTGGGGTCAGTCTGCTCTTCCCTGGGTGTGTTACATTGACAGAGTGGGGTCAGTCTGCTCTTCCCTGGGTGTGTTAAATTGTCAGAGTGGAGTCAGTCTACTCTCCCCAGGGTGTGTTAAATTGACAGAGTGAGGTCAGTCTACTCTTGCCTGGGTATGTAACATTGACAGAGTGGGGTCAGTCTGCTCTTCCCTGGGTGTGTTACATTGACAGAGTGAGGGCAGTCTGCTCTTCCCTGGGTGTGTTACATTGTCAGAGTGGAGTCAGTCTGCTCTTCCCTGAGTGTGTTACATTCACAGAATGGGGTCAGTCTGCCCTTCCCTGGGTCTGTTACAATGACAGAGTGGGGTAAGTCTGCCCTTCCCTGGGTCTGTTACATTGCCAAAGTGGGGTCAGTCTGCTCTTCCCTGGGTGTGTTACAATGACAGAGAGGGGTCAGTCTGCTCTTCCCTGGGTGTGTTACATTGACAGAGTGGGGTCAGTCTGCTCTTCCCCGGGTCTGTAACATTGACAGAGAGGGGTCAGTCTGCTCTTCCCTGGGTGTGTTACATTGACAGAGTGTGGTCAGTCTGCTCTTCCCTGGGTATGTCACATTGAGAGAGTGGGGTCAGTCTGCTCTTCCCTGGGTGTGTTACATTGACAGAGTGGAGTCAGTCTGCTCTTCCCTGGGTGTGTTACATTGACAGAGTGGAGTCAGTCTGCTCTTCCCTGGGTGTGTTACATTGACAGAGTGGGGTCAGTCTGTTCTTCCCTGGGTCTGTTACATTGACAGAGTGTGGTCAGTCTGCTCTTCCCTGGGTGTGTTACATTGACAGAGTGGAGTCAGTCTGCTCTTCCCTGGGTGTGTTACATTGACAGAGTGGAGTCAGTCTGCTCTTCCCTGGGTGTGTTACAATGACAGAGTGGGGTCACTCTGCCCTTCCCTGGGTCTGTAACATTGACAGAGTGGGGTCAGTCTGCTCTTCCCTGGGTCTGTTACATTGACAGAGTGGGTCAGTCTGCCCTTCCCTGGGTGTGTTACATTGACAGAGTGTGGTCAGTCTGCTCTTCCCTGGGTGTGTTACATTGACAGAGTGAAGTCAGTCTGCCCTTCCCTGGGTGTGTTACACTGACACAGTGGGGTCAGTCTGATCTTCCCTGGGTGTGTTACTTTGACAGAGTGGGGTCAGTCTGCTCTTCCCTGGATGTGTTACATTGACAGAGTGGGGTCAGTCTGTTCTTCCCTGGGTGTGTTAATTTGACAGAGTGAGGTCAGTCTGCTCTTCCCTGGGTGTGTTACATTGACAGAGCGGGGTCAGTCTAATCTTCCCTGGGTGTGTTACTTTGACAGAGTGTGGTCAGTCTGCTCTTCCCTGGGTGTGTTACATTGACAGAGTGGGGTCAGTCTGCTCTTCCCTGGATGTGTTACATTGACAGAGTGGGGTCAGTCTGTTCTTCCGTGGGTGTGTTACATTGACAGAGTGGGTTCAGTCTGCTCTTCCCTGGGTGTGTTACTTTGACAAAGTGGGGTCAGTCTGCTCTTCCCTGGGTGTGTTACTTTGACAGAGTGGGGTCAGTCTGCTCTTCCCTGGGTGTGTTACGTTGACAGAGTGGGGTCAGTCTGCTCTTTCCTGGGTTTTTTACTTTGACAGAGTGGGGTGAGTCTGCTCTTCCCTGAGTGTGGTACATTGACAGAGTGGGGTCAGTCTGTTCTTCCCTGGGTGTGTTACATTGACAGAGTGGGGTCAGTCTGCTCTTCCCTGGGTGTGTTACTTTGACAGAGTGGGGTCAGTCTGCTCTTCCCTGGGTGTGTTAATTTGACAGAGTTGTGTCAGTCTGCTCTTCCCTGGGTGTGTTACTTTGACAGAGTGGGGTCAGTCTGCTCTTCCCTGGGTGTGTTACTTTGACAGAGTGGGGTCAGTCTGCTCTTCCCTGTGTGTGTTACATTGACAGAGTGGGTTCAGTCTGCTCTTCCCTGGGTGTGTTACTTTGACAGAGCGGGGTCCGTCTGCTCTTCCCTGGGTGTGTTACATTGACAGAGTGGGGTCAGTCTGCTCTTCCCGGGGTGTGTTACTTTGACAGAATGGGGTCAGTCTGCTCTTCCCTGTGTGTGTTACATTGACAGAGTGGGGTCAGTCTGCTCTTCCCTGGTTGTGTTACATTGACAGAGTGGGGTCAGTCTGCTCTTCCCTGGGTGTGTTACTTTGACAAAGTGGGGTCAGTCTGCTCTTCCCTGGGTGTGTTACTTTGACAGAGTGGGGTCAGTCTGCTCTTCCCTGGGTGTGTTACGTTGACAGAGTGGGGTCAGTCTGCTCTTTCCTGGGTTTTTTACTTTGACAGAGTGGGGTGAGTCTGCTCTTCCCTGAGTGTGGTACATTGACAGAGTGGGGTCAGTCTGTTCTTCCCTGGGTGTGTTACATTGACAGAGTGGGGTCAGTCTGCTCTTCCCTGGGTGTGTTACTTTGACAGAGTTCGGTCAGTCTGCTCTTCCCTGGGTGTGTTAATTTGACAGAGTTGTGTCAGTCTGCTCTTCCCTGAGTGTGTTACTTTGACAGAGTGGGGTCAGTCTGTTCTTCCCTGGGTGTGTTACATTGACAGAGTGGGGTCAGTCTGCTCTTCCCTGTGTGTGTTACATTGACAGAGTGGGTTCAGTCTGCTCTTCCCTGGGTGTGTTACTTTGACAGAGCGGGGTCCGTCTGCTCTTCCCAGGGTGTGTTACATTGACAGAGCGGGGTCAGTCTGCTCTTCCCGGGGTGTGTTACTTTGACAGAATGGGGACAGTCTGCTCTTCCCTGTGTGTGTTACATTGACAGAGTGGGGTCAGTCTGCTCTTCCCTGGTTGTGTTACATTGACAGAGTGGGGTCAGTCTGCTCTTCCCTAGGTGTGTTACATTGACAGGGTGGGGTCTGTGTGCTCTTCCCTGGGTGTGTTACTTTGACAGAGTGGGGTCAGTCTGCTCTTCCCTGAGTGTGTTACTTTGACAGAGTGGGGTCAGTCTGCTCTTCCCTGGGTTTGTTACATTGACAGAGTGGGGTCAGTCTGCCCTTCTCTGGGTCTGTTACATTGACAGGGTGGGGTCAGTCTGCCCTTCCCTGGGTGTGTTACATTGACAGAGTGAAGTCAGTCTGCTCTTCCCTGGGTGTGTTACATTGACAGAGTGGAGTCAGTCTGCTCTTCCCTGGGTGTGTTACACTGACACAGGTGGGTCAGTCTGCTCTTCCCTGAGTGTGTTACATTGACAGAGTGGAGTCAGTCTGCTCTTCCCTGGATGTGTTACATTGACAGAGTGGAGTCAGTCTGCTCTTCCCTGGGTGTGTTACATTGACTGAGTGAAGTCAGTCTGCTGTTCCCTGGGTGTGTTACACTGACACAGTGGGGTCCGTCTGCTCTTCCCTGAGTGTGTTACATTGACAGAGTGGGGTCAGTCTGCTCATCCCTGGGTGTGTTACATTGACAGAATGGGGTCAGTCTGCTCTTCCCAGGGTGTGTTTCATTGACAGAGTGGGGTCAGTCTGCTCTTCCCTGGGTGTGTTACATTGACATCGTGGGGTCAGTCTGCTCTTCCCTGAGAGTGTTAATTTGACAGAGTGGGGTCAGTCTGCTCTTTCCTGGGTGTGTTACTTTGACAGAGTGGGGTCAGTCTGCTCTTCCCTGGGTGCGTTACATTGTCAGCGTGGGGTCAGTCTGCTCTTCCCTGAGTGTGGTACATTGATAGAGTGGCGTCAGTCTGCTCTTCCCAGGGTGTGTTACATTGACAGAGTGAGGTCAGTCTGCTCTTCCCTGGATGTGTTACATTGACAGAGTGGGGTCAGTCTGTTCTTCCCTGGGTGTGTTACATTGACAGAGTGGGTTCAGTCTGCTCTTCCCTGGGTGCGTTTCTTTGACAAAGTGGGGTCAGTCTGCTCTTCCCTGGGTGTGTTACTTTGACAGAGTGGGGTCAGTCTGCTCTTCCCTGGGTGTGTTACTTTGACAGAGTGGGGTCAGTCTGCTCTTTCCTGGGTTTGTTACTTTGACAGAGTGGTGTCAGTCTGCTCTTCCCTGAGTGTGGTACATTGACAGAGTGGGGTCAGTCTGTTCTTCCCTGGGTGTGTTACATTGACAGAGTGGTGTCAGTCTGCTCTTCCCTGGGTGTGTTACTTTAACAGAGTGGGGTCAGTCTGCTCTTCCCTGGGTGTGTTAATTTGACAGAGTTGGGTCAGTCTGCTCTTCCCTGGGTGTGTTACTTTGACAGAGTGGGGTCTGTCTGCTCTTCCCTGGGTGTGTTACTTTGACAGAGTGGGGTCAGTCTGCTCTTCCCTGTGTGTGTTACATTGACCGAGTGGGGTCAGTCTGCTCTTCCCTGGGTGTGTTACTTTGACAGAGCGGGGTCCGTCTGCTCTTCCCTGGGTGTGTTACATTGACAGAGCGGGGTCAGTCTGCCCTTCCCTGGGTGTGTTACTTTGACAGAGCGGGGTCCGTCTGCTCTTCCCTGGGTGTGTTACATTGACAGGGTGGGGTCTGTGTGCTCTTCCCTGGGTGTGTTACATTGACAGAGTGGAGTCAGTCTGCCCTTCTCTGGGTCTGTTACATTGACAGGGTGGGGTCAGTCTGCCCTTCCCTGGGTGTGTTACATTGACAGAGTGTGGTCAGTCTGCTCTTCCCTGGGTGTGTTACATTGACAGAGTGAAGTCAGTCTGCTCTTCCCTGGGTGTGTTACATTGACAGAGTGGAGTCAGTCTGCTCTTCCCTGAGTGTGTTACATTGACAGAGTGAAGTCAGTCTGCTATTCCCTGGGTGTGTTACACTGACACAGTGGGGTCAGTCTGCTCTTCCCTGAGTGTGTTACATTGACAGTGTGGGGTCAGTCTGCTCATCCCTGGGTGTGTTACATGGACAGAGTGGGGTCAGTCTGCTCTTCCCAGGGTGTGTTTCATTGACAGAGTGGGGTCAGTCTGCTCTTCCCTGGGTGTGTTACATTGACAGAGTGGGGTCAATCTGCTCTTCCCTGAGTGTGGTACATTGATAGAGTGGAGTCAGTCTGCTCTTCCCTGTGTGTGTTACATTGACAGAGTGGGTTCAGTCTGCTCTTCCCTGGGTGTGTTACTTTGACAGAGCGGGGTCCGTCTGCTCTTCCCTGGGTGTGTTACATTGACAGAGTGGGGTCAGTCTGCTCTTCCCGGGGTGTGTTACTTTGACAGAATGGGGTCAGTCTGCTCTTCCCTGTGTGTGTTACATTGACCGAGTGGGGTCAGTCTGCTCTTCCCTGGTTGTGTTACATTGACAGAGTGGGGTCAGTCTGCTCTTCCCTGGGTGTGTTACTTTGACAAAGTGGGGTCAGTCTGCTCTTCCCTGGGTGTGTTACTTTGACAGAGTGGGGTCAGTCTGCTCTTCCCTGGGTGTGTTACGTTGACAGAGTGGGGTCAGTCTGCTCTTCCCTGTGTGTGTTACATTGACAGAGTGGGTTCAGTCTGCTCTTCCCTGGGTGTGTTACTTTGACAGAGCGGGGTCAGTCTGCTCTTCCCTGGGTGTGTTACATTGTCAGAGTGGAGTCAGTCTACTCTCCCCAGGGTGTGTTAAATTGACAGAGTGAGGTCAGTCTACTCTTCCCTGGGTATGTTACATTGACCGAGTGGGGTCAGTCTGCTCTTCCCTGGGTGCGTTACATTGTCAGCGTGGGGTCAGTCTGCTCTTCCCTGAGTGTGGTACATTGATAGAGTGGGGTCAGTCTGCTCTTCCCTGGGTGTGTTAATTTGACAGAGTTGTGTCAGTCTGCTCTTCCCTGGGTGTGTTACTTTGACAGAGTGGGGTCAGTCTGCTCTTCCCTGGGTGTGTTACTTTGACAGAGTGGGGTCAGTCTGCTCTTCCCTGTGTGTGTTACATTGACAGAGTGGGTTCAGTCTGCTCTTCCCTGGGTGTGTTACTTTGACAGAGCGGGGTCCGTCTGCTCTTCCCTGGGTGTGTTACATTGACAGAGTGGGGTCAGTCTGCTCTTCCCGGGGTGTGTTACTTTGACAGAATGGGGTCAGTCTGCTCTTCCCTGTGTGTGTTACATTGACAGAGTGGGGTCAGTCTGCTCTTCCCTGGTTGTGTTACATTGACAGAGTGGGGTCAGTCTGCTCTTCCCTGGGTGTGTTACTTTGACAAAGTGGGGTCAGTCTGCTCTTCCCTGGGTGTGTTACTTTGACAGAGTGGGGTCAGTCTGCTCTTCCCTGGGTGTGTTACGTTGACAGAGTGGGGTCAGTCTGCTCTTTCCTGGGTTTTTTACTTTGACAGAGTGGGGTGAGTCTGCTCTTCCCTGAGTGTGGTACATTGACAGAGTGGGGTCAGTCTGTTCTTCCCTGGGTGTGTTACATTGACAGAGTGGGGTCAGTCTGCTCTTCCCTGGGTGTGTTACTTTGACAGAGTGGGGTCAGTCTGCTCTTCCCTGGGTGTGTTAATTTGACAGAGTTGTGTCAGTCTGCTCTTCCCTGAGTGTGTTACTTTGACAGAGTGGGGTCAGTCTGCTCTTCCCTGGGTTTGTTACATTGACAGAGTGGGGTCAGTCTGCCCTTCTCTGGGTCTGTTACATTGACAGGGTGGGGTCAGTCTGCCCTTCCCTGGGTGTGTTACATTGACAGAGTGAAGTCAGTCTGCTCTTCCCTGGGTGTGTTACATTGACAGAGTGGAGTCAGTCTGCTCTTCCCTGGGTGTGTTACACTGACACAGGTGGGTCAGTCTGCTCTTCCCTGAGTGTGTTACATTGACAGAGTGGAGTCAGTCTGCTCTTCCCTGGATGTGTTACATTGACAGAGTGGAGTCAGTCTGCTCTTCCCTGGGTGTGTTACATTGACTGAGTGAAGTCAGTCTGCTGTTCCCTGGGTGTGTTACACTGACACAGTGGGGTCAGTCTGCTCTTCCCTGAGTGTGTTACATTGACAGAGTGGGGTCAGTCTGCTCATCCCTGGGTGTGTTACATTGACAGAATGGGGTCAGTCTGCTCTTCCCAGGGTGTGTTTCATTGACAGAGTGGGGTCAGTCTGCTCTTCCCTGGGTGTGTTACATTGACATCGTGGGGTCAGTCTGCTCTTCCCTGAGAGTGTTAATTTGACAGAGTGGGGTCAGTCTGCTCTTTCCTGGGTGTGTTACTTTGACAGAGTGGGGTCAGTCTGCTCTTCCCTGGGTGCGTTACATTGTCAGCGTGGGGTCAGTCTGCTCTTCCCTGAGTGTGGTACATTGATAGAGTGGCGTCAGTCTGCTCTTCCCAGGGTGTGTTACATTGACAGAGTGAGGTCAGTCTGCTCTTCCCTGGATGTGTTACATTGACAGAGTGGGGTCAGTCTGTTCTTCCCTGGGTGTGTTACATTGACAGAGTGGGTTCAGTCTGCTCTTCCCTGGGTGCGTTTCTTTGACAAAGTGGGGTCAGTCTGCTCTTCCCTGGGTGTGTTACTTTGACAGAGTGGGGTCAGTCTGCTCTTCCCTGGGTGTGTTACTTTGACAGAGTGGGGTCAGTCTGCTCTTTCCTGGGTTTGTTACTTTGACAGAGTGGTGTCAGTCTGCTCTTCCCTGAGTGTGGTACATTGACAGAGTGGGGTCAGTCTGTTCTTCCCTGGGTGTGTTACATTGACAGAGTGGTGTCAGTCTGCTCTTCCCTGGGTGTGTTACTTTAACAGAGTGGGGTCAGTCTGCTCTTCCCTGGGTGTGTTAATTTGACAGAGTTGGGTCAGTCTGCTCTTCCCTGGGTGTGTTACTTTGACAGAGTGGGGTCTGTCTGCTCTTCCCTGGGTGTGTTACTTTGACAGAGTGGGGTCAGTCTGCTCTTCCCTGTGTGTGTTACATTGACCGAGTGGGGTCAGTCTGCTCTTCCCTGGGTGTGTTACTTTGACAGAGCGGGGTCCGTCTGCTCTTCCCTGGGTGTGTTACATTGACAGAGCGGGGTCAGTCTGCCCTTCCCTGGGTGTGTTACTTTGACAGAGCGGGGTCCGTCTGCTCTTCCCTGGGTGTGTTACATTGACAGGGTGGGGTCTGTGTGCTCTTCCCTGGGTGTGTTACATTGACAGAGTGGGGTCAGTCTGCCCTTCTCTGGGTCTGTTACATTGACAGGGTGGGGTCAGTCTGCCCTTCCCTGGGTGTGTTACATTGACAGAGTGTGGTCAGTCTGCTCTTCCCTGTGTGTGTTACATTGACAGAGTGAGGTCAGTCTGCTCTTCCCTGGGTGTTTTACATTGACAGAGTGAAGTCAGTCTGCTCTTCCCTGGGTGTTTTACATTGACAGAGTGGGGTCAGTCTGCTCTTCCCTGGGTGTGTTACATTGACAGAGTGTGGTCAGTCTGCTCTTCCCTGGGTGTGTTACATTGACAGAGTGAAGTCAGTCTGCTCTTCCCTGGGTGTGTTACATTGACAGAGTGGAGTCAGTCTGCTCTTCCCTGAGTGTGTTACATTGACAGAGTGAAGTCAGTCTGCTATTCCCTGGGTGTGTTACACTGACACAGTGGGGTCAGTCTGCTCTTCCCTGAGTGTGTTACATTGACAGTGTGGGGTCAGTCTGCTCATCCCTGGGTGTGTTACATGGACAGAGTGGGGTCAGTCTGCTCTTCCAAGGGTGTGTTTCATTGACAGAGTGGGGTCAGTGTGCTCTTCCCTTGGTGCGTTACATTGACAGCGTGGGGTCAATCTGCTCTTCCCTGAGTGTGGTACATTGATAGAGTGGAGTCAGTCTGCTCTTCCCTGTGTGTGTTACATTGACAGAGTGGGTTCAGTCTGCTCTTCCCTGGGTGTGTTACTTTGACAGAGCGGGATCCGTCTGCTCTTCCCTGGGTGTGTTACTTTGACAGAATGGGGTCAGTCTGCTCTTCCCTGTGTGTGTTACATTGACAGAGTGGGGTCAGTCTGCTCTTCCCTGGTTGTGTTACATTGACAGAGTGGGGTCAGTCTGCTCTTCCCTGGGTGTGTTACTTTGACAAAGTGGGGTCAGTCTGCTCTTCCCTGGGTGTGTTACTTTGACAGAGTGGGGTCAGTCTGCTCTTCCCTGGGTGTGTTACGTTGACAGAGTGGGGTCAGTCTGCTCTTCCCTGTGTGTGTTACATTGACAGAGTGGGTTCAGTCTGCTCTTCCCTGGGTGTGTTACATTGTCAGAGTGGAGTCAGTCTACTCTCCCCAGGGTGTGTTAAATTGACAGAGTGAGGTCAGTCTACTCTTCCCTGGGTATGTTACATTGACCGAGTGGGGTCAGTCTGCTCTTCCCTGGGTGTGTTACATTGACAGAGTGAGGGCAGTCTGCTCTTCCCTGGGTGTGTTACATTGTCAGAGTGGAGTCAGTCTGCTCTTCCCTGGGTCTGTTACATTGACAGAGTGGGGTCAGTCTGCTGTTCCCTGGGTGTGTTACTTTGACAGAGTGAGGGCAATCTGCTCTTCCCTGGGTTAGTTACATTGTCAGAGTGGAGTCATTCTGCTCTTCCCTGGGTGTGTTACATTGACAGAGTGGGATCAGTCTGCTCTTCCCTGGGTGAGTTACAGTGACAGAGTGGGGTCAGTTTACTCTTCCCTGGGTATGTCACATTGAGAGAGTGGGGTCAGTCTGCTCATCCCTGGGTGTGTTACATTGACAGAGTGAGGTCAGTCTCCTCTTCCCTGGGTATGTTACATTGACAGAGTGGGGTCAGTCTGCTCTTCCCTGGGTGTGTTACATTGTCAGAGTGGAGTCAGTCTACTCTCCCCAGGGTGTGTTAAATTGACAGAGTGAGGTCAGTCTACTCTTCCCTGGGTATGTTACATTGACCGAGTGGGGTCAGTCTGCTCTTCCCTGGGTGTGTTACATTGACAGAGTGAGGGCAGTCTGCTCTTCCCTGGGTGTGTTACATTGTCAGAGTGGAGTCAGTCTGCTCTTCCCTGGGTGTTTTACATTGACAGAGTGGGGTCAGTCTGCCCTTCCCTGGGTCTGTTACAATGACAGTGTGGGGTCAGTCTCCCCTTCCCTGGGTCTGTTACATTGACAGAGTGGGGTCAGTCTGCTCTTCCCTGGGTGTGTTACGTTGACAGAGAGGGGTCAGTCTGCTCTTTCCTGGGTTTGTTACATTGACAGAGTGGGGTCAGTCTGCTCTTCCCTGGGTCTGTTACATTGACAGAGTGAGGTCAGTCTGCCCTTCCCTGGGTCTGTTACATTGACAGAGTGGGGTCAGTCTGCTCTTCCGTGGGTGTGTTACATTGACAGAGTGGGGTCAGTCTGCTCTTCCCTGTATGTGTTACTTTGACAGAGTGAGGTCAGTCTGCTCTTCCCTGGGTGTGTTACATTGACAGAGTGGGGTCAGTCTGCTCTTCCCTGGGTGTGTTACATTGACAGAGTGGGGTCATTCTGCTCTTCCCTGGGTGTGTTACATTGACAGAGTGGGGTCAGTCTACTCTTCCCTGGATATGTTACATTGACAGAGTGGGGTCAGTCTGCTCTTCCCTGGGTGTGTTACATTGACAGAGTGGGATCAGTCTGCTCTTCCCTGGGTGTGTTACCTTGACAGAGTGTGTTCAGTCTGCTCTTCCCTGGGTGTGTTACTTTGACAAAGTGGGGTCAGTCTGCTCTTCCCTGGGTGTGTTACTTTGACAGAGTGGGGTCAGTCTGCTCTTCCCTGGGTGTGTTACATTGACAGAGTGGGATCAGTCTGCTCTTCCCTGGTCCGTTACATTGACAGAGTGGGGTCAGTCTGCTCTTCCCTGGGTGTGTTACATTGACAGAGTGGGGTCAGTCTGCTCTTCCCTGGGTGTGATACATTGTCAGAGTGGAGTCAGTCTGCTCTTCCCTGGGTGTGTTACATTGACAGAGTGGGGTCAGTCTGCTCTTCCCTGGGTGTGTTACATTGACAGAGTGGAGTCAGTCTGCTCTTCCCTGGTCCGTTACATTGACAGAGTGGGGTCAGTCTGCTCTTCCCTGGGTGTGTTACATTGACAGAGTGGGGTCAGTCTGCTCTTCCCTGGGTGTGATACATTGTCAGAGTGGAGTCAGTCTGCTCTTCCCTGGGTGTGTTACATTGACAGAGTGGGGTCAGTCTGCTCTTCACTGGGTGTGTTACATTGACAGAGTGGAGTCAGTCTGCTCTTCCCTGGGTGTGTTACACTGACACAGTGGGGTCAGTCTGCTCTTCCCTGGGTGTGTTACATTGACAGAGTGGGATCAGTCTGCTCTTCCCTGGTCCGTTACATTGACCGAGTGGGGTCATTCTGCTCTTCCCTGGGTGTGTTACATTGACAGAGTGGGGTCAGTCTGCTCTTCCCTGGGTGTGTTACTTTGACAGAGTGGGGTCAGTCTGCTCTTCCCTGGGTGTGTTACTTTGACAGAGTGGGGTCAGTCTGCTCTTCCCTGGGTGTGTTACATTGACAGAGTGGGATCAGTCTGCTCTTCCCTGGTCCGTTACATTGACCGAGTGGGGTCATTCTGCTCTTCCCTGGGTGTGTTACATTGACAGAGTGGGGTCAGTCTGCTCTTCCCTGGGTGTGTTACATTGACAGAGTGGGGTCAGTCTGCTCTTCCCTGGGTGTGATACATTGTCAGAGTGGAGTCAGTCTGCTCTTCCCTGGGTGTGTTACATTGACAGAGTGGGGTCAGTCTGCTCTTCCCTGGGTGTGTTACATTGACAGAGTGGAGTCAGTCTGCTCTTCCCTGGGTGTGTTACACTGACACAGTGGGGTCAGTCTGCTCTTCCCTGGGTGTGTTACATTGACAGAGTGGGATCAGTCTGCTCTTCCCTGGTCCGTTACATTGACCGAGTGGGGTCATTCTGCTCTTCCCTGGGTGTGTTACATTGACAGAGTGGGGTCAGTCTGCTCTTCCCTGGGTGTGTTACTTTGACAGAGTGGGGTCCGTCTGCTCATCCCTGGGTGTGTTACATTGACAGAGTGGGGTCAGTCTGCTCTTCCCTGGGTGTGTTACATTGACAGAGTGGGGTCAGTCTGCTCTTCCCTGGGTGTGTTACATTGACAGAGTGGGGTCAGTCTGCTCTTCCCTGGATGTGTTACATTGACAGAGTGGGGTCTGTCTGTTCTTCCCTGGGTGTGTTACATTGACAGAGTGCGGTCAGTCTGCTCTTCCCTGGGTATGTCACATTGAGAGAGTGGGGTCAGTCTGCTCATCCCTGGGTGTGTTACATTGACAGAGTGAGGTCAGTCTGCTCTTCCCTGGGTGTGTTACATTGACAGAGTGGGGTCAGTCTGCTCTTCCCTGGGTGTGTTACATTGACAGAGTGGGGTCAGTCTGCTCTTCCCTGGGTGTGTTAAATTGTCAGAGTGGAGTCAGTCTACTCTCCCCAGGGTGTGTTAAATTGACAGAGTGAGGTCAGTCTACTCTTGCCTGGGTATGTAACATTGACAGAGTGGGGTCAGTCTGCTCTTCCCTGGGTGTGTTACATTGACAGAGTGAGGGCAGTCTGCTCTTCCCTGGGTGTGTTACATTGTCAGAGTGGAGTCAGTCTGCTCTTCCCTGGGTGTGTTACATTGACAGAATGGGGTCAGTCTGCCCTTCCCTGGGTCTGTTACAATGACAGAGTGGGGTAAGTCTGCCCTTCCCTGGGTCTGTTACATTGCCAAAGTGGGGTCAGTCTGCTCTTCCCTGGGTGTGTTACAATGACAGAGAGGGGTCAGTCTGCTCTTCCCTGGGTGTGTTACATTGACAGAGTGGGGTCAGTCTGCTCTTCCCCGGGTCTGTAACATTGACAGAGAGGGGTCAGTCTGCTCTTCCCTGGGTGTGTTACATTGACAGAGTGTGGTCAGTCTGCTCTTCCCTGGGTATGTCACATTGAGAGAGTGGGGTCAGTCTGCTCTTCCCTGGGTGTGTTACATTGACAGAGTGGAGTCAGTCTGCTCTTCCCTGGGTGTGTTACATTGACAGAGTGGAGTCAGTCTGCTCTTCCCAGGGTGTGTTACATTGACAGAGTGGGGTCAGTCTGTTCTTCCCTGGGTCTGTTACATTGACAGAGTGTGGTCAGTCTGCTCTTCCCTGGGTGTGTTACATTGACAGAGTGGAGTCAGTCTGCTCTTCCCTGGGTGTGTTACATTGACAGAGTGGAGTCAGTCTGCTCTTCCCTGGGTGTGTTACAATGACAGAGTGGGGTCACTCTGCCCTTCCCTGGGTCTGTAACATTGACAGAGTGGGGTCAGTCTGCTCTTCCCTGGGTCTGTTACATTGACAGAGTGGGTCAGTCTGCCCTTCCCTGGGTGTGTTACATTGACAGAGTGTGGTCAGTCTGCTCTACCCTGGGTGTGTTACATTGACAGAGTGAAGTCAGTCTGCCCTTCCCTGGGTGTGTTACACTGACACAGTGGGGTCAGTCTGATCTTCCCTGGGTGTGTTACTTTGACAGAGTGGGGTCAGTCTGCTCTTCCCTGGATGTGTTACATTGACAGAGTGGGGTCAGTCTGTTCTTCCCTGGGTGTGTTAATTTGACAGAGTGAGGTCAGTCTGCTCTTCCCTGGGTGTGTTACATTGGCAGAGCGGGGTCAGTCTAATCTTCCCTGGGTGTGTTACTTTGACAGAGTGTGGTCAGTCTGCTCTTCCCTGGGTGTGTTACATTGACAGAGTGGGGTCAGTCTGCTCTTCCCTGGATGTGTTACATTGACAGAGTGGGGTCAGTCTGTTCTTCCCTGGGTGTGTTACATTGACAGAGTGGGTTCAGTCTGCTCTTCCCTGGGTGTGTTACTTTGACAAAGTGGGGTCAGTCTGCTCTTCCCTGGGTGTGTTACTTTGACAGAGTGGGGTCAGTCTGCTCTTCCCTGGGTGTGTTACGTTGACAGAGTGGGGTCAGTCTGCTCTTTCCTGGGTTTTTTACTTTGACAGAGTGGGGTGAGTCTGCTCTTCCCTGAGTGTGGTACATTGACAGAGTGGGGTCAGTCTGTTCTTCCCTGGGTGTGTTACATTGACAGAGTGGGGTCAGTCTGCTCTTCCCTGGGTGTGTTACTTTGACAGAGTGGGGTCAGTCTGCTCTTCCCTGGGTGTGTTAATTTGACAGAGTTGTGTCAGTCTGCTCTTCCCTGGGTGTGTTACTTTGACAGAGTGGGGTCAGTCTGCTCTTCCCTGGGTGTGTTACTTTGACAGAGTGGGGTCAGTCTGCTCTTCCCTGTGTGTGTTACATTGACAGAGTGGGTTCAGTCTGCTCTTCCCTGGGTGTGTTACTTTGACAGAGTGGGGTGAGTCTGCTCTTCCCTGGGTGTGTTACATTGACAGAGTGGGGTCAGTCTGCTCTTCCCGGGGTGTGTTACTTTGACAGAATGGGGTCAGTCTGCTCTTCCCTGGGTGTGTTACATTGACAGAGTGGGGTCAGTCTGCTCTTCCCTGGTTGTGTTACATTGACAGAGTGGGGTCAGTCTGCTCTTCCCTGGGTGTGTTACTTTGACAAAGTGGGGTCAGTCTGCTCTTCCCTGGGTGTGTTACTTTGACAGAGTGGGGTCAGTCTGCTCTTCCCTGGGTGTGTTACGTTGACAGAGTGGGGTCAGTCTGCTCTTTCCTGGGTTTTTTACTTTGACAGAGTGGGGTGAGTCTGCTCTTCCCTGAGTGTGGTACATTGACAGAGTGGGGTCAGTCTGTTCTTCCCTGGGTGTGTTACATTGACAGAGTGGGGTCAGTCTGCTCTTCCCTGGGTGTGTTACTTTGACAGAGTGGGGTCAGTCTGCTCTTCCCTGGGTGTGTTAATTTGACAGAGTTGTGTCAGTCTGCTCTTCCCTGAGTGTGTTACTTTGACAGAGTGGGGTCAGTCTGCTCTTCCCTGTGTGTGTTACATTGACAGAGTGGGTTCAGTCTGCTCTTCCCTGGGTGTGTTACTTTGACAGAGCGGGGTCCGTCTGCTCTTCCCTGGGTGTGTTACATTGACAGAGCGGGGTCAGTCTGCTCTTCCCGGGGTGTGTTACTTTGACAGAATGGGGTCAGTCTGCTCTTCCCTGTGTGTGTTACATTGACAGAGTGGGGTCAGTCTGCTCTTCCCTGGTTGTGTTACATTGACAGAGTGGGGTCAGTCTGCTCTTCCCTAGGTGTGTTACATTGACAGGGTGGGGTCTGTGTGCTCTTCCCTGGGTGTGTTACTTTGACAGAGTGGGGTCAGTCTGCTCTTCCCTGAGTGTGTTACTTTGACAGAGTGGGGTCAGTCTGCTCTTCCCTGGGTTTGTTACATTGACAGAGTGGGGTCAGTCTGCCCTTCTCTGGGTCTGTTACATTGACAGGGTGGGGTCAGTCTGCCCTTCCCTGGGTGTGTTACATTGACAGAGTGAAGTCAGTCTGCTCTTCCCTGGGTGTGTTACATTGACAGAGTGGAGTCAGTCTGCTCTTCCCTGGGTGTGTTACACTGACACAGGTGGGTCAGTCTGCTCTTCCCTGAGTGTGTTACATTGACAGAGTGGAGTCAGTCTGTTCTTCCCTGGATGTGTTACATTGACAGAGTGGAGTCAGTCTGCTCTTCCCTGGGTGTGTTACATTGACTGAGTGAAGTCAGTCTGCTGTTCCCTGGGTGTGTTACACTGACACAGTGGGGTCAGTCTGCTCTTCCCTGAGTGTGTTACATTGACAGAGTGGGGTCAGTCTGCTCATCCCTGGGTGTGTTACATTGACAGAATGGGGTCAGTCTGCTCTTCCCAGGGTGTGTTTCATTGACAGAGTGGGGTCAGTCTGCTCTTCCCTGGGTGTGTTACATTGACATCGTGGGGTCAGTCTGCTCTTCCCTGAGAGTGTTAATTTGACAGAGTGGGGTCAGTCTGCTCTTTCCTGGGTGTGTTACTTTGACAGAGTGGGGTCAGTCTGCTCTTCCCTGGGTGCGTTACATTGTCAGCGTGGGGTCAGTCTGCTCTTCCCTGAGTGTGGTACATTGATAGAGTGGCGTCAGTCTGCTCTTCCCAGGGTGTGTTACATTGACAGAGTGAGGTCAGTCTGCTCTTCCCTGGATGTGTTACATTGACAGAGTGGGGTCAGTCTGTTCTTCCCTGGGTGTGTTACATTGACAGAGTGGGTTCAGTCTGCTCTTCCCTGGGTGCGTTTCTTTGACAAAGTGGGGTCAGTCTGCTCTTCCCTGGGTGTGTTACTTTGACAGAGTGGGGTCAGTCTGCTCTTCCCTGGGTGTGTTACTTTGACAGAGTGGGGTCAGTCTGCTCTTTCCTGGGTTTGTTACTTTGACAGAGTGGTGTCAGTCTGCTCTTCCCTGAGTGTGGTACATTGACAGAGTGGGGTCAGTCTGTTCTTCCCTGGGTGTGTTACATTGACAGAGTGGTGTCAGTCTGCTCTTCCCTGGGTGTGTTACTTTAACAGAGTGGGGTCAGTCTGCTCTTCCCGGGGTGTGTTAATTTGACAGAGTTGGGTCAGTCTGCTCTTCCCTGGGTGTGTTACTTTGACAGAGTGGGGTCTGTCTGCTCTTCCCTGGGTGTGTTACTTTGACAGAGTGGGGTCAGTCTGCTCTTCCCTGTGTGTGTTACATTGACCGAGTGGGGTCAGTCTGCTCTTCCCTGGGTGTGTTACTTTGACAGAGCGGGGTCCGTCTGCTCTTCCCTGGGTGTGTTACATTGACAGAGCGGGGTCAGTCTGCCCTTCCCTGGGTGTGTTACATTGACAGAGTGAGGTCAGTCTGCTCATCCCTGGGTGTGTTACTTTGACAGAGCGGGGTCCGTCTGCTCTTCCCTGGGTGTGTTACATTGACAGGGTGGGGTCTGTGTGCTCTTCCCTGGGTGTGTTACATTGACAGAGTGGGGTCAGTCTGCCCTTCTCTGGGTCTGTTACATTGACAGGGTGGGGTCAGTCTGCCCTTCCCTGGGTGTGTTACATTGACAGAGTGTGGTCAGTCTGCTCTTCCCTGGGTGTGTTACATTGACAGAGTGGAGTCAGTCTGCTCTTCCCTGAGTGTGTTACATTGACAGAGTGAAGTCAGTCTGCTATTCCCTGGGTGTGTTACACTGACACAGTGGGGTCAGTCTGCTCTTCCCTGAGTGTGTTACATTGACAGTGTGGGGTCAGTCTGCTCATCCCTGGGTGTGTTACATGGACAGAGTGGGGTCAGTCTGCTCTTCCCAGGGTGTGTTTCATTGACAGAGTGGGGTCAGTGTGCTCTTCCCTTGGTGCGTTACATTGACAGCGTGGGGTCAATCTGCTCTTCCCTGAGTGTGGTACATTGATAGAGTGGAGTCAGTCTGCTCTTCCCAGGGTGTGTTACTTTGACAGAGTGAGGTCAGTCTGCTCTTCCCTGGGTGTGTTACATTGAAAGAGTGGGGTCAGTCTGCTCTTCCCTGGGTGTGTTAATTTGACAGAGTGGTGTCAGTCTGCTCTTCCCTGGGTGTGTTACTTTGACAGAGTGGGGTCAGTCTGCTCTTCCCTGGGTGTGTTACTTTGACAGAGTGGGGTCAGTCTGCTCTTCCCTGTGTGTGTTACATTGACAGAGTGGGGTCAGTCTGCTCTTCCCTGGGTGTGTTACTTTGACAGAGTGAGGTCAGTCGGCTCTTCCCTGGGTGTGTTACATTGACAGAGTGGGGTCAGTCTGCTCTTCCCTGGGTGTGTTACATTGGCAGAGTGGGGTCAGTCTGTTCTTCCCTGGGTGTGTTACATTGACAGAGTGGGTTCACTCTGCTCTTCCCTGGGTGTGTTACTTTGACAAAATGGGGTCAGTCTGCTCTTCCCTGGGTTTGTTACTTTGACAGAGTGGGGTCAGTCTGCTCTTCCCTGGGTGTGTTACTTTGACACAGTGGGGTCAGTCTGCTCTTCCCTGGGTGTGTTACATTGACAGAGTGGGGTAAGTCTGCTCTTCCCTGGGTGTGTTACTTTGACAGAGTGGGGTCAGTCTGCCCTTCCCTGGGTCTGTTACATTGACAGAGTGGGGTCAGTATGCCCTTCCCTGGGTCTGTTACATTGACAGAGTGGGGTCATTCTGCTCTTCCCTGGGTGTGTTACATTGACAGAGTGGGGTTAGTCTGCTCTTCCCTGGGTGTGTTAGATTGACAGAGTGGAGTCAGTCTGCTCTTCCCTGGGTGTGTTACATTGACAGAGTGAGGTCAGTCTGCCCTTCCCTGGGTCTGTTACATTGACAGAGTGGGGTCAGTCTGCCCTTCCCTGGGTGTGTTACATTGACAGAGTGTGGTCAGTCTGCTCTTCCCTGGGTGTGTTACATTGACAGAGTGAAGTAAGTCAGCTCTTCCCTGGGTGAGTTACATTGACAGAGTGGAGTCAGTCTGCTCTTCCCTGGGCGTGTTACATTGACAGAGTGAAGTCAGTCTGCTGTTCCCTGGGTGTGTTACACTGACACAGTGGGGTCAGTCTGCTCTTCCCTGAGTGTGTTACATTGACAGAGTGGGGTCAGTCTGCTCTTCCCTGGGTGTGTTACATTGACTGAGTGAAGTCAGTCTGCTGTTCCCTGGGTGTGTTACACTGACACAGTGGGGTCAGTCTGCTCTTCCCTGAGTGTGTTACATTGACAGAGTGGGGTCAGTCTGCTCATCCCTGGGTGTGTTACATTGACAGAGTGGGGTCAGTCTGCTCTTCCCAGGGTGTGTTTCATTGACAGAGTGGGGTCAGTCTGCTCTTCCCTGGGTGTGTTACATTGACAGCGTGGGGTCAGTCTGCTCTTCCCTGAGTGTGTTAATTTGACAGAGTGGGGTCAGTCTGCTCTTTCCTGGGTGTGTTACTTTGACAGAGTGGGGTCAGTCTGCTCTTCCCTGGGTGCGTTACATTGACAGCGTGGGGTCAGTCTGCTCTTCCCTGAGTGTGGTACATTGATAGAGTGGCGTCAGTCTGCTCTTCCCAGGGTGCGTTTCTTTGACAAAGTGGGGTCAGTCTGCTCTTCCCTGGGTGTGTTACTTTGACAGAGTGGGGTCAGTCTGCTCTTCCCTGGGTGTGTTACTTTGACAGAGTGGGGTCAGTCTGCTCTTTCCTGGGTTTGTTACTTTGACAGAGTGGTGTCAGTCTGCTCTTCCCTGAGTGTGGTACATTGACAGAGTGGGGTCAGTCTGTTCTTCCCTGGGTGTGTTACATTGACAGAGTGGTGTCAGTCTGCTCTTCCCTGGGTGTGTTACTTTAACAGAGTGGGGTCAGTCTGCTCTTCCCTGGGTGTGTTAATTTGACAGAGTTGGGTCAGTCTGCTCTTCCCTGGGTGTGTTACTTTGACAGAGTGGGGTCTGTCTACTCTTCCCTGGGTGTGTTACTTTGACAGAGTGGGGTCAGTCTGCTCTTCCCTGTGTGTGTTACATTGACAGAGTGGGGTCAGTCTGCTCTTCCCTGGGTGTGTTACTTTGACAGAGCGGGGTCCGTCTGCTCTTCCCTGGGTGTGTTACATTGACAGAGCGGGGTCAGTCTGCTATTCCCTGGGTGTGTTACTTTCACAGAGTGGGGTCAGTCTGCTCTTCCCTGGGTGTGTTACTTTGACAGAGAGGGGTCAGTCTGCTCTTCCCTGGGTGTGTTACATTGACAGGGTGGGGTCTGTGTGCTCTTCCCTGGGTGTGTTACTTTGACAGAGTGGGGTCAGTCTGCTCTTCCCTGGGTGTGTTACTTTGACAGAGTGGGGTCAGTCTGCTCTTCCCTGGGTGTGTTACATTGACAGAGTGGGGTCAGTCTGCCCTTCTCTGGGTCTGTTACATTGACAGGGTGGGGTCAGTCTGCCCTTCCCTGGGTGTGTTACATTGACAGGGTGTGGTCAGTCTGCTCTTCCCTGGGTGTGTTACATTGACAGAGTGAAGTCAGTCTGCTCTTCCCTGGGTGTGTTACATTGACAGAGTGGAGTCAGTCTGCTCTTCCCTGAGTGTGTTACATTGACAGAGTGAAGTCAGTCTGCTATTCCCTGGGTGTGTTACACTGACACAGTGGGGTCAGTCTGCTCTTCCCTGAGTGTGTTACATTGACAGTGTGGGGTCAGTCTGCTCATCCCTGGGTGTGTTACATGGACAGAGTGGGGTCAGTCTGCTCTTCCCAGGGTGTGTTTCATTGACAGAGTGGGGTCAGTGTGCTCTTCCCTTGGTGCGTTACATTGACAGCGTGGGGTCAATCTGCTCTTCCCTGAGTGTGGTACATAGATAGAGTGGAATCAGTCTGCTCTTCCCAGGGTGTGTTACTTTGACAGAGTGAGGTCAGTTTGCTCTTCCCTGGGTGTGTTACATTGAAAGAGTGGGGTCAGTCTGCTCTTCCCTGGGTGTGTTAATTTGACAGAGTGGTGTCAGTCTGCTCTTCCCTGGGTGTGTTACTTTGACAGAGTGGGGTCAGTCTGCTCTTCCCTGGGTGTGTTACTTTGACAGAGTGGGGTCAGTCTGCTCTTCCCTGGGTGTGTTACATTGACAGAGTGGGGTCAGTCTGCTCTTCCCTGGGTGTGTTACTTTGACAGAGTGAGGTCAGTCGGCTCTTCCCTGGGTGTGTTACATTGACAGAGTGGGGTCAGTCTGCTCTTCCCTGGGTGTGTTACATTGGCAGAGTGGGGTCAGTCTGTTCTTCCCTGGGTGTGTTACATTGACAGAGTGGGTTCACTCTGCTCTTCCCTGGGTGTGTTACTTTGACAAAATGGGGTCAGTCTGCTCTTCCCTGGGTTTGTTACTTTGACAGAGTGGGGTCAGTCTGCTCTTCCCTGGGTGTGTTACTTTGACACAGTGGGGTCAGTCTGCTCTTCCCTGGGTGTGTTACATTGACAGAGTGGGGTAAGTCTGCTCTTCCCTGGGTGTGTTACTTTGACAGAGTGGGGTCAGTCTGCCCTTCCCTGGGTCTGTTACATTGACAGAGTGGGGTCATTCTGCTCTTCCCTGGGTGTGTTACATTGACAGAGTGGGGTCAGTCTGCTCTTCCCTGGGTGTGTTAGATTGACAGAGTGGAGTCAGTCTGCTCTTCCCTGGGTGTGTTACATTGACAGAGTGGAGTCAGTCTGCTCTTCCATGGGTGTGTTACATTGGCAGAGTGAGGTCAGTCTGCCCTTCCCTGGGTCTGTTACATTGACAGAGTGGGGTCAGTCTGCCCTTCCCTGGGTGTGTTACATTGACAGAGTGTTGTCAGTCTGCTCTTCCCTGGGTGTGTTACATTGACAGAGTGAAGTAAGTCAGCTCTTCCCTGGGTGAGTTACATTGACAGAGTGGAATCAGTCTGCTCTTCCCTGGGCGTGTTACATTGACAGAGTGAAGTCAGTCTGCTATTCCCTGGGTGTGTTACACGGACACAGTGGGGTCAGTCTGCTCTTCCCTGAGTGTGTTACATTGACAGATTAGAGTCAGTCTACTCTTCCCTGGGTGTGTTACATTGACAGAGTGCAGTCAGTCTGCTCTTCCCTGGGTGTGTTACATTGACAGAGTGAAGTCAGTCTGCTGTTCCTGGGTGTGTTACACTGACACAGTGGGGTCAGTCTGCTCTTCCCTGAGTGTGTTACATTGACAGAGTGGGGTCAGTCTGCTCATCCCTGGGTGTGTTACATTGACAGAGTGGGGTCAGTCTGCTCTTCCCTGGGTGCGTTTCTTTGACAAAGTGGGGTCAGTCTGCTCTTCCCTGGGTGTGTTACTTTGACAGAGTGGGGTCAGTCTGCTCTTCCCTGGGTGTGTTACTTTGACAGAGTGGGGTCAGTCTGCTCTTTCCTGGGTTTGTTACTTTGACAGAGTGGTGTCAGTCTGCTCTTCCCTGAGTGTGGTACATTGACAGAGTGGGGTCAGTCTGTTCTTCCCTGGGTGTGTTACATTGACAGAGTGGTGTCAGTCTGCTCTTCCCTGGGTGTGTTACTTTAACAGAGTGGGGTCAGTCTGCTCTTCCCTGGGTGTGTTAATTTGACAGAGTTGGGTCAGTCTGCTCTTCCCTGGGTGTGTTACTTTGACAGAGTGGGGTCTGTCTACTCTTCCCTGGGTGTGTTACTTTGACAGAGTGGGGTCAGTCTGCTCTTCCCTGTGTGTGTTACATTGACAGAGTGGGGTCAGTCTGCTCTTCCCTGGGTGTGTTACTTTGACAGAGCGGGGTCCGTCTGCTCTTCCCTGGGTGTGTTACATTGACAGAGCGGGGTCAGTCTGCTCTTCCCTGGGTGTGTTACATTGACAGAGTGGGGTCAGTCTGCTCTTCCCTGGGTGTGTTACATTGACAGGGTGGGGTCTGTGTGCTCTTCCCTGGGTGTGTTACTTTGACAGAGTGGGGTCAGTCTGCTCTTCCCTGGGTGTGTTACTTTGACAGAGTGGGGTCAGTCTGCTCTTCCCTGGGTGTGTTACATTGACAGAGTGGGGTCAGTCTGCCCTTCTCTGGGTCTGTTACATTGACAGGGTGGGGTCAGTCTGCCCTTCCCTGGGTGTGTTACATTGACAGGGTGTGGTCAGTCTGCTCTTCCCTGGGTGTGTTACATTGACAGAGTGAAGTCAGTCTGCTCTTCCCTGGGTGTGTTACATTGACAGAGTGGAGTCAGTCTGCTCTTCCCTGAGTGTGTTACATTGACAGAGTGAAGTCAGTCTGCTATTCCCTGGGTGTGTTACACTGACACAGTGGGGTCAGTCTGCTCTTCCCTGAGTGTGTTACATTGACAGTGTGGGGTCAGTCTGCTCATCCCTGGGTGTGTTACATGGACAGAGTGGGGTCAGTCTGCTCTTCCCAGGGTGTGTTTCATTGACAGAGTGGGGTCAGTGTGCTCTTCCCTTGGTGCGCTACATTGACAGCGTGGGGTCAATCTGCTCTTCCCTGAGTGTGGTACATAGATAGAGTGGAATCAGTCTGCTCTTCCCAGGGTGTGTTACTTTGACAGAGTGAGGTCAGTTTGCTCTTCCCTGGGTGTGTTACATTGAAAGAGTGGGGTCAGTCTGCTCTTCCCTGGGTGTGTTAATTTGACAGAGTGGTGTCAGTCTGCTCTTCCCTGGGTGTGTTACTTTGACAGAGTGGGGTCAGTCTGCTCTTCCCTGGGTGTGTTACTTTGACAGAGTGGGGTCAGTCTGCTCTTCCCTGGGTGTGTTACATTGACAGAGTGGGGTCAGTCTGCTCTTCCCTGGGTGTGTTACTTTGACAGAGTGAGGTCAGTCGGCTCTTCCCTGGGTGTGTTACATTGACAGAGTGGGGTCAGTCTGCTCTTCCCTGGGTGTGTTACATTGGCAGAGTGGGGTCAGTCTGTTCTTCCCTGGGTGTGTTACATTGACAGAGTGGGTTCACTCTGCTCTTCCCTGGGTGTGTTACTTTGACAAAATGGGGTCAGTCTGCTCTTCCCTGGGTTTGTTACTTTGACAGAGTGGGGTCAGTCTGCTCTTCCCTGGGTGTGTTACTTTGACACAGTGGGGTCAGTCTGCTCTTCCCTGGGTGTGTTACATTGACAGAGTGGGGTAAGTCTGCTCTTCCCTGGGTGTGTTACTTTGACAGAGTGGGGTCAGTCTGCCCTTCCCTGGGTCTGTTACATTGACAGAGTGGGGTCATTCTGCTCTTCCCTGGGTGTGTTACATTGACAGAGTGGGGTCAGTCTGCTCTTCCCTGGGTGTGTTAGATTGACAGAGTGGAGTCAGTCTGCTCTTCCCTGGGTGTGTTACATTGACAGAGTGGAGTCAGTCTGCTCTTCCATGGGTGTGTTACATTGGCAGAGTGAGGTCAGTCTGCCCTTCCCTGGGTCTGTTACATTGACAGAGTGGGGTCAGTCTGCCCTTCCCTGGGTGTGTTACATTGACAGAGTGTTGTCAGTCTGCTCTTCCCTGGGTGTGTTACATTGACAGAGTGAAGTAAGTCAGCTCTTCCCTGGGTGAGTTACATTGACAGAGTGGAATCAGTCTGCTCTTCCCTGGGCGTGTTACATTGACAGAGTGAAGTCAGTCTGCTATTCCCTGGGTGTGTTACACGGACACAGTGGGGTCAGTCTGCTCTTCCCTGAGTGTGTTACATTGACAGATTAGAGTCAGTCTACTCTTCCCTGGGTGTGTTACATTGACAGAGTGGGGTCAGTCTGCTCTTCCCTGGGTGTGTTAGATTGACAGAGTGGAGTCAGTCTGCTCTTCCCTGGGTGTGTTACATTGACAGAGTGGAGTCAGTCTGCTCTTCCATGGGTGTGTTACATTGGCAGAGTGAGGTCAGTCTGCCCTTCCCTGGGTCTGTTACATTGACAGAGTGGGGTCAGTCTGCCCTTCCCTGGGTGTGTTACATTGACAGAGTGTTGTCAGTCTGCTCTTCCCTGGGTGTGTTACATTGACAGAGTGAAGTAAGTCAGCTCTTCCCTGGGTGAGTTACATTGACAGAGTGGAATCAGTCTGCTCTTCCCTGGGTGTGTTACATTGACAGAGTGCAGTCAGTCTGCTCTTCCCTGGGTGTGTTACATTGACAGAGTGAAGTCAGTCTGCTGTTCCTGGGTGTGTTACACTGACACAGTGGGGTCAGTCTGCTCTTCCCTGAGTGTGTTACATTGACAGAGTGGGGTCAGTCTGCTCATCCCTGGGTGTGTTACATTGACAGAGTGGGGTCAGTCTGCTCTTCCCTGGGTGTGTTACATTGACAGCGTGGGACAGTCTGCTCTTCCCTGAGTGTGGTACATTGATAGAGTGTCGTCAGTCTGCTCTTCCCTGGCTGAGTTACATTGACAGAGTGGGGCCAGTGTGCTCTTCCCTTGGTGCGTTAAATCGACAGCGTGGGGTCAGTCTGCTCTTCCCTGAGTGTGGTACATTGATAGAGTGGCGTCAGTCTGCTCCTCCCAGGGTGTGTTACATTGACAGAGTGAGGTCAATCTGCTCTTCCCTGGGTGTGTTACATTGACACAGTGGGGTCAGTCTGCTCTTCCCTCAGTGTGTTACATTGATAGAGTGGGGTCAGTCTGCTCATCCCTGGGTGTGTTACATTGACAGAGTGGGGTCAGTCTGCTCTTCCCAGGGTGTGTTTCATTGACAGAGTGGGGTCAGTCTGCTCTTCCCTGGGTGTGTTACATTGACAGCGTGGGGTCAGTCTGCTCTTCCCTGTGTGTGGTATATTGATAGAGTGGCGTCAGTCTGCACTTCCCTGGCTGAGTTACATTGACAGAATGGGGTCAGTGTGCTCTTCCCTTGGCGCGTTACATTGACAGCGTGGGGTCAGTCTGCTCTTCCCTGAGTGTGGTACATTGATAGTGTGGCGTCAGTCTGCTCTTCCCAGGGTGTGTTACATTGACAGAGTGAGGTCAGTCTGCTCATCCGTGGGTGTGTTACATTTACAGAGTGGGGTCAGTCTGCTCTTCCCTGGGTGTGTTACATTGACAAAGTGGGGTCCGTCTGCTCTTCCCTGGGTCTGTTACATTGATAGAGTGGGGTCAGTCTGCTCATCCCTGGGTGTGTTACATTGACAGAGTGGGGTCAGTCTGCTCTTCCCTGGGTGTGTTACATTGACAGAGTGGGGTCAGTCTGCTCTTCCCAGGGTGTGTTACATTGACAGAGTGGGGTCAGTCTGCTCTTCCCTGGGTGGGTTACATTGACAGAGTGGGATCAGTCTGCTCTTACCTGGGTGAGTTACATTGGCAGAGTGCGGTCAGTCTGCTCTTCCCTGAGTATGTCACATTGAGAGAGTGGGGTCAGTCTGGTCTTCCCTGGGTGTGTTACATTGACAGAGTGAGGTTAGTCTGCTCTTCCCTGGGTATGTTACATTGACAGAGTGGGGTCAGTCTGCTCTTCCCTGGGTGTGTTACATTGTCAGAGTGGAGTCAGTCTACTCTCCCCAGGGTGTGTTAAATTGACAAAGTGGGGTCAGTCTGCTCTTCCCTGGGTCTGTTACATTGATAGAGTGGGTCAGTCTGCTCATCCCTGGGTGTGTTACATTGACAGAGTGGGGTCAGTCTGCTCTTCCCTGGGTGTGTTACATTGACAGAGTGGGGTCAGTCTGCTCTTCCCAGGGTGTGTTACATTGACAGAGTGGTGTCAGTCTGCTCTTCCCTGGGTGTGTTACTTTAACAGAGTGGGGTCAGTCTGCTCTTCCCTGGGTGTGTTAATTTGACAGAGTTGGGTCAGTCTGCTCTTCCCTGGGTGTGTTACTTTGACAGAGTGGGGTCAGTCTGCTCTTCCCTGGGTGTGTTACTTTGACAGAGTGGGGTCAGTCTGCTCTTCCCTGTGTGTGTTACATTGACAGAGTGGGGTCAGTCTGCTCTTCCCTGGGTGTGTTACTTTGACAGAGCGGGGTCCGTCTGCTCTTCCCTGGGTGTGTTACATTGACAGAGCGGGGTCAGTCTGCTATTCCCTGGGTGTGTTACTTTGACAGAGTGGGGTCAGTCTGCTCTTCCCTGGGTGTGTTACTTTGACAGAGAGGGGTCAGTCTGCTCTTCCCTGGGTGTGTTACATTGACAGGGTGGGGTCTGTGTGCTCTTCCCTGGGTGTGTTACTTTGACAGAGTGGGGTCAGTCTGCCCTTCCCTGGGTGTGTTACTTTGACAAAGTGGGGTCAGTCTGCTCTTCCCTGGGTGTGTTACATTGACAGAGTGGGGTCAGCCTGCCCTTCTCTGGGTCTATTACATTGACAGGGTGGGGTCAGTCTGCCATTCCCTGGGTGTGTTACATTGACAGAGTGAAGTCAGTCTGCTCTTCCCTGGGTGTGTTACATTGACAGAGTGGAGTCAGTCTGCTCTTCCCTGAGTGTGTTACATTGACAGAGTGAAGTCAGTCTGCTATTCCCTGGGTGTGTTACACTGACAGAGTTGGGTCAGTCTGCTCTTCCCTGGGTGTGTTACTTTGACAGAGTGGGGTCAGTCTGCTCTTCCCTGGGTGTGTTACTTTGACAGAGTGGGGTCAGTCTGCTCTTCCCTGTGTGTGTTACATTGACAGAGTGGGGTCAGTCTGCTCTTCCCAGGGTGTGTTACATTGACAGAGTGGTGTCAGTCTGCTCTTCCCTGGGTGTGTTACTTTAACAGAGTGGGGTCAGTCTGCTCTTTCCTGGGTGTGTTAATTTGACAGAGTTGGGTCAGTCTGCTCTTCCCTGGGTGTGTTACTTTGACAGAGTGGGGTCAGTCTGCTCTTCCCTGGGTGTGTTACTTTGACAGAGTGGGGTCAGTCTGCTCTTCCCTGTGTGTGTTACATTGACAGAGTGGGGTCAGTCTGCTCTTCCCTGGGGGTGTTACTTTGACAGAGCGGGGTCCGTCTGCTCTTCCCTGGGTGTGTTACATTGACAGAGCGGGGTCAGTCTGCTATTCCCTGGGTGTGTTACTTTGACAGAGTGGGGTCAGTCTGCTCTTCCCTGGGTGTGTTACTTTGACAGAGAGGGGTCAGTCTGCTCTTCCCTGGGTGTGTTACATTGACAGGGTGGGGTCTGTGTGCTCTTCCCTGGGTGTGTTACTTTGACAGAGTGGGGTCAGTCTGCTCTTCCCTGGGTGTGTTACTTTGACAGAGTGGGGTCAGTCTGCTCTTCCCTGGGTGTGTTACATTGACAGAGTGGGGTCAGTCTGCCCTTCTCTGGGTCTGTTACATTGACAGGGTGGGGTCAGTCTGCCCTTCCCTGGGTGTGTTACATTGACAGAGTGTGGTCAGTCTGCTCTTCCCTGGGTGTGTTACATTGACAGAGTGAAGTCAGTCTGCTCTTCCCTGGGTGAGTTACATTGACAGAGTGGAGTCAGTCTGATCTTCCCTGAGTGTGTTACATTGACAGAGTGAAGTCAGTCTGCTATTCCCTGGGTGTGTTACACTGACACAGTGGGGTCAGTCTGCTCTTCCCTGAGTGTGTTACATTGACAGTGTGGGGTCAGTCTGCTCATCCCTGGGTGTGTTACATGGACAGAGTGGGGTCAGTCTGCTCTTCCCAGGGTGTGTTTCATTGACAGAGTGGGGTCAGTGTGCTCTTCCCTTGGTGCGTTACATTGACAGCGTGGGGTCAATCTGCTCTTCCCTGAGTGTGGTACATTGATAGAGTGGAGTCAGTCTGCTCTTCCCAGGGTATGTTACTTTGACAGAGTGAGGTCAGTCTGCTCTTCCCTGGGTGTGTTACATTGAAAGAGTGGGGTCAGTCTGCTCTTCCCTGGGTGTGTTAATTTGACAGAGTGGTGTCAGTCTGCTCTTCCCTGGGTGTGTTACTTTGACAGAGTGGGGTCAGTCTGCTCTTCCCTGGGTGTGTTACTTTGACAGAGTGGGGTCAGTCTGCTCTTCCCTGGGTGTGTTACATTGACAGAGTGGGGTCAGTCTGCTCTTCCCTGGGTGTGTTACTTTGACAGAGTGAGGTCAGTCGGCTCTTCCCTGGGTGTGTTACATTGACAGAGTGGGGTCAGTCTGTTCTTCCCTGGGTGTGTTACATTGACAGAGTGGGGTCAGTCTGCCCTTCCCTGGGTCTGTTACATTGACAGAGTGGGGTCAGTATGCCCTTCCCTGGGTCTGTTACATTGACAGAGTGGGGTCATTCTGCTCTTCCCTGGGTCTGTTACATTGACAGAGTGGGGTCAGTCTGCTCTTCCCTGGGTGTGTTAGATTGACAGAGTGGAGTCAGTCTGCTCTTTCCTGGGTGTGTTACATTGACAGAGTGGAGTCAGTCTGCTCTTCCATGGGTGTGTTACATTGGCAGAGTGAGGTCAGTCTGCCCTTCCCTGGGTCTGTTACATTGACAGAGTGGGGTCAGTCTGCCCTTCCCTGGGTGTGTTACATTGACAGCGTGGGGTCAGTGTGCTCTTCCATGAGTGTGGTACATTGATCGAGTGGCGTCAGTCTGCTCTTCCCAGGGTGTGTTTCATTGACAGAGTGGGGTCAGTGTGCTCTTCCCTTGGTGCGTTACATTGACAGCGTGGGGTCAATCTGCTCTTCCCTGAGTGTGGTACATTGATAGAGTGGAGTCAGTCTGCTCTTCCCAGGGTGTGTTACTTTGACAGAGTGAGGTCAGTCTGCTCTTCCCTGGGTGTGTTACATTGAAAGAGTGGGGTCAGTCTGCTCTTCCCTGGGTGTGTTAATTTGACAGAGTGGTGTCAGTCTGCTCTTCCCTGGGTGTGTTAATTTGACAGAGTGGGGTCAGTCTGCTCTTCCCTGGGTGTGTTACTTTGACAGAGTGGGGTCAGTCTGCTCTTCCCTGGGTGTGTTACATTGACAGAGTGGGGTCAGTCTGCTCTTCCCTGGGTGTGTTACTTTGACAGAGTGAGGTCAGTCGGCTCTTCCCTGGGTGTGTTACATTGACAGAGTGGGGTCAGTCTGTTCTTCCCTGGGTGTGTTACATTGACAGAGTGGGGTCAGTCTGCCCTTCCCTGGGTCTGTTACATTGACAGAGTGGGGTCAGTATGCCCTTCCCTGGGTCTGTTACATTGACAGAGTGGGGTCATTCTGCTCTTCCCTGGGTCTGTTACATTGACAGAGTGGGGTCAGTCTGCTCTTCCCTGGGTGTGTTAGATTGACAGAGTGGAGTCAGTCTGCTCTTCCCTGGGTGTGTTACATTGACAGAGTGGAGTCAGTCTGCTCTTCCATGGGTGTGTTACATTGGCAGAGTGAGGTCAGTCTGCCCTTCCCTGGGTCTGTTACATTGACAGAGTGGGGTCAGTCTGCCCTTCCCTGGGTGTGTTACATTGACAGAGTGTGGTCAGTCTGCTCTTCCCTGGGTGTGTTACATTGACAGAGTGAAGTAAGTCAGCTCTTCCCTGGGTGAGTTACATTGACAGAGTGGAGTCAGTCTGCTCTTCCCTGGGCGTGTTACATTGACAGAGTGAAGTCAGTCTGCTATTCCCTGGGTGTGTTACACGGACACAGTGGGGTAAGTCTGCTCTTCCCTGAGTGTGTTACATTGACAGATTAGAGTCAGTCTACTCTTCCCTGGGTGTGTTACATTGACAGAGTGAAGTCAGTCTGCTGTTCCTGGGTGTGTTACACTGACACAGTGGGGTCAGTCTGCTCTTCCCTGAGTGTGTTACATTGACAGAGTGGGGTCAGTCTGCTCATCCCTGGGTGTGTTACATTGACAGAGTGGGGTCAGTCTGCTCTTCCCTGGGTGTGTTACATTGACAGCGTGGGACAGTCTGCTCTTCCCTGAGTGTGGTACATTGATAGAGTGTCGTCAGTCTGCTCTTCCCTGGCTGAGTTACATTGACAGAGTGGGGCCAGTGTGCTCTTCCCTTGGTGCGTTAAATCGACAGCGTGGGGTCAGTCTGCTCTTCCCTGAGTGTGGTACATTGATAGAGTGGCGTCAGTCTGCTCCTCCCAGGGTGTGTTACATTGACAGAGTGAGTTCAATCTGCTCTTCCCTGGGTGTGTTACATTGACACAGTGGGGTCAGTCTGCTCTTCCCTCAGTGTGTTACATTGATAGAGTGGGGTCAGTCTGCTCATCCCTGGGTGTGTTACATTGACAGAGTGGGGTCAGTCTGCTCTTCCCAGGGTGTGTTTCATTGACAGAGTGGGGTCAGTCTGCTCTTCCCTGGGTGTGTTACATTGACAGCGTGGGGTCAGTCTGCTCTTCCCTGTGTGTGGTATATTGATAGAGTGGCGTCAGTCTGCACTTCCCTGGCTGAGTTACATTGACAGAATGGGGTCAGTGTGCTCTTCACTTGGCGCGTTACATTGACAGCGTGGGGTCAGTCTGCTCTTCCCTGAGTGTGGTACATTGATAGTGTGGCGTCAGTCTGCTCTTCCCAGGGTGTGTTACATTGACAGAGTGAGGTCAGTCTGCTCATCCGTGGGTGTGTTACATTGACAGAGTGGGGTCAGTCTGCTCTTCCCTGGGTGTGTTACATTGACAAAGTGGGGTCAGTCTGCTCTTCCCTGGGTCTGTTACATTGATAGAGTGGGGTCAGTCTGCTCATCCCTGGGTGTGTTACATTGAGAGAGTGGGGTCAGTCTGGTCTTCCCTGGGTGTGTTACATTGACAGAGTGAGGTTAGTCTGCTCTTCCCTGGGTATGTTACATTGACAGAGTGGGGTCAGTCTGCTCTTCCCTGGGTGTGTTACATTGTCAGAGTGGAGTCAGTCTACTCTCCCCAGGGTGTGTTAAATTGACAGAGTGAGGTCAGTCTACTCTTCCCTGGGTATGTTACATTGACAGAGTGGGGTCAGTCTGCTCTTCCCTGGGTGTGTTACATTGACAGAGTGAGGGCAGTCTGCTCTTCCCTGGGTTAGTTACATTGTCAGAGTGGAGTCAGTCTGCTCTTCCCTGGGGGTGTTACATTGACAGAGTGGGGTCAGTCTGCCCTTCCCTGGGTCTGTTAAAATGACAGAGTGGGGTCAGTCTGCCCTTCCCTGGGTCTGTTACATTGACAGAGTGGGGTCAGTCTGCTCTTCCCTGGGTGTGTTACATTGACAGAGAGGGGTCAGTCTGCTCTTCCCTGGGTGTGTTACATTGACAGAGTGAAGTCAGTCTGCTCTTCCCTGGGTCTGTTACATTGACAGAGTGGGGTCATCCTGCTCTTCCCTGGGTGAGTTACATTGACAGAGTGGGGTCAGTCTGCTCTTCCCTGGGTGTGTTACTTTGACAGAGTGAGGTCAGTCTGCTCTTCCCTGGGTTAGTTACATTGTCAGAGTGGAGTCATTCTGCTCTTCCCTGGGTGTGTTACATTGACAGAGTGGGGTCAGTCTGCCCTTCCCTGGGTCTGTTACAATGACAGTGTGGGGTCAGTCTCCCCTTCCCTGGGTCTGTTACATTGACAGAGTGGGGTCAGTCTGCTCTTCCCTGGGTCTGTTACATTGACAGAGTGGGTCAGTCTGCCCTTCCCTGGGTGTGTTACATTGACAGAGTGTGGTCAGTCTGCTCTTCCCTGGGTGTGTTACATTGACAGAGTGGAGTCAGTCTGCTCTTCCCTGGGTGTGTTACATTGAAAGAGTGGAGTCAGTCTGCTCTTCCCTGGGTGTGTTACATTGACAGAGTGGGGTCACTCTGCCCTTCCCTGGGTCTGTTACATTGACAGAGTGGGGTCAGTCTGCTCTTCCCTGGGTCTGTTACATTGACAGAGTGGGTCAGTCTGGCCTTCCCTGGGTGTGTTACATTGACAGAGTGTGGTCAGTCTGCTCTTCCCTGGATGTGTTACATTGACAGAGTGGAGTCAGTCTGCTCTTCCCTGGGTGTGTTACATTGACAGAGTGAAGTCAGTCTGCCCTTCCCTGGGTGTGTTACACTGACACAGTGGGGTCAGTCTGATCTTCCCTGGGTGTGTTACTTTGACCGAGTGGGGTCAGTCTGCTCTTCCCTGGGTGTGTTACATTGACAGAATGGGGTCAGTCTGCTCTTCCCTGGATGTGTTACATTGACAGAGTGGGGTCAGTCTGTTCTTCCCTGGGTGTGTTAATTTGACAGAGTGAGGTCAGTCTGCTCTTCCCTGGCTGTGTTACATTGACAGAGCGGGGTCAGTCTAATCTTCCCTGGGTGTGTTACTTTGACAAAGTGGGGTCAGTCTGCTCTTCCCTGGGTGTGTTACTTTGACAGAGTGGGGTCAGTCTGCTCTTCCCTGGGTGTGGTACATTGACAGAGTGGGGTCAGTCTGTTCTTCCCTGGGTGTGTTACTTTGACAGAGTGGGGTCAGTCTGCTCTTCCCTGGGTGTGTTAATTTGACAGAGTTGGGTCAGTCTGCTCTTCCCTGGGTGTGTTACTTTGACAGAGTGGGGTCAGTCTGCTCTTCCCTGTGTGTGTTACATTGACAGAGTGGGGTCAGTCTGCTCTTCCCTGGGTGTGTTACTTTGACAGAATGGGGTCAGTCTGCTCTTCCCTGGGTGTGTTACTTTGACAGAGTGGGGTCAGTCTGCTCTTCCCTGGGTGTGTTAATTTGACAGAGTTGGGTCAGTCTGCTCTTCCCTGGGTGTGTTACTTTGACAGAGTGGGGTCAGTCTGCTCTTCCCTGTGTGTGTTACATTGACAGAGTGGGGTCAGTCTGCTCTTCCCTGGGTGTGTTACTTTGACAGAATGGGGTCAGTCTGCTCTTCCCTGTGTGTGTTACATTGACAGAGTGGGGTCAGTCTGCTCTTCCCTGGGTGTGTTACATTGACAGAGTGGGGTCAGTCTGCTCTTCCCTGGGTGTGTTACATTGACAGGGTGGGGTCTGTGTGCTCTTCCCTGGGTGTGTTACTTTAACAGAGTGGGGTCAGTCTGCTCTTCCCTGAGTGTGTTACTTTGACAGAGTGGGGTCAGTCTGCTCTTCCCTGGGTGTGTTACATTGACAGAGTGGGGTCAGTCTGCCCTTCTCTGGGTCTGTTACATTGACAGGGTGGGGTCAGTCTGCCCTTCCCTGGGTGTGTTACATTGACAGAGTGAAGTCAGTCTGCTCTTCCCTGGGTGTGTTACATTGACAGAGTGGAGTCAGTCTGCTCTTCCCTGGGTGTGTTACACTGACACAGGTGGGTCAGTCTGCTCTTCCCTGAGTGTGTTACATTGACAGAGTGGAGTCAGTCTGCTCTTCCCTGGATGTGTTACATTGACAGAGATAAGTCAGTCTGCTCTTCCCTGGGTGTGTTACATTGACTGAGTGAAGTCAGTCTGCTGTTCCGTGGGTGTGTTACACTGACACAGTGGGGTCAGTCTGCTCTTCCCTGAGTGTGTTACATTGACAGAGTGGGGTCAGTCTGCTCATCCCTGGGTGTGTTACATTGACAGAGTGGGGTCAGTCTGCTCTTCCCAGGGTGTGTTTCATTGACAGAGTGGGGTCAGTCTGCTCTTCCCTGGGTGTGTTACATTGACAGAGTGGGGTCAGTCTGCTCTTCCCTGGGTGTGTTACATTGACAGAGTGGGGTCAGTCTGCTCTTCCCTGAGTGTGTTAATTTGACAGAGTGGGGTCAGTCTGCTCTTCCCTGGGTGTGTTACTTTGACAGAGTGGGGTCAGTCTGCTCTTCCCTGGGTGCGTTACATTGACAGCGTGGGGTCAGTCTGCTCTTCCCTGAGTGTGGTACATTGATAGAGTGGCGTCAGTCTGCTCTTCCCAGGGTGTGTTACATTGACAGAGTGAGGTCAGTCTGCTCTTCCCAGGGTGTGTTACATTGACAGAGTGAGGTCAGTCTGCTCTTCCCTGGGTGTGTTACATTGACAGAGTGGGTTCAGTCTGCTCTTCCCTGGGTGTGTTACTTTAACAGAGTGGGGTCAGTCTGCTCTTTCCTGGGTTTGTTACTTTGACAGAGTTGGGTCAGTCTGCTCTTCCCTGGATGTGTTACTTTGACAGAGTGGGGTCAGTCTGCTCTTCCCTGGGTGTGTTACTTTGACAGAGTGGGGTCAGTATGCTCTTCCCTGTGTGTGTTACATTGACAGAGTGGGGTCAGTCTGCTCTTCCCTGGGTGTGTTACTTTGACAGAGCGTGGTCCGTCTGCTCTTCCCTGGGTGTGTTACATTGACAGAGCGGGGTCAGTCTGCTCTTCCCTGGGTGTGTTACTTTGACAGAGTGGGGTCAGTCTGCTCTTCCCTGGGTGGGTTACATTGAAAGAGTGGGGTCAGTCTGCTCTTCCCTGGGTGTGTTACTTTGACAGAGTGGGGTCAGTCTGCTCTTCCCTGGGTGTGTTACTTTGACAGAGTGGGGTCAGTCTGCTCTTCCCTGGGTGTGTTACATTAACAGAGTGAGGGCAGTCTGCTCTTCCCTGGGTGTGTTACATTGACAGGGTGGGGTCTGTGTGCTCTTCCCTGGGTGTGTTACTTTGACAGAGTGGGGTCAGTCTGCTCTTCCCTGGGTGTGTTACTTTGACAGAGTGGGGTCAGTCTGCTCTTCCCTGGGTGTGTTACATTGACAGAGTGGGGTCAGTCTGCCCTTCTCTGGGTCTGTTACATTGACAGGGTTGGGTCAGTCTGCCCTTCCCTGGGTGTGTTACATTGACAGAGTGTGGTCAGTCTGCTCTTCCCTGGGTGTGTTACATTGACAGAGTGAAGTCAGTCTGCTCTTCCCTGGGTGTGTTACATTGACAGTTTGGAGTCAGTCTGCTCTTCCCTGAGTGTGTTACATTGACAGAGTGAAGTCAGTCTGCTATTCCCTGGGTGTGTTACACTGACACAGTGGGGTCAGTCTGCTCTTCCCTGAGTGTGTTACATTGACAGAGTGAAGTCAGTCTGCTATTCCCTGGGTGTGTTACACTGACACAGTGGGGTCAGTCTGCTCTTCCCTGGGTGTGTTACATTGACAGGGTGGGGTCAGTCTGCTCATCCCTGGGTGTGTTACATGGACAGAGTGGGGTCAGTCTGCTCTTCCCAGGGTGTGTTTCATTGACAGAGTGGGGTCAGTGTGCTCTTCCCTTGGTGCGTTACATTGACAGCGTGGGGTCAATCTGCTCTTCCCTGAGTGTGGTACATTGATAGAGTGGAGTCAGTCTGCTCTTCCCAGGGTGTGTTACTTTGACAGAGTGAGGTCAGTCTGCTCTTCCCTGCGTGTGTTACATTGACAGAGTGGGGTCAGTCTGCTCTTCCCTGGGTGTGTAAATTTGACAGAGTGGTGTCAGTCTGCTCTTCCCTGGGTGTGTTACTTTGACAGAGTGGGGTCAGTCTGCTCTTCCCTGGGTGTGTTACTTTGACAGATTGGGGTCAGTCTGCTCTTCCCTGGGTGTGTTACTTTGACAGAGTGAGGTCAGTCGGCTCTTCCCTGGGTGTGTTACATTGACAGAGTGGGGTCAGTCTGCTCTTCTCTGGGTGTGTTACATTGACAGAGTGGGGTCAGTCTGCTCTCCCCTGGGTGTGTTACATTGGCAGAGTGGGGTCAGTCTGCCCTTCCCTGGGTGTGTTACATTGACAGAGTGGGGTCAGTCTGCTCTTCCCTGGGTGTGTTACTTTGACAAAATGGGGTCAGTCTGCTCTTCCCTGGGTTTGTTACTTTGACAGAGTGGGGTCAGTCTGCTCTTCCCTGGGTGTGTTACTTTGACAGAGTGGGGTCAGTCTGCTCTTCCCTGTGTGTGTTAAATTGACAGAGTGGGGTCAGTCTGTTGTTCCCTGGGTGTGTTACATTGACAGAGTGGGGTAAGTCTGCTCTTCCCTGGGTGTGTTACTTTGACAGAGTGGGGTCAGTCTGCCCTTCCCTGGGTCTGTTACATTGACAGAGTGGGGTCAGTCTGCCCTTCCCTGGGTCTGTTACATTGACAGAGTGGGGTCATTCTGCTCTTCCCTGGGTGTGTTACATTGACAGAGTGGGGTCAGTCTGCTCTTCCCTGGGTGTGTTACATTGACAGAGTGGAGTCAGTCTGCTCTTCCATGGGTGTGTTACATTGGCAGAGTGAGGTCAGTCTGCCCTTCCCTGGGTCTGTTACATTGACAGAGTGGGGTCAGTCTGCCCTTCCCTGGGTGTGTTACATTGACAGAGTGTGGTCAGTCTGCTCTTCCCTGGGTGTGTTACATTGACAGAGTGAAGTAAGTCAGCTCTTCCCTGGGTGAGTTACATTGACAGAGTGGAGTCAGTCTGCTCTTCCCTGGGCGTGTTACATTGACAGAGTGAAGTCAGTCTGCTATTCCCTGGGTGTGTAACACGGACACAGTGGGGTCAGTCTGCTCATCCCTGGGTGTGTTACATTGACAGAGTGGGGTCAGTCTGCTCTTCCCTGGGTGTGTTACATTGACAGCGTGGGACAGTCTGCTCTTCCCTGAGTGTGGTACATTGATAGAGTGGCGTCAGTCTGCTCATCCCTGGGTGTGTTACATTGACTGAGTGGGGTCAGTCTGCTCTTCACTGAGTGTGTTACATTGACAGATTAGAGTCAGTCTGCTCTTCCCTGGGTGTGTTACATTGACAGAGTGCAGTCAGTCTGCTCTTCCCTGGGTGTGTTACATTGACAGAGTGAAGTCAGTCTGCTGTTCCTGGGTGTGTTACACTGACACAGTGGGGTCAGTCTGCTCTTCCCTGAGTGTGTTACATTGACAGAGTGGGGTCAGTCTGCTCATCCCTGGGTGTGTTACATTGACAGAGTGGGGTCAGTCTGCTCTTCCCTGGGTGTGTTACATTGACAGCGTGGGACAGTCTGCTCTTCCCTGAGTGTGGTACATTGATAGAGTGGCGTCAGTCTGCTCTTCCTTGGCTGAGTTACATTGACAGAGTGGGGCCAGTGTGCTCTTCCCTTGGTGCGTTAAATCGACAGCGTGGGGTCAGTCTGCTCTTCCCTGAGTGTGGTACATTGATAGAGTGGCGTCAGTCTGCTCCTCCCAGGGTGTGTTACATTGACAGAGTGAGGTCAGTCTGCTCTTCCCTGGGTGTGTTACATTGACACAGTGGGGTCAGTCTGCTCTTCCCTCAGTGTGTTACATTGATAGAGTGGGGTCAGTCTGCTCATCCCTGGGTGTGTTACATTGACAGAGTGGGGTCAGTCTGCTCTTCCCAGGGTGTGTTTCATTGACAGAGTGGGGTCAGTCTGCTCTTCCCTGGGTGTGTTACATTGACAGCGTGGGGTCAGTCTGCTCTTCCCTGTGTGTGGTATATTGATAGAGTGGCGTCAGTCTGCACTTCCCTGGCTGAGTTACATTGACAGAATGGGGTCAGTGTGCTCTTCCCTTGGCGCGTTACATTGACAGCGTGGGGTCAGTCTGCTCTTCCCTGAGTGTGGTACATTGATAGTGTGGCGTCAGTCTGCTCTTCCCAGGGTGTGTTACATTCACAGAGTGAGGTCAGTCTGCTCTTCCCTGGGTGTGTTACATTGAAAGAGTGGGGTCAGTCTGCTCTTCCCTGGGTGTATTACATTGACAAAGTGGGGTCAGTCTGCTCTTCCCTGGGTGTGTTACATTGACAGAGTGGGGTCAGTCTGCTCTTCCCTGGGTGTGTTACATTGACAGAGTGGGGTCAGTCTGCTCTTCCCAGGGTGTGTTACATTGACAGAGTGGGGTCAGTCTGCTCTTCCCTGGGTGTGTTACATTGACAGAGTGGGATCAGTCTGCTCTTCCCTGGGTGAGTTACATTGGCAGAGTGCGGTCAGTCTGCTCTTCCCTGGGTATGTCACATTGAGAGAGTGGGGTCAGTCTGGTCTTCCCTGGGTGTGTTACATTGACAGAGTGAGGTTAGTCTGCTCTTCCCTGGGTATGTTACATTGACAGAGTGGGGTCAGTCTGCTCTTCCCTGGGTGTGTTACATTGTCAGAGTGGAGTCAGTCTACTCTCCCCAGGGTGTGTTAAATTGACAGAGTGAGGTCAGTCTACTCTTCCCTGGGTATGTTACATTGACAGAGTGGGGTCAGTCTGCTCTTCCCTGGGTGTGTTACATTGACAGAGTGAGGGCAGTCTGCTCTTCCCTGGGTTAGTTACATTGTCAGAGTGGAGTCAGTCTGCTCTTCCCTGGGGGTGTTACATTGACAGAGTGGGGTCAGTCTGCCCTTCCCTGGGTCTGTTAAAATGACAGAGTGGGGTCAGTCTGCCCTTCCCTGGGTCTGTTACATTGACAGAGTGGGGTCAGTCTGCTCTTCCCTGGGTGTGTTACATTGACAGAGAGTGGTCAGTCTGCTATTCCCTGGGTGTGTTACACTGACACAGTGGGGTCAGTCTGCTCTTCCCTGGGTGTGTTACATTGACAGGGTGGGGTCAGTCTGCTCATCCCTGGGTGTGTTACATGGACAGAGTGGGGTCAGTCTGCTCTTCCCAGGGTGTGTTTCATTGACAGAGTGGGGTCAGTGTGCTCTTCCCTTGGTGCGTTACATTGACAGCGTGGGGTCAATCTGCTCTTCCCTGAGTGTGGTACATTGATAGAGTGGAGTCAGTCTGCTCTTCCCAGGGTGTGTTACATTGACAGAGTGGGGTCAGTCTGCCCTTCCCTGGGTCTGTTAAAATGACAGAGTGGGGTCAGTCTGCCCTTCCCTGGGTCTGTTACATTGACAGAGTGGGGTCAGTCTGCTCTTCCCTGGGTGTGTTACATTGACAGAGAGGGGTCAGTCTGCTATTCCCTGGGTGTGTTACACTGACACAGTGGGGTCAGTCTGCTCTTCCCTGGGTGTGTTACATTGACAGGGTGGGGTCAGTCTGCTCATCCCTGGGTGTGTTACATGGACAGAGTGGCGTCAGTCTGCTCTTCCCAGGGTGTGTTTCATTGACAGAGTGGGGTCAGTGTGCTCTTCCCTTGGTGCGTTACATTGACAGCGTGGGGTCAATCTGCTCTTCCCTGAGTGTGGTACATTGATAGAGTGGAGTCAGTCTGCTCTTCCCTGGGTCTGTTACATTGACAGAGTGGGGTCATTCTGCTCTTCCCTGGGTGAGTTACATTGACAGAGTGGGGTCAGTCTGCTCTTCCCTGGGTGTGTTACTGTGACAGAGTGAGGTCAGTCTGCTCTTCCCTGGGTGTGTTACATTGACAGAGTGGGGTCAGTCTGCTCTTCCCTGGGTGTGTTACATTGACAGAGTGGGGTCAGTCTGCTCTTCTCTGGGTGTGTTACATTGACAGAGTGGGGTCAGTCTGCCCTTCACTGGGTCTGTTACAATGACAGAGTGGGGTCAGTCTGCCCTTCCCTGGGTTTGGTGCATTGACAGAGAGGGGTCAGTCTGCTCTTCCCTGGGTTTGGTGCATTGACAGAGTGGGGTCAGTCTGCCCTTCCCTGGGTCCGTTACATTGACAGAGTGGGGTCATTCTGCTCTTCCCTGGGTGTGTTATATTGACAGAGTGGGGTCAGTCTGCTCTTCCCTGGGTGTGTTACTTTGACAGAGTGAGGTCAGTCTGCTCTTCCCTGGGTGTGTTACATTGACAGAGTGGGGTCAGTCTGCTCTTCCCTGGGTGTGTTACATTGACAGAGTGGGGTCAGTCTGCTCTTCCCTGGGTGTGTTACATTGACAGAGTGGGGTCAGTCTGCTCTTCCCTGGATGTGTTACATTGACAGAGTGGGGTCTGTCTGTTCTTCCCTGGGTGTGTTACATTGACAGAGTGGGATCAGTCTGCTCTTCCCTGGGTGTGTTACCTTGACAGAGTGGGTTCAGTCTGCTCTTCCCTGGGTGTGTTACTTTGACAAAGTGGGGTCAGTCTGCTCTTCCCTGGGTGTGTTACTTTGACAGAGTGGGGTCAGTCTGCTCTTCCCTGGGTGTGTTACATTGACAAAGTGGGGTCAGTCTGCTCTTCCCTGGGTGTGTTACTTTGACCGAGTGGGGTCATTCTGCTCTTCCCTGGGTGTGTTACATTGACAGAGTGGGGTCAGTCTGCTCTTCCCTGGGTGTGTTACATTGACAGAGTGGGGTCAGTCTGCTCTTCCCTGGGTATGTCACATTGAGAGAGTGGGGTCAGTCTGCTCTTCCCTGGGTGTGTTACATTGGCAGAGTGAAGTCAGTCTACTCTTCCCTGGGTATGTTACATTGACAGAGTGGGGTCAGTCTGCTCTTCCCTGGGTGTGTTAAATTGTCAGAGTGGAGTCAGTCTACTCTCCCCAGGGTGTGTTAAATTGACAGAGTGAGGTCAGTCTACTCTTGCCTGGGTATGTTACATTGACAGAGTGGGGTCAGTCTGCTCTTCCCTGCGTGTGATCCATTGACAGAGTGAGGGCAGTCTGCTCTTCCCTGGGTGTGTTACATTGACAGAGTGGGGTCAGTCTGCCCTTCCCTGGGTCTGTTACAATGACAGAGTGGGGTCAGTCTGCCCTTCCCTGGGTCTGTTACATTGACAGAGTGGGGTCAGTCTGCTCTTCCCTGGGTGTGTTACATTGACAGAGTGAGGGCAGTCTGCTCTTCCCTGGGTTAGTTACATTGTCAGAGTGGAGGCATTCTGCTCTTCCCTGGGTGTGTTACATTGACAGAGTGGGGTCAGTCTGCCCTTCCCTGGGTCTGTTACAATGACAGAGTGGGGTCAGTCTGCCCTTCCCTGGGTCTGTTACATTGACAGAGTGGGGTCAGTCTGCTCTTCCCTGGGTCTGTTACATTGACAGAGTGGGGTCAGTCTGCTCTTCCCTGGGTTTGTTACATTGACAGAGTGGGGTCAGTCTGCTCTTCCCTGGGTCAGTTACATTGACAGAGTGGGGTCAGTCTGCCCTTCCCTGGGTCCGTTACATTGACAGAGTGGGGTCATTCTGCTCTTCCCTGGGTGTGTTACATTGACAGAGTGGGGTCAGTCTGCTCTTCCCTGGGTGTGTTACATTGACAGAGTGAAGTCTGTCTGTTCTTCCCTGGGTCTGTTACATTGACAGAGTGGGGTCAGTCTGCTCTTCCCTGGGTGTGTTACATTGACAGAGTGGGGTCAGTCTGCTCTTCCCTGGGTGTGTTACATTGTCAGAGTGGAGTCAGTCTGCTCTTCCCTGGGTGTTTTACATTGACAGAGTGGGGTCAGTCTGCCCTTCCCTGGGTCTGTTACAATGACAGAGTGGGGTCAGTCTGCCCTTCCCTGGTTCTGTTACATTGACAGAGTGGGTCAGTCTGCTGTTCCCTGGGTGTGTTACATTGACAGAGTGAGGTCAGTCTACTCTTGCCTGGGTATGTTACATTGACAGAGTGGGGTCAGTCGGCTCTTCCCTGGGTCTGTTACATTGACAGAGTGAGGGCAGTCTGCTCTTCCCTGGGTGTGTTACATTGTCAGAGTGGAGTCAGTCTGCTCTTCCCTGGGTGGGTTAAATTGACAGAGTGGGGTCAGTCTGCCCTTCCCTGGGTCTGTTACAATGACAGAGTGGGGTCAGTCTGCCCTTCCCTGGGTCTGTTACATTGACAAAGTGGGGTCAGTCTGCTCTTCCCTGGGTGTGTTACAATGACAGAGAGGGGTCAGTCTGCTCTTCCCTGGGTGTGTTACATTGACAGAGTGGGGTCAGTCTGCTCTTCCCTGGGTCTGTTACATTGACAGAGTGGAGTCAGTCTGCTCTTCCCTGGGTCTGTTACATTGACAGAGTGGGGTCAGTCTGCCCTTCCCTGGGTCTGTTACATTGACAGAGTGGGGTCATTCTGCTCTTCCCTTGGTGTGTTACATTGACAGAGTGTGGTCAGTCTGCTCTTCCCTGGGTGTGTTACATTGACAGAGTGGAGTCAGTCTGCTGTTCCCTGGGTGTGTTACATTGACAGAGTGGAGTCAGTCTGCTCTTCCCTGTGTGTGTTACATTGACAGAGTGGGGTCAGTCTGCCCTTCCCTGTGTGTGTTACATTGACAGAGTGTGGTCAGTCTGCTCTTCCCTGGGTGTGTTACATTGACAGAGTGAAGTCAGTCTGCTCTTCCCTGGGTGTGTTACATTGACAGAGTGGAGTCAGTCTGCTCTTCCCTGGATGTGTTACATTGACGGAGTGAAGTCAGTCTGCTATTCCCTGGGTGTGTTACACTGACACAGTGGGGTCAGTCTGCTCCTCCCTGAGTGAGTTACATTGACAGAGTGGAGTCAGTCTGCTCTTCCCTGGGTGTGTTACTTTGAAAGAGTGAGGTCAGTCTGCTCTCCCCTGGGTGTGTTACATTGACAGAGTGGGGTCAGTCTGCCCTTCCCTGGGTCTGTTACAATGACAGAGTGGGGTCAGTCTGCCCTTCCCTGGGTCTGTTACATTGACAGAGTGGGGTCAGTCTGCTCTTCCCTGGGTGTGTTACATTGACAGAGTGGGGTCAGTCTGCTCTTCCCTGGGTCTGTTACATTGACAGAGTGGGGTGAGTCTGCCCTTCCCTGGGTCCGTTACATTGAGAGAGTGGGGTCATTCTGCTCTTCCCTGGGTGTGTTACATTGACAGAGTGGAGTCAGTCTGCTCTTCCCTGGATGTGTTACATTGACGGAGTGAAGTCAGTCTGCTATTCCCTGGGTGTGTTACACTGACACAGTGGGGTCAGTCTGCTCCTCCCTGAGTGAGTTACATTGACAGAGTGGAGTCAGTCTGCTCTTCCCTGGGTGTGTTACTTTGAAAGAGTGAGGTCAGTCTGCTCTCCCCTGGGTGTGTTACATTGACAGAGTGGGGTCAGTCTGCCCTTCCCTGGGTCTGTTACAATGACAGAGTGGGGTCAGTCTGCCCTTCCCTGGGTCTGTTACATTGACAGAGTGGGGTCAGTCTGCTCTTCCCTGGGTGTGTTACATTGACAGAGTGGGGTCAGTCTGCTCTTCCCTGGGTCTGTTACATTGACAGAGTGGGGTGAGTCTGCCCTTCCCTGGGTCCGTTACATTGACAGAGTGGGGTCATTCTGCTCTTCCCTGGGTCTGTTACATTGACAGAGTGGGGTCAGTCTGCTCTTCCCTGGGTGTGTTACATTGACAGAGTGGGGTCAGTCTGCTCTTCCCTGGGTGTGTTACATTGACAGAGTGGAGTCAGTCTGCTCTTCCCTGGGTGTGTTACATTGACAGAGTGGGGTCAGTCTGCTCTTCCCTGGGTGTGTTACATTGACAGAGAGGGGTCAGTCAGCTCTTCCCTGGGTGTGTTACATTGTCAGAGTGGAGTCAGTCTGCTCTTCCCTGGGTGGGTTAAATTGACAGAGTGGGGTCAGTCTGCCCTTCCCTGGGTCTGTTACATTGACAAAGTGGGGTCAGTCTGCTCTTCCCTGGGTGTGTTACAATGACAGAGAGGGGTCAGTCTGCTCTTCCCTGGGTGTGTTACAATGACAGAGTGGGGTCATTCTGCTCTTCCCTTGGTGTGTTACATTGACAGAGTGTGGTCAGTCTGCTGTTCCCTGGGTGTGTTACATTGACAGAGTGGAGTCAGTCTGCTCTTCCCTGGGTGTGTTACATTGACAGAGTGGGGTCAGTCTGCCCTTCCCTGGGTCTGTTACATTGACAGAGTGGGGTCAGTCTGCTCTTCCCTGGGTCTGTTACATTGACAGAGTGGGGTCAGTCTGCCCTTCCCTGTGTGTGTTACATTGACAGAGTGTGGTCAGTCTGCTCTTCCCTGGGTGTGTTACATTGACAGAGTGAAGTCAGTCTGCTCTTCCCTGGGTGTGTTACATTGACAAAGTGGAGTCAGTCTGCTCTTCCCTGGATGTGTTACATTGACGGAGTGAAGTCAGTCTGCAATTCCCTGGGTATGTTACACTGACACAGTGGGGTCAGTCTGCTATTCCCTGAGTGAGTTACATTGACAGAGTGGAGTCAGTCTGCTCTTCCCTGGGTGTGTTACTTTGACAGAGTGAGGTCAGTCTGCTCTCCCCTGGGTGTGTTACATTGACAGAGTGGGGTCAGTCTGCCCTTCCCTGGGTCTGTTACAATGACAGAGTGGGGTCAGTCTGCCCTTCCCTGGGTCTGTTACATTGACAGAGTGGGGTCAGTCTGCTCTTCCCTGGGTGTGTTACATTGACAGAGTGGGGTCAGTCTGCTCTTCCCTGGGTCTGTTACATTGACAGAGTGGGGTCAGTCTGCCCTTCCCTGGGTGGGTTACATTGACAGAGTGGGGTCATTCTGCTCTTCCCTGGGTGTGTTACATTGACAGAGTGGGGTCAGTCTGCTCTTCCCTGGGTGTGTTTCTTTGACAGAGTCAGGTCTGTCTGTTCTTCCCTGGGTCTGTTACATTGACAGAGTGGGGTCAGTCTGATCTTCCCTGGGTGTGTTACATTGACAGAGTGGGGTCAGTCTGCTCTTCCCTGGGTGTGTTACATTGTCAGAGTGGAGTCAGTCTGCTCTTCCCTGGGTGTTTTACATTGACAGAGTGGGGTCAGTCTGCTCTTCCCTGGGTGTGTTACATTGACAGAGAGGGGTCAGTCTGCTCTTCCCTGGGTGTGTTACATTGACAGAGTGAAGTCAGTCTGCTCTTCCCTGGGTATGTTACTTTGACAGAGTGGGGTCAGTCTGCTCTTCCCTGGGTGTGTTACATTGACAGAGTGGAGTCCGTCTGCTCTTCCCTGGGTGTGTTACTTTGACAGAGTGAGGTCAGTCTGCTCTTCCCTGGGTGTGTTACATTGACAGAGTGGGGTCAGTCTGCTCTTCCCTGGGTGTGTTACATTGACAGAGTGGGGTCAGTCTGCCCTTCCCTGGGTCTGTTACAATGACAGAGTGGGGTCAGTCTGCCCTCCCCTGGGTCTGTTACATTGACAGAGTGGGGTCAGTCTGCCCTCCCCTGGGTCTGTTACATTGACAGAGTGGGGTCAGTCTGCTGTTCCCTGGGTGTGTTACATTGACAGAGTGGGGTCAGTCTGCCCTCCCCTGGGTCTGTTACATTGACAGAGTGGGGTCAGTCTGCTCTTCCCTGGGTGTGTTACATTGACAGAGTGGGGTCAGTCTGCTCTTCCCTGGGTGTGTTACATTGACAGAGTGGGGTCAGTCTGCCCTTCCCTGGGTCTGTTACAATGACAGAGTGGGGTCAGTCTGCCCTCCCCTGGGTCTGTTACATTGACAGAGTGGGGTCAGTCTGCTGTTCCCTGGGTGTGTTACATTGACAGAGTGGGGTCAGTCTGCCCTCCCCTGGGTCTGTTACATTGACAGAGTGGGGTCAGTCTGCTCTTCCCTGCGTGTGTTACATTGACAGAGTGGGGTCAGTCTGCCCTTCCCTGGGTCTGTTACAATGACAGTGTGGGTTCAGTCTCCCCTTCCCTGGGTCTGTTAAATTGACAGAGTGGGGTCAGTCTGCCCTTCCCTGGGTCCGTTACATTGACAGAGTGGGGTCATTCTGCTCTTCCCTGGGTGTGTTACATTGACAGAGTGGGGTCTGTCTGTTCTTCCCTGGGTGTGTTACATTGACAGAGTGGGTTCAGTCTGCCCTTCCCTGGGTCTGTTACATTGACAGAGTGGGGTCAGTCTGCTCTTCCCTGGGTCTGTTACATTGACAGAGTGGGGTCAGTCTGCTCTTCCCTGGGTATGTTACTTTGACAGAGTGGGATCAGTCTGCTCTTCCCTGGGTGTGTTACCTTGACAGAGTGGGTTCAGTCTGCTCTTCCCTGGGTGTGTTACTTTGACAGAGTGGGGTCAGTCTGCTCTTCCCTGGGTGTGTTACATTGACAGAGTGGGATCAGTCTGCTCTTCCCTGGTCCGTTACATTGACCGAGTGGGGTCATTCTGCTCTTCCCTGGGTGTGTTACATTGACAGAGTGGGGTCAGTCTGCTCTTCCCTGGGTGTGTTACATTGACAGAGTGGGGTCAGTCTTCTCTTCCCTGGGTGTGTTACATTGACAGGGTGGGGTCAGTCTGCTCTTCCCTGTATGTGTTACATTGACAGAGTGGGGTCTGTCTGTTCTTGCCTGGGTGTGTTACATTGACAGAGTGAGGTCAGTCTGCTCTTCCCTGGGTGTGTTACATTGACAGAGTGGGGTCAGTCTGCTCTTCCCTGGGTGTGTTACATTGACAGAGTGGGGTCAGTCTGCTCTTCTCTGGGTGTGTTACATTGACAGAGTGGGGTCAGTCAGCCCTTCCCTGGGTCTGTTACATTGACAGAGTGGGGTCAGTCTGCCCTTCCCTGGGTCTGTTACATTGACAGAGTGGGGTCAGTCTGCTGTTCCCTGGGTGTGTTACATTGTCAGAGTGAGGGCAGTCTGCTCTTCCCTGGGTTAGTTACATTGTCAGAGTGGAGTCATTCTGCTCTTCCCTGGGTCTGTTACAATGACAGTGTGAATTCAGTCTCCCCTTCCCTGGGTCTGTTAAATTGACAGAGTGGGGTCAGTCTGCTCTTCCCTGGGTGTGTTACATTGACAGAGTGGGGTCAGTCTGCTCGTCCCTGGGTCTGTTACATTGACAGAGTGGGGTCAGTCTGCTCTTCGCTGGGTGTGTTACATTGACAGAGTGGGGTCAGTCTGCTCTTCCCTGGGTGTGTTACTTTGACAGAGTGGGTTCAGTCTGCTCTTCCCTGGGTGTGTTACTTTGACAAAGTGGGGTCAGTCTGCTCTTCCCTGGGTGTGTTACTTTGACAGAGTGGGGTCAGTCTGCTCTTCCCTGGGTGTGTTACATTGACAGAGTGGGATCAGTCTGCTCTTCCCTGGTCCGTTACATTGACCGAGTGGGGTCATTCTGCTCTTCCCTGGGTGTGTTACATTGACAGAGTGGGGTCAGTCTGCTCTTCCCTGGGTGTGTTACTTTGACAGAGTGAGGTCAGTCTGCTCTTCCCTGGGTGTGTTACATTGACAGAGTGGGGTCAGTCTGCTCTTCCCTGGGTGTGTTACATTGACAGAGTGGGGTCAGTCTGCTCTTCCCTGGGTGTGTTACATTGACAGAGTGGGGTCAGTCTGCTCTTCCCTGGTTGTGTTACTTTGACAGAGTGAGGTCAGTCTGCTCTTCCCTGGGTGTGTTACATTGACAGAATGGGGTCAGTCTGCTCTTCCCTGGGTGTGTTACATTGACAGAGTGGGGTCAGTCTGCTCTTCCCAGGGTGTGTTACTTTGACAGAGTGAGGTCAGTCTGCTCTTCCCTGGGTGTGTTACATTGACAGAGTGGGATCAGTCTGCTCTTCCCTGGGTATGTCACATTGAGAGAGTGGGGTCAGTCTGCTCTTCCCTGGGTGTGTTACATTGGCAGAGTGAGGTCAGTCTACTCTTCCCTGGGTATGTTACATTGACAGAGTGGGGTCAGTCTGCTCTTCCCTGGGTGTGTTAAATTGTCAGAGTGGAGTCAGTCTACTCTCCCCAGTGTGTGTTAAATTGACAGAGTGAGGTCAGTCTACTCTTGCCTGGGTATGTTACATTGACAGAGTGGGGTCAGTCTGCTCTTCCCTGGGTGTGTTACATTGACAGAGTGAGGGCAGTCTGCTCTTCCCTGGGTGTGTTACATTGACAGAGTGGGGTCAGTCTGCCCTTCCCTGGGTCTGTTACAATGACAGAGTGGGGTCCGTCTGCCCTTCCCTGGGTCTGTTAAATTGACAGAGTAGGGTCAGTCTGCTCTTCCCTGGGTGTGTTACATTGACAGAGTGGAGTCAGTCTGCTCTTCCATGGGTGTGTTACATTGACAGAGTGGGGTCAGTCTGCCCTTCCCTGGGTCTGTTACAATGACAGAGTGGGGTCAGTCTGCCCTTCCCTGGGTCTGTTACATTGACAGAGTGGGGTCAGTCTGCTCTTCCCTGGGTGTGTTACATTGCCAGAGTGGGGTCAGTCTGCTCTTCCCTGGGTTTGTTACATTGACAGAGTGGGGTCAGTCTGCTCTTCCCTGGGTCTGTTACATTGACAAAGTGGGGTCAGTCTGCCCTTCCCTGGGTCCGTTACATTGACAGAGTGGGGTCATTCTGCTCTTCCCTGGGTGTGTTACATTGACAGAGTGGGGTCAGTCTGCTCTTCCCTTGGTCTGTTACATTGACAGAGTGAGGTCTGTCTGTTCTTCCCTGGGTCTGTTACATTGACAGAGTGGGGTCAGTGTGCTCTTCCCTGGGTGTGTTACATTGACAGAGTGGGGTCAGTCTGCTCTTCCCTGGGTGTGTTACTTTGACAGAGTGAGGTCTGTCTGCTCTTCCCTGTGTCTGTTACATTGACAGAGTGGGGTCAGTCTGCTCTTCCCTGGGTGTGTTACATTGACAGAGTGGGGTCAGTCTGCTCTTCCCTGGGTGTGTTACATTGTCAGAGTGGAGTCAGTCTGCTCTTCCCTGGGTGTTTTACATTGACAGAGTGGGGTCAGTCTGCCCTTCCCTGGGTCTGTTACAATGACAGAGTGGAGTCAGTCTACTCTCCCCAGGGTGTGTTAAATTGACAGAGTGAGGTCAGTCTACTCTTGCCTGGGTATGTTACATTGACAGAGTGGGGTCAGTCTGCTCTTCCCTGGGTGTGTTACATTGACAGAGTGAGGGCAGTCTGCTCTTCCCTGGGTGTGTTACATTGACAGAGTGGGGTCAGTCTGCCCTTCCCTGGGTCTGTTACAATGACAGAGTGGGGTACGTCTGCCCTTCCCTGGGTCTGTTAAATTGACAGAGTAGGGTCAGTCTGCTCTTCCCTGGGTGTGTTACATTGACAGAGTGAGGGCAGTCTGCTCTTCCCTGGGTTAGTTACATTGTCAGAGTGGAGGCATTCTGCTCTTCCCTGGGTGTGTTACATTGTCAGAGTGGAGTCAGTCTGCTCTTCCATGGGTGTGTTACATTGACAGAGTGGGGTCAGTCTGCCCTTCCCTGGGTCTGTTACAATGACAGAGTGGGGTCAGTCTGCCCTTCCCTGGGTCTGTTACATTGACAGAGTGGGGTCAGTCTGCTCTTCCCTGGGTGTGTTACATTGCCAGAGTGGGGTCAGTCTGCTCTTCCCTGGGTTTGTTACATTGACAGAGTGGGGTCAGTCTGCTCTTCCCTGGGTCTGTTACATTGACAAAGTGGGGTCAGTCTGCCCTTCCCTGGGTCCGTTACATTGACAGAGTGGGGTCATTCTGCTCTTCCCTGGGTGTCTTACATTGACAGAGTGGGGTCAGTCTGCTCTTCCCTGGGTGTGTTACATTGACAGAGTGGGGTCAGTCTGCTCTTCCCTGGGTGTGTTACTTTGACAGAGTGAGGTCTGTCTGTTCTTCCCTGGGTCTGTTACATTGACAGAGTGGGGTCAGTCTGCCCTTCCCTGGGTGTGTTACATTGACAGAGTGGGGTCAGTCTGCTCTTCCCTGGGTGTGTTACATTGTCAGAGTGGAGTCAGTCTGCTCTTCCCTGGGTGTTTTACATTGACAGAGTGGGGTCAGTCTGCCCTTCCCTGGGTCTGTTACATTGACAGAGTGGGGTCAGTCTGCTGTTCCCTGGGTGTGTTACATTGACAGAGTGAGGTCAGTCTACTCTTTCCTGGGTATGTTACATTGACAGAGTGGGGTCAGTCTGCTCTTCCCTGGGTGTGTTACATTGACAGAGTGAGGGCAGTCTGCTCTTCCCTGGGTGTGTTACATTGTCAGAGTGGAGTCAGTCTGCTCTTCCCTGGGTGCGTTAAATTGACAGAGTGGGGTCAGTCTGCCCTTCCCTGGGTCTGTTACAATGACAGAGTGGGGTCAGTCTGCCCTTCCCTGGGTCTGTTACATTGACAAAGTGGGGTCAGTCTGCTCTTCCCTGGGTGTGTTACAATGACAGAGAGGGGTCAGTCTGCTCTTCCCTGGGTGTGTTACATTGACAGAGTGGGGTCAGTCTGCTCTTCCCCGGGTCTGTTACATTCACAGAGTGGGGTCAGTCTGCCCTTCCCTGGGTCTGTTACATTGACAGAGTGTGGTCAGTCTGCTCTTCCCTGGGTGTGTTACATTGACAGAGTGGAGTCAGTCTGCTCTTCCCTGGGTGTGTTACATTGACAGAGTGGAGTCAGTCTGCTCTTCCCTGGGTGTGTTACATTGACAGAGTGGGGTCAGTCTGCCCTTCCCTGGGTCTGTTACATTGACAGAGTGGGGTCACTCTGCTCTTCCCTGGGTCTGTTACATTGACAGAGTGGGGTCAGTCTGCCCTTCCCTGTGTGTGTTACACTGACAGAGTGTGGTCAGTCTGCTCTTCCCTGGGTGTGTTACATTGACAGAGTGAAGTCAGTCTGCTCTTCCCTGGGTGTGTTACATTGACAGAGTGGAGTCAGTCTGCTCTTCCCTGGATGTGTTACATTGACGGAGTGAAGTCAATCTGCTATTCCATGGGTGTGTTACACTGACACAGTGGGGTCAGTCTGCTCCTCCCTGAGTGAGTTACATTGACAGAGTGGGGTCAGTCTGCCCTTCCCTGGGTCTGTTACAATGACAGAGTGGGGTCAGTCTGCCCTTCCCTGGGTCTGTTACATTGACAGAGTGGGGTCAGTCTGCTCTTCCCTGGGTGTGTTACATTGACAGAGTGGGGTCTGTCTGCTCTTCCCTGGGTTTGTTACATTGACAGAGTGGGGTCAGTCTGCTCTTCCCTGCGTCTGTTACATTGACAGAGTGGGGTCAGTCTGCCCTTCCCTGGGTCCGTTACATTGACAGAGTGGGGTCATTCTGCTCTTCCCTGGGTGTGTTAAATTGACAGAGTGGGGTCAGTCTGCTCTTCCCTGGGTGTGTTACTTTGACAGAGTGAGGTCTGTCTGTTCTTCCCTGGGTCTGTTACATTGACAGAGTGGGGTCAGTCTGCTCTTCCCTGGGTGTGTTATATTGTCAGAGTGGAGTCAGTCTGCTCCTCCCTGGGTGTTTTACATTGACAGAGTGGGGTCAGTCTGCCCTTCCCTGGGTCTGTTACAATGACAGAGTGGGGTCAGTCTGCCCTTCCCTGGGTCTGTTACATTGACAGAGTGGTGTCAGTCTGCTGTTCCCTGGGTGTGTTACATTGACAGAGTGAGGGCAGTCTGCTCTTCCCTGGGTGTGTTATATTGTCAGAGTGGAGTCATTCTGCTCTTCCCTGGGTCTGTTACAATGACAGTGTGGGGTCAGTCTCCCCTTCCCTGGGTCTGTTACATTGACAGAGTGGGGTCAGTCTGCTCTTCCCTGGGTGTGTTACTTTGACAGAGAGGGGTCAGTCTGCTCTTCCCTGGGTTTGTTACATTGACAGAGTGGGGTCAGTCTGCTCTTCCCTGGGTCTGTTACATTGACAGAGTGGGGTCAGTCTGCCCTTCCCTGGGTCCGTTACATTGACAGAGTGGGGTCAGTCTGCTCTTCCCTGGGTGTGTTACATTGACAGAGTGGGGTCAGTCTGCTCTTCCCTGGGTGTGTTACTTTGACAGAGTGAGGTCAGTCTGCTCTTCCCTGGGTGTGTTACATTGACAGAGTGGGGTCAGTCTGCTCTTCCCTGGGTGTGTTACATTGACAGAGTGGGGTCAGTCTGCTCTTCCCTGCGTGTGTAACTTTGACAGAGTGAGGTCAGTCTGCTCTTCCCTGGGTGTGTTACATTGACAGAGTGGGGTCAGTCTGCTCTTCCCTGGGTGTGTTACATTGACAGAGTGTGGTCAGTCTGCTCTTCCCTGGGTGTGTTACATTGACAGAGTGAAGTAAGTCAGCTCTTCCCTGGGTGAGTTACATTGACAGAGTGGAGTCAGTCTGCTCTTCCCTGGGCGTGTTACATTGACAGAGTGAAGTCAGTCTGCTATTCCCTGGGTGTGTAACACGGACACAGTGGGGTCAGTCTGCTCTTCCCTGAGTGTGTTACATTGACAGAGTAGAGTCAGTCTGGTCTTCCCTGGGTGTGTTACATTGACAGAGTGCAGTCAGTCTGCTCTTCCCTGGGTGTGTTACATTGACAGAGTGAAGTCAGTCTGCTGTTCCTGGGTGTGCTACACTGACACAGTGGGGTCAGTCTGCTCTTCCCTGAGTGTGTTACATTGACAGAGTGGGGTCAGTCTGCTCATCCCTGGGTGTGTTACATTGACAGAGTGGGGTCAGTCTGCTCTTCCCTGGGTGTGTTACATTGACAGCGTGGGACAGTCTGCTCTTCCCTGAGTGTGGTACATTGATAGAGTGGCGTCAGTCTGCTCTTCCCTGGCTGAGTTACATTGACAGAGTGGGGCCAGTGTGCTCTTCCCTTGGTGCGTTAAATCGACAGCGTGGGGTCAGTCTGCTCTTCCCTGAGTGTGGTACATTGATAGAGTGGCGTCAGTCTGCTCCTCCCAGGGTGTGTTACATTGACAGAGTGAGGTCAGTCTGCTCTTCCCTGGGTGTGTTACATTGACAGAGTGGAGTCAGTCTGCTCTTCCCTGGGCGTGTTACATTGACAGAGTGAAGTCAGTCTGCTATTCCCTGTGTGTGTTACACTGACACAGTGGGGTCTGTCTGCTCTTCTCTGAGTGTGTTACATTGACAGAGTGGAGTCAGTCTGCTCTTCCCTGGGTGTGTTACATTGACAGAGTGGAGTCAGTCTGCTCTTCCCTGGGTGTGTTACATTGACAGAGTGAAGTCCGTCTGCTGTTCCCTGGTTGTGTTACACTGACACAGTGGGGTCAGTCTGCTCTTCCCTCAGTGTGTTACATTGACAGAGTGGGGTCAGTCTGCTCATCCCTGGGTGTGTTACATTGACAGAGTGGGGTCAGTCTGCTCTTCCCAGGGTGTGTTTCATTGACAGAGTGGGGTCAGTCTGCTCTTCCCTGGGTGTGTTACATTGACAGCGTGGGGTCAGTCTGCTCTTCCCTGTGTGTGGTATATTGATAGAGTGGCGTCAGTCTGCACTTCCCTGGCTGAGTTACATTGACAGAATGGGGTCAGTGTGCTCTTCCCTTGGCGCGTTACATTGACAGCGTGGGGTCAGTCTGCTCTTCCCTGGGTGTGTTACTTTGACAGAGTGGGGTCTGTCTATTCTTCCCTGGGTGTGTTACATTGACAGAGTGGGGTCAGTCTGCTCTTCCCTGGATGTGTTACATTGACAGAGTGGGGTCTGTCTGTTCTTCCCTGGGTGTGTTACATTGACAAAGTGGGTTCAGTCTGCTCTTCCCTGGGTGTGTTACTTTGACAAAGTGGGGTCAGTCTGCTCTTCCCTGGGTGTGTTACTTTGACAGAGTGGGGTCAGTCTGCTCTTCCCTGGGTGTGTTACATTGACAGAGTGGGATCAGTCTGCTCTTCCCTGGTCCGTTACATTGACCAAGTGGGGTCATTCTGCTCTTCCCTGGGTGTGTTACATTGACAGAGTGGGGTCAGTCTGCTCTTCCCTGGGTGTGTTACTTTGACAGAGTGAGGTCAGTCTGCTCTTCCCTGGGTGTGTTACATTGACAGAGTGGGGTCAGTCTGCTCTTCCCTGGGTGTGTTACATTGACAGAGTGGGGTCAGTCTGCTCTTCCCTGGGTGTGTTACATTGACAGAGTGGGGTCAGTCTGCTCTTCCCTGGTTGTGTTACTTTGACAGAGTGAGGTCAGTCTGCTCTTCCCTGGGTGTGTTACATTGACAGAGTGGGGTCAGTCTGCTCTTCCCTGGGTGTGTTACATTGACAGAGTGGGGTCAGTCTGCTCTTCCCAGGGTGTGTTACTTTGACAGAGTGAGGTCAGTCTGCTCTTCCCTGGGTGTGTTACATTGACAGAGTGGGATCAGTCTGCTCTTCCCTGGGTATGTCACATTGAGAGAGTGGGGTCAGTCTGCTCTTCCCTGGGTGTGTTACATTGGCAGAGTGAGGTCAGTCTACTCTTCCCTGGGTATGTTACATTGACAGAGTGGGGTCAGTCTGCTCTTCCCTGGGTGTGTTAAATTGTCAGAGTGGAGTCAGTCTATTCTCCCCAGGGTGTGTTAAATTGACAGAGTGAGGTCAGTCTACTCTTGCCTGGGTATGTTACATTGACAGAGTGGGGTCAGTCTGCTCTTCCCTGGGTGTGTTACATTGACAGAGTGAGGGCAGTCTGCTCTTCCCTGGGTGTGTTACATTGACAGAGTGGGGTCAGTCTGCCCTTCCCTGGGTCTGTTACAATGACAGAGTGGGGTCCGTCTGCCCTTCCCTGGGTCTGTTAAATTGACAGAGTAGGGTCAGTCTCCTCTTCCCTGGGTGTGTTACATTGACAGAGTGAGGGCAGTCTGCTCTTCCCTGGGTTAGTTACATTGTAAGAGTGGAGGCATTCTGCTCTTCCGTGGGTGTGTTACATTGACAGAGTGGAGTCAGTCTGCTCTTCCCAGGGTTAGTTACATTGTAAGAGTGGAGGCATTCTGCTCTTCCGTGGGTGTGTTACATTGACAGAGTGGAGTCAGTCTGCTCTTCCATGGGTGTGTTACATTGTCAGAGTGGGGTCAGTCTGCTCTTCCCTGGGTGTGTTACATTGTCAGAGTGGAGTCAGTCTGCTCTTCCATGGGTGTGTTACATTGACAGAGTGGGGTCAGTCTGCCCTTCCCTGGGTCTGTTACAATGACAGAGTGGGGTCAGTCTGCCCTTCCCTGGGTCTGTTACATTGACAGAGTGGGGTCAGTCTGCTCTTCCCTGGGTGTGTTACATTGCCAGAGTGGGGTCAGTCTGCTCTTCCCTGGGTTTGTTACATTGACAGAGTGGGGTCAGTCTGCTCTTCCCTGGGTCTGTTACATTGACAAAGTGGGGTCAGTCTGCCCTTCCCTGGGTCTGTTACATTGACAGAGTGGGGTCATTCTGCTCTTCCCTGGGTGTGTTACATTGACAGAGTGGGGTCAGTCTGCTCTTCCCTGGGTGTGTTACTTTGACAGAGTGAGGTCTGTCTGTTCTTCCCTGGGTCTGTTACATTGACAGAGTGGGGTCAGTCTGCTCTTCCCTGGGTGTGTTACATTGCCAGAGTGGGGTCAGTCTGCACTTCCCTGGGTGTGTTACATTGTCAGAGTGGAGTCAGTCTGCTCTTCCCTGGGTGTTTTACATTGACAGAGTGGGGTCAGTCTGCCCTTCCCTGGGTCTGTTACAATGACAGAGTGGGGTCAGTCTTCCCTTCCCTGGGTCTGTTACAATGACAGAGTGGGGTCAGTCTGCTGTTCCCTGGGTGTGTTACATTGACAGAGTGGGGTCAGTCTGCTCTTCCCCGGGTCTGTTACATTGACAGAGTGGAGTCAGTCTGCTGTTCCCTGGGTGTGTTACATTGACAGAGTGAGGGCAGTCTGCTCTTCCCCGGGTCTGTTACATTGACAGAGTGGGGTCAGTCTGCTCTTCCCTGGGTGTGTTACATTGACAGCGTGGGACAGTCTGCTCTTCCCTGAGTGTGGTACATTGATAGAGTGGCGTCAGTCTGCTCTTCCCTGGCTGAGTTACATTGACAGAGTGGGGCCAGTGTGCTCTTCCCTTGGTGCGTTAAATCGACAGCGTGGGGTCAGTCTGCTCTTCCCTGAGTGTGGTACATTGATAGAGTGGCGTCAGTCTGCTCCTCCCAGAGTGTGTTACATTGACAGAGTGAGGTCAGTCTGCTCTTCCCTGGGTGTGTTACATTGACAGAGTGGAGTCAGTCTGCTCTTCCCTGGGCGTGTTACATTGACAGAGTGAAGTCAGTCTGCTATTCCCTGTGTGTGTTACACTGACACAGTGGGGTCTGTCTGCTCTTCTCTGAGTGTGTTACATTGTCAGAGTGGAGTCAGTCTGCTCTTCCCTGGGTGTGTTACATTGACAGAGTGGAGTCAGTCTGCTCTTCCCTGGGTGTGTTACATTGACAGAGTGAAGTCAGTCTGCTGTTCCCTGGTTGTGTTACACTGACACAGTGGGGTCAGTCTGCTCTTCCCTCAGTGTGTTACATTGACAGAGTGGGGTCAGTCTGCTCATCCCTGGGTGTGTTACATTGACAGAGTGGGGTCAGTCTGCTCTTCCCAGGGTGTGTTTCATTGACAGAGTGGGGTCAGTCTGCTCTTCCCTGGGTGTGTTACATTGACAGCGTGGGGTCAGTCTGCTCTTCCCTGTGTGTGGTATATTGATAGAGTGGCGTCAGTCTGCACTTCCCTGGCTGAGTTACATTGACAGAATGGGGTCAGTGTGCTCTTCCCTTGGCGCGTTACATTGACAGCGTGGGGTCAGTCTGCTCTTCCCTGAGTGTGGTACATTGATAGTGTGGCGTCAGTCTGCTCTTCCCAGGGTGTGTTACATTGACAGAGTGAAGTCAGTCTGCTGTTCCTGGGTGTGTTACACTGACACAGTGGGGTCAGTCTGCTCTTCCCTGAGTGTGTTACATTGACAGAGTGGGGTCAGTCTGCTCATCCCTGGGTGTGTTACATTGACAGAGTGGGGTCAGTCTGCTCTTCCCTGGGTGTGTTACATTGACAGCGTGGGACAGTCTGCTCTTCCCTGAGTGTGGTACATTGATAGAGTGGCGTCAGTCTGCTCTTCCCTGGCTGAGTTACATTGACAGAGTGGGGCCAGTGTGCTCTTCCCTTGGTGCGTTAAATCGACAGCGTGGGGTCAGTCTGCTCTTCCCTGAGTGTGGTACATTGATAGAGTGGCGTCAGTCTGCTCCTCCCAGAGTGTGTTACTTTGACAGAGTGAGGTCTGTCTGTTCTTCCCTGGGTCTGTTACATTGACAGAGTGGGGTCAGTCTGCTCTTCCCTGGGTGTGTTACATTGACAGAGTGGGGTCAGTCTGCTCTTCCCTGGGTGTGTTATATTGTCAGAGTGGAGTCAGTCTGCTCTTCCCTGGGTGTTTTACATTGACAGAGTGGGGTCAGTCTGCCCTTCCCTGGGTCTGTTACAATGACAGAGTGGGGTCAGTCTGCCCTTCCCTGGGTCTGTTACATTGACAGAGTGGGGTCAGTCTGCTGTTCCCTGGGTGTGTTACATTGACAGAGTGAGGGCAGTCTGCTCTTCCCTGGGTTAGTTACATTGTCAGAGTGGAGTCATTCTGCTCTTCCCTGGGTGTGTTACATTGACAGAGTGGGGTCAGTCTCCCCTTCCCTGGGTGTGTTACTTTGACAGAGAGGGGTCAGTCTGCTCTTCCCTGGGTTTGTTACATTGACAGAGTGGGGTCAGTCTGCTCTTCCCTGGGTCTGTTACATTGACAGAGTGGGGTCAGTCTGCCCTTCCCTGGGTCCGTTACATTGACAGAGTGGGGTCAGTCTGCTCTTCCCTGGGTGTGTTACATTGACAGAGTGGGTTCAGTCTGCTCTTCCCTGGGTGTGTTACTTTGACAGAGTGAGGTCAGTCTGCTCTTCTCTGGGTGTGTTACATTGACAGAGTGGGGTCAGTCTGCTCTTCCCTGTGTGTGTTACATTGACAGAGTGGGGTCAGTCTTCTCTTCCCTGGGTGTGTTACTTTGACAGAGTGGGGTCAGTCTGCTCTTCCCTGGGTGTGTTACATTGACAGAGTGGGTTCAGTCTGCTCTTCCCTGGGTGTGTTACATTGACAGAGTGTGGTCAGTCTGCTCTTCCCTGGGTGTGTTACATTGACAGAGTGGAGTCAGTCTGCTCTTCCCTGGGCCTGTTACATTGACAGAGTGAAGTCAGTCTGCTATTCCCTGGGTGTGTTACACGGACACAGTGGGGTCAGTCTGCTCTTCCCTGAGTGTGTTACATTGACAGAGTAGAGTCAGTCTGGTCTTCCCTGGGTGTGTTACATTGACAGAGTGCAGTCAGTCTGCTCTTCCCTGGGTGTGTTACATTGACAGAGTGAAGTCAGTCTGCTGTTCCTGGGTGTGTTACACTGACACAGTGGGGTCAGTCTGCTCTTCCCTGAGTGTGTTACATTGACAGAGTGGGGTCAGACTGGTCATCCCTGGGTGTGTTACATTGACAGAGTGGGGTAAGTCTGCTCTTCCCTGGGTGTGTTACATTGACAGCGTGGGACAGTCTGCTCTTCCCTGAGTGTGGTACATTGATAGAGTGGCGTCAGTCTGCTCTTCCCTGGCTGAGTTACATTGACAGAGTGGGGCCAGTGTGCTCTTCCCTTGGTGCGTTAAATCGACAGCGTGGGGTCAGTCTGCTCTTCCCTGAGTGTGGTACATTGATAGAGTGGCGTCAGTCTGCTCCTCCCAGAGTGTGTTACATTGACAGAGTGAGGTCAGTCTGCTCTTCCCTGGGTGTGTTACATTGACAGAGTGGAGTCAGTCTGCTCTTCCCTGGGTGTGTTACATTGACAGAGTGAAGTCAGTCTGCTGTTCCCTGGTTGTGTTACACTGACACAGTGGGGTCAGTCTGCTCTTCCCTCAGTGTGTAACATTGACAGAGTGGGGTCAGTCTGCTCATCCCTGGGTGTGTTACATTGACAGAGTGGGGTCAGTCTTCTCTTCCCAGGGTGTGTTTCATTGACAGAGTGGGGTCAGTCTGCTCTTCCCTGGGTGTGTTACATTGACAGCGTGGGGTCAGTCTGCTCTTCCCTGTGTGTGGTATATTGATAGAGTGGCGTCAGTCTGCACTTCCCTGGCTGAGTTACATTGACAGAATGGGGTCAGTGTGCTCTTCCCTTGGCGCGTTACATTGACAGCGTGGGGTCAGTCTGCTCTTCCCTGAGTGTGGTACATTGATAGTGTGGCGTCAGTCTGCTCTTCCCAGGGTGTGTTACATTGACAGAGTGAGGTCAGTCTGCTCTTCCCTGGGTGTGTTACATTGAAAGAGTGGGGTCAGTCTGCTCTTCCCTGGGTGTGTTACATTGACAAAGTGGGGTCAGTCTGCTCTTCCCTGGGTGTGTTACATTGACAGAGTGGGGTCAGTCTGCTCTTCCCAGGGTGTGTTACATTGACAGAGTGGGGTCAGTCTGCTCTTCCCTGGGTGTGTTACATTGACAGAGTGGGATCAGTCTGCTCTTCCCTGGGTGAGTTACATTGACAGAGTGCGGTCAGTCTGCTCTTCCCTGGGTATGTTTCATTGAGAGAGTGGGGTCAGTCTGGTCTTCCCTGGGTGTGTTACATTGACAGAGTGAGGTTAGTCTGCTCTTCCCTGGGTATGTTACATTGACAGAGTGGGGTCAGTCTGCTCTTCCCTGGGTGTGTTACATTGTCAGAGTGGAGTCAGTCTACTCTCCCCAGGGTGTGTGAAATTGACAGAGTGAGGTCAGTCTACTCTTCCCTGGGTATGTTACATTGACAGAGTGGGGTCAGTCTGCTCTTCCCTGGGTGTGTTACATTGACAGAGTGAGGGCAGTCTGCTCTTCCCTGGGTTAGTTACATTGTCAGAGTGGGGTCAGTCTGCCCTTCCCTGGGTCTGTTACAATGACAGAGTGGGGTCAGTCTGCCCTTCCCTGGGTCTGTTACATTGTCAGAGTGGAGTCAGTCTACTCTCCCCAGGGTGTGTTAAATTGACATAGTGAGGTCAGTCTACTCTTGCCTGGGTATGTTACATTGACAGAGTGGGGTCAGTCTGCTCTTCCCTGGGTGTGTTACATTGACAGAGTGAGGGCAGTCTGCTCTTCCCTGGGTGTGTTACATTGACAGAGTGGGGTCAGTCTGCCCTTCCCTGGGTCTGTTACAATGACAGAGTGGGGTCCGTCTGCCCTTCCCTGGGTCTGTTAAATTGACAGAGTAGGGTCAGTCTGCTCTTCCCTGGGTGTGTTACATTGACAGAGTGAGGGCAGTCTGCTCTTCCCTGGGTGTGTTACATTGTCAGAGTGGAGTCAGTCTGCTCTTCCGTGGGTGTGTTACATTGACAGAGTGGGGTCAGTCTGCCCTTCCCTGGGTCTGTTACAATGACAGAGTGGGGTCAGTCTGCCCTTCCCTCGGTCTTTTACATTGACAGAGTGGGGTCAGTCTGCTCTTCCCTGGGTGTGTTACATTGCCAGAGTGGGGTCAGTCTGCTCTTCCCTGGGTTTGTTATATTGACAGAGTGGGGTCAGTCTGCTCTTCCCTGGGTCTGTTACATTGACAAAGTGGGGTCAGTCTGCCCTTCCCTGGGTGTGTTACATTGACAGAGTGGGGTCATTCTGCTCTTCCCTGGGTGTGTTACATTGACAGAGTGGGGTCAGTCTGCTCTTCCCTGGGTGTGTTACTTTGACAGAGTGAGGTCTGTCTGTTCTTCCCTGGGTCTGTTACATTGACAGAGTGGGGTCAGTCTGCTCTTCCCTGGGTGTGTTACATTGACAGAGTGGGGTCAGTCTGCTCTTCCCTGGGTGTGTTACATTGTCAGAGTGGAGTCAGTCTGCTCTTCCCTGGGTGTTTTACGTTGACAGAGTGGGGTCAGTCTGCCCTTCCCTGGGTCTGTTACAATGACAGAGTGGGGTCAGTCTTCCCTTCCCTGGGTCTGTTACATTGACAGAGTGGGGTCAGTCTGCTCTTCCCTGGGTGTGTTACATTGACAGAGTGAGGGCAGTCTGCCCTTCCCTGGGTGTGTTACATTGTCAGAGTGGAGTCAGTCTGCTCTTCCCTGGGTGGGTTAAATTGACAGAGTGGGGTCAGTCTGCCCTTCCCTGGGTCTGTTACAATGACAGAGTGGGGTCAGTCTGCCCTTCCCTGGGTCTGTTACATTGACAAAGTGGGGTCAGTCTGCTCTTCCCTGGGTGTGTTACAATGACAGAGAGGGGTCAGTCTGCTCTTCCCTGGGTGTGTTACATTGACAGAGTGGGGTCAGTCTGCTCTTCCCCGGGTCTGTTACATTGACAGAGTGGGGTCAGTCTGCCCTTCCCTGGGTCTGTTACATTGACAGAGTGTGGTCAGTCTGCTCTTCCCTGGGTGTGTTACATTGACAGAGTGGAGTCAGTCTGCTCTTCCCTGGGTGTGTTACATTGACCGAGTGGAGTCAGTCTGCTCTTCCCAGGGTGTGTTACATTGACAGAGTGGGGTCAGTCTGCCCTTCCCTGGGTCTGTTACATTGACAGAGTGGGGTCACTCTGCTCTTCCCTGGGTCTGTTACATTGACAGAGTGGGGTCAGTCTGCTCTTCCCTGGGTGTGTTACATTGACAGAGTGAAGTCAGTCTGCTCTTCCCTGGGTGTGTTACATTGACAGAGTGGAGTCAGTCTGCTCTTCCCTGGATGTGTTACATTGACGGAGTGAAGTCAATCTGCTATTCCCTGGGTGTGTTACACTGACACAGTGGGGTCAGTCTGCTCTTCCCTGAGTGAGTTACATTGACAGAGTGGGGTCACTCTGCCCTTCCCTGGGTCTGTTACAATGACAGAGTGGGGTCAGTCTGCCCTTCCCTGGGTCTGTTACATTGACAGAGTGGGGTCAGTCTGCTCTTCCCTGGGTGTGTTACATTGACAGAGTGGGGTCTGTCTGCTCTTCCCTGGGTTTGTTACATTGACAGAGTGGGGTCAGTCTGCTCTTCCCTGGGTCTGTTACATTGACAGAGTGTGGTCAGTCTGCCCTTCCCTGGGTCCGTTACATTGACAGAGTGGGGTCATTCTGCTCTTCCCTGGGTGTGTTACATTGACAGAGTGGGGTCAGTCTGCTCTTCCCTGGGTGTGTTACTTTGACAGAGTGAGGTCTGTCTGTTCTTCCCTGGGTCTGTTACATTGACAGAGTGGGGTCAGTCTGCTCTTCCCTGGGTGTGTTACATTGACAGAGTGGGGTCAGTCTGCTCTTCCCTGGGTGTGTTATATTGTCAGAGTGGAGTCAGTCTGCTCTTCCCTGGGTGTTTTACATTGACAGAGTGGGGTCAGTCTGCCCTTCCCTGGGTCTGTTACAATGACAGAGTGGGGTCAGTCTGCCCTTCCCTGGGTCTGTTACATTGACAGAGTGGGGTCAGTCTGCTGTTCCCTGGGTGTGTTACATTGACAGAGTGGGGTCAGTCTGCCCTTCCCTGGGTCTGTTACATTGTCAGAGTGGAGTCATTCTGCTCTTCCCTGGGTGTGTTACATTGACAGAGTGAGGTCAGTCTGCCCTTCCCTGGGTCTGTTACATTGACAGAGTGGGGTCAGTCTGCCCTTCCCTGGGTCCGTTACATTGACAGTGTGGGGTCAGTCTCCCCTTCCCTGGGTCTGTTACATTGACAGAGTGGGGTCAGTCTGCCCTTCCCTGGGTCCGTTACATTGACAGAGTGGGGTCAGTCTGCCCTTCCCTGGGTCCGTTACATTGACAGAGTGGGGTCAGTCTGCTCTTCCCTGGGTCTGTTACATTGACAGAGTGGGGTCAGTCTGCCCTTCCCTGGGTCCGTTACATTGACAGAGTGGGGTCAGTCTCCCCTTCCCTGGGTCTGTTACATTGACAGAGTGGGGTCAGTCTGCTCTTCCCTGGGTCTGTTACATTGACAGAGTGGGGTCAGTCTGCCCTTCCCTGGGTCCGTTACATTGACAGAGTGGGGTCATTCTGCTCTTCCCTGGGTGTGTTACATTGACAGAGTGGAGTCAGTCTGCTCTTCCCTAGGTGTGTTACTTTGACAGAGTGAGGTCAGTCTGCTCTTCCCTGGGTGTGTTACATTGACAGAGTGAAGTAAGTCTGCTCTTCCCTGGGTGAGTTACATTGACAGAGTGGAGTCAGTCTGCTCTTCCCTGGGCGTGTTACATTGACAGAGTGAAGTCAGTCTGCTATTCCCTGGGTGTGTTACACGGACACAGTGGGGTCAGTCTGCTCTTCCCTGAGTGTGTTACATTGACAGAGTAGAGTCAGTCTGGTCTTCCCTGGGTGTGTTACATTGACAGAGTGCAGTCAGTCTGCTCTTCCCTGGGTGTGTTACATTGACAGAGTGAAGTCAGTCTGCTGTTCCTGGGTGTGTTACACTGACACAGTGGGGTCAGTCTGCTCTTCCCTGAGTGTGTTACATTGACAGAGTGGGGTCAGTCTGCTCATCCCTGGGTGTGTTACATTGACAGAGTGGGGTCAGTCTGCTCTTCCCTGGGTGTGTTACATTGACAGCGTGGGACAGTCTGCTCTTCCCTGAGTGTGGTACATTGATAGAGTGGCGTCAGTCTGCTCTTCCCTGGCTGAGTTACATTGACAGAGTGGAGCCAGTGTGCTCTTCCCTTGGTGCGTTAAATCGACAGCGTGGGGTCAGTCTGCTCTTCCCTGAGTGTGGTACATTGATAGAGTGGCGTCAGTCTGCTCCTCCCAGAGTGTGTTACATTGACAGAGTGAGGTCAGTCTGCTCTTCCCTGGGTGTGTTACATTGACAGAGTGGAGTCAGTCTGCTCTTCCCTGGGCGTGTTACATTGACAGAGTGAAGTCAGTCTGCTATTCCCTGTGTGTGTTACACTGACACAGTGGGGTCTGTCTGCTCTTCTCTGAGTGTGTTACATTGACAGAGTGGAGTCAGTCTGCTCTTCCCTGGGTGTGTTACATTGACAGAGTGGAGTCAGTCTGCTCTTCCCTGGGTGTGTTACATTGACAGAGTGAAGTCAGTCTGCTGTTCCCTGGTTGTGTTACACTGACACAGTGGGGTCAGTCTGCTCTTCCCTCAGTGTGTTACATTGACAGAGTGGGGTCAGTCTGCTCATCCCTGGGTGTGTTATATTGACAGAGTGGGGTCAGTCTGCTCTTCCCAGGGTGTGTTTCATTGACAGAGTGGGGTCAGTCTGCTCTTCCCTGGGTGTGTTACATTGACAGCGTGGGGTCAGTCTGCTCTTCCCTGTGTGTGGTATATTGATAGAGTGGCGTCAGTCTGCACTTCCCTGGCTGAGTTACATTGACAGAATGGGGTCAGTGTGCTCTTCCCTTGGCGCGTTACATTGACAGCGTGGGGTCAGTCTGCTCTTCCCTGAGTGTGGTACATTGATAGTGTGGCGTCAGTCTGCTCTTCCCAGGGTGTGTTACATTGACAGAGTGAGGTCAGTCTGCTCTTCCCTGGGTGTGTTACATTGAAAGAGTGGGGTCAGTCTGCTCTTCCCTGGGTGTGTTACATTGACAAAGTGGGGTCAGTCTGCTCTTCCCTGGGTGTGTTACATTGACAGAGTGGGGTCAGTCTGCTCTTCCCTGGGTGTGTTACATTGACAGAGTGGGGTCAGTCTGCTCTTCCCAGGGTGTGTTACATTGACAGAGTGGGGTCAGTCTGCTCTTCCCTGGGTGTGTTACATTGACAGAGTGGGATCAGTCTGCTCTTCCCTGGGTGAGTTACATTGACAGAGTGCGGTCAGTCTGCTCTTCCCTGGGTATGTCACATTGAGAGAGTGGGGTCAGTCTGGTCTTCCCTGGGTGTGTTACATTGACAGAGTGAGGTTAGTCTGCTCTTCCCTGGGTATGTTACATTGACAGAGTGGGGTCAGTCTGCTCTTCCCTGGGTGTGTTACATTGTCAGAGTGGAGTCAGTCTACTCTCCCCAGGGTGTGTGAAATTGACAGAGTGAGGTCAGTCTACTCTTCCCTGGGTATGTTACATTGACAGAGTGGGGTCAGTCTGCTCTTCCCTGGGTGTGTTACATTGACAGAGTGAGGGCAGTCTGCTCTTCCCTGGGTTAGTTACATTGTCAGAGTGGGGTCAGTCTGCCCTTCCCTGTGTCTGTTACAATGACAGAGTGGGGTCAGTCTGCCCTTCCCTGGGTCTGTTACATTGACAGAGTGGGGTCAGTCTGCTCTTCCCTGGGTGTGTTACATTGACAGAGAGGGGTCAGTCTGCTCTTCCCTGGGTGTGTTACATTGACAGAGTGAAGTCAGTCTGCTCTTCCCTGGGTCTGTTACATTTCATAGAGTGGGGTCAGTCTGCCCTTCCCTGGGTCTGTTACATTGACAGAGTCAGGTCAGTCTGCTCTTCCCTGGGTGTGTTACATTGACAGAGTGGCGTCAGTCTGCTCTTCCCTGGCTGAGTTACATTGACAGAGTGGGGCCAGTGTGCTCTTCCCTTGGTGCGTTAAATCGACAGCGTGGGGTCAGTCTGCTCTTCCCTGAGTGTGGTACATTGATAGAGTGGCGTCAGTCTGCTCCTCCCAGGGTGTGTTACATTGACAGAGTGAGGTCAGTCTGCTCTTCCCTGGGTGTGTTACATTGACAGAGTGGAGTCAGTCTGCTCTTCCCTGGGCGTGTTACATTGACAGAGTGAAGTCAGTCTGCTATTCCCTGTGTGTGTTACACTGACACAGTGGGGTCTGTCTGCTCTTCTCTGAGTGTGTTACATTGACAGAGTGGAGTCAGTCTGCTCTTCCCTGGGTGTGTTACATTGACAGAGTGGAGTCAGTCTGCTCTTCCCTGGGTGTGTTACATTGACAGAGTGAAGTCAGTCTGCTGTTCCCTGGGTGTGTTACACTGACACAGTGGGGTCAGTCTGCTCTTCCCTCAGTGTGTTACATTGACAGAGTGGGGTCAGTCTGCTCATCCCTGGGTGTGTTACATTGACAGAGTGGGGTCAGTCTGCTCTTCCCAGGGTGTTTTTCATTGACAGAGTGGGGTCAGTCTGCTCTTCCCTGGGTGTGTTACATTGACAGCGTGGGGTCAGTCTGCTCTTCCTTGTGTGTGGTATATTGATAGAGTGGCGTCAGTCTGCACTTCCCTGGCTGAGTTACATTGACAGAATGGGGTCAGTGTGCTCTTCCCTTGGCGCGTTACATTGACAGAGTGGGGTCATTCTGCTCTTCCCTGGGTGAGTTACATTGACAGAGTGGGGTCAGTCTGCTCTTCCCTGGGTCTGTTACATTGACAGAGTGGGGTCAGTCTGCTCTTCCCTGGGTCTGTTACATTGATAGAGTGGGGTCAGTCTGCCCTTCACTGGGTCTTTTACATTGACAGAGTGGGGTCAGTCTGCTCTTCCCTGGGTGTGTTACATTGCCAGAGTGGGGTCAGTCTGCTCTTCCCTGGGTTTGTTATATTGACAGAGTGGGGTCAGTCTGCTCTTCCCTGGGTCTGTTACATTGACAAAGTGGGGTCAGTCTGCCCTTCCCTGGGTGTGTTACATTGACAGAGTGGGGTCAGTCTGCTCTTCCCTGGGTCCGTTACATTGACAGAGTGGGGTCAGTCTGCTCTTCCCTGGGTCCGTTACATTGACAGAGTGGGGTCAGTCTGCCCTTCCCTGGGTGTGTTACATTGACAGAGTGAGGTCTGTCTGTTCTTCCCTGGGTCTGTTACATTGACAGAGTGGGGTCAGTCTGCTCTTCCCTGGGTGTGTTACATTGACAGAGTGGGGTCAGTCTGCTCTTCCCTGGGTGTTTTACGTTGACAGAGTGGGGTCAGTCTGCCCTTCCCTGGGTCTGTTACAATGACAGAGTGGGGTCAGTCTTCCCTTCCCTGGGTCTGTTACATTGACAGAGTGGGGTCAGTCTGCTGTTCCCTGGGTGTGTTACATTTACAGAGTGAGGTCAGTCTACTCTTTCCTGGGTATGTTACATTGACAGAGTGGGGTCAGTCTGCTCTTCCCTGGGTGTGTTACATTGACAGAGTGAGGGCAGTCTGCCCTTCCCTGGGTGTGTTACATTGTCAGAGTGGAGTCAGTCTGCTCTTCCCTGGGTGGGTTAAATTGACAGAGTGGGGTCAGTCTGCCCTTCCCTGGGTCTGTTACAATGACAGAGTGGGGTCAGTCTGCCCTTCCCTGGGTCTGTTACATTGACAAAGTGGGGTCAGTCTGCTCTTCCCTGGGTGTGTTACAATGACAGAGAGGGGTCAGTCTGCTCTTCCCTGGGTGTGTTACATTGACAGAGTGGGGTCAGTCTGCTCTTCCCCGGGTCTGTTACATTGACAGAGTGGGGTCAGTCTGCCCTTCCCTGGGTCTGTTACATTGACAGAGTGTGGTCAGTCTGCTCTTCCCTGGGTGTGTTACATTGACAGAGTGGAGTCAGTCTGCTCTTCCCTGGGTGTGTTACATTGACCGAGTGGAGTCAGTCTGCTCTTCCCTGGGTGTGTTACATTGACAGTGTGGGGTCAGTCTGCCCTTCCCTGGGTCTGTTACATTGACAGAGTGGGGTCACTCTGCTCTTCCCTGGGTCTGTTACATTGACAGAGTGGGGTCAGTCTGCTCTTCCCTGGGTGTGTTACATTGACAGAGTGAAGTCAGTCTGCTCTTCCCTGGGTGTGTTACATTGACAGAGTGGAGTCAGTCTGCTCTTCCCTGGATGTGTTACATTGACGGAGTGAAGTCAATCTGCTATTCCCTGGGTGTGTTACACTGACACAGTGGGGTCAGTCTGCTCTTCCCTGAGTGAGTTACATTGACAGAGTGGGGTCAGTCTGCCCTTCCCTGGGTCTGTTACAATGACAGAGTGGGGTCAGTCTGCCCTTCCCTGGGTCTGTTACATTGACAGAGTGGGGTCAGTCTGCTCTTCCCTGGGTGTGTTACATTGACAGAGTGGGGTCTGTCTGCTCTTCCCTGGGTTTGTTACATTGACAGAGTGGGGTAAGTCTGCTCTTCCCTTGGTCTGTTACATTGACAGAGTGTGGTCAGTCTGCCCTTCCCTGGGTCCGTTACATTGACAGAGTGGGGTCATTCTGCTCTTCCCTGGGTGTGTTACATTGACAGAGTGGGGTCTGTCTGTTCTTCCCTGGGTCTGTTACATTGACAGAGTGGGGTCAGTCTGCTCTTCCCTGGGTGTGTTACATTGACAGAGTGGGGTCAGTCTGCTCTTCCCTGGGTGTGTTATATTGTCAGAGTGGAGTCAGTCTGCTCTTCCCTGGGTGTTTTACATTGACAGAGTGGGGTCAGTCTGCCCTTCCCTGGGTCTGTTACAATGACAGAGTGGGGTCAGTCTGCCCTTCCCTGGGTCTGTTACATTGACAGAGTGGGGTCAGTCTGCTGTTCCCTGGGTGTGTTACATTGACAGAGTGAGGGCAGTCTGCTCTTTCCTGGGTTAGTTACATTGTCAGAGTGGAGTCATTCTGCTCTTCCCTGGGTGTGTTACATTGACAGAGTGGGGTCAGTCTGCTCTTCCCTGGGTGTGTTACATTGACAGAGTGAAGTAAGTCTGCTCTTCCGTGGGTGAGTTACATTGACAGAGTGGAGTCAGTCTGCTCTTCCCTGGGCGTGTTACATTGACAGAGTGAAGTCAGTCTGCTATTCCCTGGGTGTGTTACACGGACACAGTGGGGTCAGTCTGCTCTTCCCTGAGTGTGTTACATTGACAGAGTAGAGTCAGTCTGGTCTTCCCTGGGTGTGTTACATTGACAGAGTGCAGTCAGTCTGCTCTTCCCTGGGTGTGTTACATTGACAGAGTGAAGTCAGTCTGCTGTTCCTGGGTGTGTTACACTGACACAGTGGGGTCAGTCTGCTCTTCCCTGAGTGTGTTACATTGACAGAGTGGGGTCAGTCTGCTCATCCCTGGGTGTGTTACATTGACAGAGTGGGGTCAGTCTGCTCTTCCCTGGGTGTGTTACATTGACAGCGTGGGACAGTCTGCTCTTCCCTGAGTGTGGTACATTGATAGAGTGGCGTCAGTCTGCTCTTCCCTGGCTGAGTTACATTGACAGAGTGGGGCCAGTGTGCTCTTCCCTTGGTGCGTTAAATCGACAGCGTGGGGTCAGTCTGCTCTTCCCTGAGTGTGGTACATTGATAGAGTGGCGTCAGTCTGCTCCTCCCAGAGTGTGTTACATTGACAGAGTGAGGTCAGTCTGCTCTTCCCTGGGTGTGTTACATTGACAGAGTGGAGTCAGTCTGCTCTTCCCTGGGCGTGTTACATTGACAGAGTGAAGTCAGTCTGCTATTCCCTGTGTGTGTTACACTGACACAGTGGGGTCTGTCTGCTCTTCTCTGAGTGTGTTACATTGACAGAGTGGAGTCAGTCTGCTCTTCCCTGGGTGTGTTACATTGACAGAGTGGAGTCAGTCTGCTCTTCCCTGGGTGTGTTACATTGACAGAGTGAAGTCAGTCTGCTGTTCCCTGGTTGTGTTACACTGACACAGTGGGGTCAGTCTGCTCTTCCCTGGGTGTGTTACATTGACAGAGTGGGGTCAGTCTGCTCATCCCTGGGTGTGTTACATTGACAGAGTGGGGTCAGTCTGCTCTTCCCAGGGTGTGTTTCATTGACAGAGTGGGGTCAGTCTGCTCTTCCCTGGGTGTGTTACATTGACAGCGTGGGGTCAGTCTGCTCTTCCCTGTGTGTGGTATATTGATAGAGTGGCGTCAGTCTGCACTTCCCTGGCTGAGTTACATTGACAGAATGGGGTCAGTGTGCTCTTCCCTTGGCGCGTTACATTGACAGCGTGGGGTCAGTCTGCTCTTCCCTGAGTGTGGTACATTGATAGTGTGGCGTCAGTCTGCTCTTCCCAGGGTGTGTTACATTGACAGAGTGAGGTCAGTCTGCTCTTCCCTGGGTGTGTTACATTGAAAGAGTGGGGTCAGTCTGCTCTTCCCTGGGTGTGTTACATTGACAAAGTGGGGTCAGTCTGCTCTTCCCTGGGTGTGTTACATTGACAGAGTGGGGTCAGTCTGCTCTTCCCTGGGTGTGTTACATTGACAGAGTGGGGTCAGTCTGCTCTTCCCAGGGTGTGTTACATTGACAGAGTGGGGTCAGTCTGCTCTTCCCTGGGTGTGTTACATTGACAGAGTGAGATCAGTCTGCTCTTCCCTGGGTGAGTTACATTGACAGAGTGCGGTCAGTCTGCTCTTCCCTGGGTATGTCACATTGAGAGAGTGGGGTCAGTCTGGTCTTCCCTGGGTGTGTTACATTGACAGAGTGAGGTTAGTCTGCTCTTCCCTGGGTATGTTACATTGACAGAGTGGGGTCAGTCTGCTCTTCCCTGGGTGTGTTACATTGTCAGAGTGGAGTCAGTCTACTCTCCCCAGGGTGTGTGAAATTGACAGAGTGAGGTCAGTCTACTCTTCCCTGGGTATGTTACATTGACAGAGTGGGGTCAGTCTGCTCTTCCCTGGGTGTGTTACATTGACAGAGTGAGGGCAGTCTGCTCTTCCCTGGGTTAGTTACATTGTCAGAGTGGGGTCAGTCTGCCCTTCCCTGGGTCTGTTACAATGACAGAGTGGGGTCAGTCTGCCCTTCCCTGGGTCTGTTACATTGACAGAGTGGGGTCAGTCTGCTCTTCCCTGGGTGTGTTACATTGACAGAGAGGGGTCAGTCTGCTCTTCCCTGGGTGTGTTACATTGACAGAGTGAAGTCAGTCTGCTCTTCCCTGGGTCTGTTACATTTCATAGAGTGGGGTCAGTCTGCCCTTCCCTGGGTCTGTTACATTGACAGAGTGGGGTCATTCTGCTCTTCCCTGGGTGATTTACATTGACAGAGTGGGGTCAGTCTGCTCTTCCCTGGGGGTGTTACTTTGACAGAGTCAGGTCAGTCTGCTCTTCCCTGGGTGTGTTACATTGACAGAGTGGCGTCAGTCTGCTCTTCCCTGGCTGAGTTACATTGACAGAGTGGGGCCAGTGTGCTCTTCCCTTGGTGCGTTAAATCGACAGCGTGGGGTCAGTCTGCTCTTCCCTGAGTGTGGTACATTGATAGAGTGGCGTGAGTCTGCTCCTCCCAGGGTGTGTTACATTGACAGAGTGAGGTCAGTCTGCTCTTCCCTGGGTGTGTTACATTGACAGAGTGGAGTCAGTCTGCTCTTCCCTGGGCGTGTTACATTGACAGAGTGAAGTCAGTCTGCTATTCCCTGTGTGTGTTACACTGACACAGTGGGGTCTGTCTGCTCTTCTCTGAGTGTGTTACATTGACAGAGTGGAGTCAGTCTGCTCTTCCCTGGGTGTGTTACATTGACAGAGTGGAGTCAGTCTGCTCTTCCCTGGGTGTGTTACATTGACAGAGTGAAGTCAGTCTGCTGTTCCCTGGGTGTGTTACACTGACACAGTGGGGTCAGTCTGCTCTTCCCTCAGTGTGTTACATTGACAGAGTGGGGTCAGTCTGCTCATCCCTGGGTGTGTTACATTGACAGAGTGGGGTCAGTCTGCTCTTCCCAGGGTGTGTTTCATTGACAGAGTGGGGTCAGTCTGCTCTTCCCTGGGTGTGTTACATTGACAGCGTGGGGTCAGTCTGCTCTTCCCTGTGTGTGGTATATTGATAGAGTGGCGTCAGTCTGCACTTCCCTGGCTGAGTTACATTGACAGAATGGGGTCAGTGTGCTCTTCCCTTGGCGCGTTACATTGACAGCGTGGGGTCAGTCTGCTCTTCATTGAGTGTGGTACATTGATAGTGTGGCGTCAGTCTGCTCTTCCCAGGGTGTGTTACATTGACAGAGTGAGGTCAGTCTGCTCTTCCCTGGGTGTGTTACATTGAAAGAGTGGGGTCAGTCTGCTCTTCCCTGGGTGTGTTACATTGACAAAGTGGGGTCAGTCTGCTCTTCCCTGGGTCTGTTACATTGACAGAGTGGGGTCATTCTGCTCTTCCCTGGGTGAGTTACATTGACAGAGTGGGGTCAGTCTGCTCTTCCCTGGGTGTGTTACATTGACAGAGTGGGGTCAGTCTGCTCTTCTCTGGGTGTGTTACATTGACAGAGTGGGGTCAGTCTGCCCTTCCCTGGGTCTGTTACATTGACAGAGTGGGGTCAGTCTGCTGTTCCCTGGGCGTGTTACATTGACAGAGTGGGGTCAGTCTGCTCTTCCCTGGGTGTGTTACTTTGACAGAGTGGGGTCAGTCTGCTCTTCCCTGGGTTAGTAACATTGTCAGAGTGGAGTCATTCTGCTCTTCCCTGGGTGTGTTACATTGACAGAGTGGGGTCAGTCTCCCCTTCCCTGGGTCTGTTAAATTGACAGAGTGGGGTCAGCCTGCTCTTCCCTGAGTGTGATACATTGATAGTGTGGCGTCAGTCTGCTCTTCCCAGGGTGTGTTACATTGATAGAGTGAGGTCAGTCTGCTCTTCCCTGGGTGTGTTACATTGAAAGAGTGGGGTCAGTCTGCTCTTCCCTGGGTGTGTTACATTGACAAAGTGGGGTCAGTCTGCTCTTCCCTGGGTGTGTTACATTGAGAGAGTGGGGTCAGTCTGGTATTCCCTGGGTGTGTTACATTGACAGAGTGAGGTTAGTCTGCTCTTCCCTGGGTATGTTACATTGACAGAGTGGGGTCAGTCTGCTCTTCCCTGGGTGTGTTACATTGTCAGAGTGGAGTCAGTCTACTCTCCCCAGGGTGTGTGAAATTGACAGAGTGGGGTCAGTCTGCTCTTCCCTGGGTGTGTTACATTGACAGAGTGAGGGCAGTCTGCTCTTCCCTGGGTTAGTTACATTGTCAGAGTGGAGTCAGTCTGCTCTTCCCTGGGGGTGTTACATTGACAGAGTGGGGTCAGTCTGCCCTTCCCTGGGTCTGTTACAATGACAGAGTGGGGTCAGTCTGCCCTTCCCTGGGTCTGTTACATTGACAGAGTGGGGTCAGTCTGCTCTTCCCTGGGTGTGTTACATTGACAGAGAGGGGTCAGTCTGCTCTTCCCTGGGTGTGTTACATTGACAGAGTGAAGTCAGTCTGCTCTTCCCTGGGTCTGTTACATTGACAGAGTGGGGTCAGTCTGCCCTTCCCTGGGTCTGTTACATTGACAGAGTGGGGTCATTCTGCTCTTCCCTGGGTGAGTTACATTGACAGAGTGGGGTCAGTCTGCTCTTCCCTGGGTGTGTTACTTTGACAGAGTCAGGTCAGTCTGCTCTTCCCTGGGTGTGTTACATTGACAGAGTGGGGTCAGTCTGCTCTTCCCTGGGTGTGTTACATTGACAGAGTGGGGTCAGTCTGCTCTTCTCTGGGTGTGTTACATTGACAGAGTGGGGTCAGTCTGCCCTTCCCTGGGTGTGTTACAATGACAGAGTGGGGTCAATCTGCCCTTCCCTGGGTCTGTTACATTGACAGATTGGGGTCAGTCTGCTCTTCCCTGGGTGTTTTACATTGACAGAGTGGGGTCAGTCTGCTCTTCGCTGGGTGTGATACATTGACAGAGTGAGGTCAGTCTGCTCTTCCCTGGGTGTGTTACATTGACAGAGTGGGGTCAGACTGCTCTTCCCTGGGTTTGTTACATTGACAGATTGGGGTCAGTCTGCTCATCCCTGGGTCTGTTACATTGACAGAGTGGGGTCAGTCTGCCCTTCCCTGGGTCCGTTACATTGACAGAGTGGGGTCATTCTGCTCTTCCCTGGGTGTGTTACATTGACAGAGTGAGGTCAGTCTGCTCTTCCCTGGGTGTGTTACATTGACAGAGTGTGGTCAGTCTGCTCTTCCCTGGGTGTGTTACATTGACAGAGTGGGGTCAGTCTGCTCTTCCCTGGGTGTGTTACATTGACAGAGTGGGGTCAGTCTGCTCTTCCCTGGATGTGTTACATTGACAGAGTGGGGTCTGTCTGTTCTTCCCTGGGTGTGTTACATTGACAGAGTGGGATCAGTCTGCTCTTCCCTGGGTGTGTTACCTTGACAGAGTGGGTTCAGTCTGCTCTTCCCTGGGTGTGTTACATTGACAAAGTGGGGTCAGTCTGCTCTTCCCTGGGTGTGTTACTTTGACAGAGTGGGGTCAGTCTGCTCTTCCCTGGGTGTGTTACATTGACAGAGTGGGATCAGTCTGCTCTTCCCTGGTCCGTTACATTGACCGAGTGGGGTCATTCTTCTGTTCCCTGGGTGTGTTACATTGACAGAGTGGGGTCAGTCTGCTCTTCCCTGGGTGTATTACTTTGACAGAGTGAGGTCAGTCTGCTCTTCCCTGGGTGTGTTACATTGACAGAGTGGGGTCAGTCTGCTCTTCCCTGGGTGTGTTACATTGACAGAGTGGGGTCAGTCTGCTCTTCCCTGGGTGTGTTACATTGACAGAGTGGGGTCAGTCTGCTCTTCCCTGGATGTGTTACATTGACAGAGTGGGGTCAGTCTGCTCTTCCCTGGGTGTGTTACATTGTCAGAGTGGAGTCAGTCTGCTCTTCCCTGGGTGTTTTACATTGACAGAGTGGGGTCAGTCTGCCCTTCCCTGGGTCTGTTACAATGACAGAGTGGGGTCAGTCTGCCCTTCCCTGGGTCTGTTACATTGACAGAGTGGGGTCAGTCTGCTCTTCCCTGGGTCTGTTACATTGACAGAGTGGGGTCAGTCTGCTCTTCCCTGGGTCTGTTACATTGACAGAGTGGGGTCAGTCTGCCCTTCCCTGTGTGTGTTACATTGACAGAGTGTGGTCAGTCTGCTCTTCCCTGGGTGTGTTACATTGACAGAGTGAAGTCAGTCTGCTCTTCCCTGGGTGTGTTACATTGACAGAGTGAAGTCAGTCTGCTCTTCCCTGGGTGTGTTACATTGACAGAGTGGAGTCAGTCTGCTCTTCCCTGGGTCTGTTACAGTGACAGAGTGGGGTCAGTCTGCTCTTCCCTCGGTGTGTTACATTGACAGAGTGGGGTCAGTCTGCCCTTCCCTGGGTCTGTTACATTGACAGAGTGGGGTCAGTCTGCTCTTCCCTGGGTCTGTTACATTGACAGAGTGGGGTCAGTCTGCCCTTCCCTGTGTGTGTTACATTGACAGAGTGTGGTCAGTCTGCTCTTCCCTGGGTGCGTTACATTGACAGAGTGAAGTCAGTCTGCTCTTCCCTGGGTGTGTTACATTGACAGAGTGGAGTCAGTCTGCTCTTCCCTGGATGTGTTACATTGACGGAGTGAAGTCAGTCTGCTATTCCCTGGGTGTGTTACACTGACACAGTGGGGTCAGTCTGCTCTTCCCTGAGTGAGTTACATTGACAGAGTGGAGTCAGTCTGCTCTTCCCTGGGTGTGTTACTTTGACAGAGTGAGGTCAGTCTGCTCTCCCCTGGGTGTGTTGCATTGACAGAGTGGGGTCAGTCTGCCCTTCCCTGGGTCTGTTACAATGACAGAGTGGGGTCAGTCTGCCCTTCCCTGGGTGTGTTACATTGACAGAGTGGGGTCAGTCTGCTCTTCCCTGGGTGTGTTACATTGACAGAGTGGGATCAGTCTGCTCTTCCCTGGGTGAGTTACATTGACAGAGTGTGGTCAGTCTGCTCTTCCCTGGGTATGTCACATTGAGAGAGTGGGGTCAGTCTGGTCTTCCCTGGGTGTGTTACATTGACAAAGTGAGGTTAGTCTGCTCTTCCCTGGGTATGTTACATTGACAGAGTGGGGTCAGTCTGCTCTTCCCTGGGTGTGTTACATTGTCAGAGTGGAGACAGTCTACTCTCCCCAGGGTGTGTGAAATTGACAGAGTGAGGTCAGTCTACTCTTCCCTGGGTATGTTACATTGACAGAGTGGGGTCAGTCTGCTCTTCCCTGGGTGTGTTACATTGACAGAGTGAGGGCAGTCTGCTCTTCCCTGGGTTAGTTACATTGTCAGAGTGGAGTCAGTCTGCTCTTCCCTGGGGGTGTTACATTGACAGAGTGGGGTCAGTCTGCCCTTCCCTGGGTCTGTTACAATGACAGAGTGGGGTCAGTCTGCCCTTCCCTGGGTCTGTTACATTGACAGAGTGGGGTCAGTCTGCTCTTCCCTGGGTGTGTTACATTGACAGAGAGGGGTCAGTCTGCTCTTCCCTGGGAGTGTTACATTGACAGAGTGAAGTCAGTCTGCTCTTCCCTGGGTCTGTTACATTGACAGAGTGGGGTCAGTCTGCCCTTCCCTGGGATTGTTACATTGACAGAGTGGGGTCATTCTGCTCTTCCCTGGGTGAGTTACATTGACAGAGTGGGGTCAGTCTGCTCTTCCCTGGGTGTGTTACTTTGACAGAGTCAGGTCAGTCTGCTCTTCCCTGGGTGTGTTACATTGACAGAGTGGGGTCAGTCTGCTCTTCCCTGGGTGTGTTACATTGACAGAGTGGGGTCAGTCTGCTCTTCTCTGGGTGTGTTACATTGACAGAGTGGGGTCAGTCTGCCCTTCCCTGGGTGTGTTACTTTGACAGAGTGGGGTCAGTCTGCTCTTCCCTGGGTCTGTTACAATGATAGAGTGGGGTCAGTCTCCCCTTCCCTGGGTCTGTTAAATTGACAGAGTGGGGTCAGTCTGCTCTTCCCTGGGTGTGTTACATTGACACAGAGGGGTCAGTCTGCTCTTCCCTGGGTGTTTTAAATTGACAGAGTGGGGTCAGTCTGCTCTTCCCTGGGTGTGATACATTGACAGAGTGAGGTCAGTCTGCTCTTCCCTGGGTGTGTTACATTGACAGAGTGGGGTCAGTCTGCTCTTCCCTGGGTCTGTTACATTGACAGAGTGGGGTCAGTCTGCCCTTCCCTGGATCCGTTACATTGACAGAGTGGGGTCAGTCTGCCCTTCCCTGGGTCTGTTACAATGACAGAGTGGGGTCAGTCTGCCCTTCCCTGGGTCTGTTACATTGACAGAGTGGGGTCAGTCTGCTCTTCCCTGGGTGTGTTACATTGACAGAGTGGGGTCAGTCTGCTCTTCCCTGGGTTTGTTACATTGACAGAGTGGGGTCAGTCTGCTCTTACCTGGGTCTGTTAAATTGACAGAGTGGGGTCAGTCTGCCCTTCCCTGGGTCCGTTACATTGACAGACTGGGGTCATTCTGCTCTTCCCTGGGTGTGTTACATTGACAGAGTAGGGTCAGTCTGCTCTTCCCTGGGTGTGTTACTTTGACAGAGTGAGGTCTGTCTGTTCTTCCCTGGGTCTGTTACATTGACAGAGTGGGGTCAGTCTGCTCTTCCCTGGGTGTGTTACATTGACAGAGTGGGGTCAGTCTGCTCTTCCCTGGGTGTGTTACATTGTCAGAGTGGAGTCAGTCTGCTCTTCCCTGGGGGTGTTACAATGACAGAGTGGGGTCAGTCTGCCCTTCCCTGGGTCTGTTACAATGACAGTGTGGGGTCAGTCTCCCCTTCCCTGGGTCTGTTACAATGACAGAGTGGGGTCAGTCTGCTCTTCCCTGGGTGTGTTACATTGACAGAGTGGGGTCAGTCTGCTCTTCCCTGGATGTGTTACATTGACAGAGTGGGGTCAGTCTGCTCTTCCCTGGGTTAATTACATTGACAGAGTGGGGTCAGTCTGCTCTTCCCTGGGTCTGTTACATTGACAGAGTGGGGTCAGTCTGCCCTTCCCTGGGTCCGTTACAGTGACAGAGTGGGGTCAGTCTGCTCTTCCCTGGGTCTGTTACATTGACAGAGTGGGGTCAGTCTGCCCTTCCCTGGGTCCGTTACAGTGACAGAGTGGGGTCAGTCTGCTCTTCTCTGGGTCTGTTACATTGACAGAGTGGGGTCAGTCTGCTCTTCCCTGGGTCTGTTACATTGACAGAGTGGGGTCAGTCTGCCCTTCCCTGGGTCCGTTACATTGACAGAGTGGGGTCAGTCTGCTCTTCCCTGGGTGTGTTACTTTGACAGAGTGAGGTCAGTCTGCTCTTCCCTGGGTGTGTTACATTGACAGAGTGGGGTCAGTCTGCTCTTCCCTGGGTGTGTTACATTGACAGAGTGGGGTCAGTCTGCTCTTCCCTGGGTGTGTTACATTGACAGAATGGGGTCAGTCTGCTCTTCCCTGGATGTGTTACATTGACAGAGTGGGGTCTGTCTGTTCTTCCCTGGGTGTGTTACATTGACAGAGTGCGATCAGTCTGCTCTTCCCTGGGTGTGTTACCTTGACAGAGTGTGTTCAGTCTGCTCTTCCCTGGGTGTGTTACTTTGACAAAGTGGGGTCTGTCTGCTCTTCCCTGGGTGTGTTACTTTGACAGAGTGGGGTCAGTCTGCTCTTCCCTGGGTGTGTTACATTGACAGAGTGGGATCAGTCTGCTCTTCCCTGGGTGTGTTACATTGACCGAGTGGGGTCATTCTGCTCTTCCCTGGGTGTGTTACATTGACAGAGTGGGGTCAGTCTGCTCTTCCCTGGGTGTGTTACTTTGACAGAGTGAGGTCAGTGTGCTCTTCCCTGGGTGTGTTACATTGACAGCGTGGGGTCAGTCTGCTCTTCCCTGGGTGTGTTACATTGACAGAGTGGTGTCAGTCTGCTCTTCCCTGGGTGTGTTACATTGACAGAGTGGGGTCAGTCTGCTCTTCCCTGGGTGTGTTACATTGACACAGTGGGGTCAGTCTGCTCTTCCCTGGGTGTGTTACATTGACAGAGTGGGGTCAGTCTGCTCTTCCCTGGATGTGTTACATTGACAGAGTGGGGTCAGTCTGCTCTTCCCTGGGTGTGTTACATTGACAGACTGGGATCAGTCTGCTCTTCCCTGGTCCGTTACATTGACCGAGTGGGGTCATTCTGCTCTTCCCTGGATGTGTTACATTGACAGAGTGGGGTCTGTCTGCTCTTCCCTGGGTCTGTTACATTGACAGAGTGGGGTCAGTCTGCCCTTCCCTGTGTGTGTTACATTGACAGAGTGTGGTCAGTCTGCTCTTCCCTGGGTGTGTTACATTGACAGAGTGAGGTCAGTCTGCTCTTCCCTGGGTGTGTTACATTGACAGAGTGGGGTCAGTCTGCCCTTCCCTGTGTGTGTTACATTGACAGAGTGAAGTCAGTCTGCTATTCCCTGGGTGTGTTACACTGACACAGTGGTGTCAGTCTGCTCTTCCCTGAGTGAGTTACATTGACAGAGTGGAGTCAGTCTGCTCTTCCCTGGGTGTGTTACTTTGACAGAGTGAGGTCAGTCTGCTCTTCCCTGAGTGTGTTACATTGACAGAGTGGGGTCAGTCTGCCCTGCCCTGGGTCTGTTACAATGACAGAGTGGGGTCAGTCTGCCCTTCCCTGGGTCTGTTACATTGACAGAGAGGGGTCAGTCTGCTCTTCCCTGGGTGTGTTACATTGACAGAGTGAGGGCAGTCTGCTCTTCCCTGGGTTAGTTACATTGTCAGAGTGGAGTAAGTCTGCTCTTCCCTGGGTGTGTTACATTGACAGAGTGGGGTCAGTCTGCCCTTCCCTGGGTCTGTTACAATGACAGAGTGGGGTCAGTCTGCCCTTCCCTGGGTCTGTTACATTGACAGAGTGGGGTCAGTCGGCTCTTCCCTGGGTGTGTTACATTGACAGAGTGGGGTCAGTCTGCTCTTCCCTGGGTTTGTTACATTGACAGAGTGGCGTCAGTCTGCTCTTCCCTGGGTCTGTTACATTGACAGAGTGGGGTCAGTCTGCCCTTCCCTGGGTCCGTTACATTGACAGAGTGGGGTCATTCTGCTCTTCCCTGGGTGTGTTACATTGACAGAGTGGGGTCAGTCTGCTCTTCCCTGGGTGTGTTACTTTGACAGAGTGAGGTCTGTCTGTTCTTCCCTGGGTCTGTTACATTGACAGAGTGGGGTCAGTCTGCTCTTCCCTGGGTGTGTTACTTTGACAGAGTGGGGTCAGTCTGCTCTTCCCTGGGTGTGTTACATTGACGGAGTGGGGTCAGTCTGCTCTTCCCTGGGTGTGTTACATTGACAGAGTGGGGTCAGTCTGCTCTTCCCTGGATGTGTTTCATTGACAGAGTGGTGTCTGTCTGTTCTTCCCTGGGTGTGTTACATTGACAGAGTGGGATCAATCTGTTCTTCCCTGGGTGTGTTACATTGACAGAGTGGGTTCAGTCTGCTCTTCCCTGGGTGTGTTACATTGACAGAGTGGGGTCAGTCTGCTCTTCCCTGGGTGTGTTACTTCGACAGAGTGGGGTCAGTCTGCTCTTCCCTGGGTGTGTTACTTTGACAGAATGGGATCAGTCTGCTCTTCCCTAGGTCCGTTACATTGACAGAGTGGGGACATTCTGCTCTTCCCTGGGTGTGTTACATTTACAGAGTGAGGTCAGTCTGCTCTTCCCTGGGTCTGTTACATTGACAGAGTGGGGTCAGTCTGCTCTTCCCTGGGTGTGTTACATTGACAGAGTGGGGTCAGTCTGCTCTTCTCTGGGTGTGTTACATTGACAGAGTGGGGTCAGTCTGCTCTTCCCAGGGTGTGTTACATTGACAGAGTGGGGCAGTCTGCTCGTCCCTGGATGTGTTACAATGACAGAGTGGGGTCCGTCTGCTGTTACCTGGGTGTGTTAGTTTTACAGAGTGGGGTCAGTCTGCTCTTCCCTGGGTGTGTTACATTGACAGAGTGGGGTCATTCTGCTCTTCCCTGGGTGTGTTACATTGACAGAGTGTGGTCAGTCTGCCCTTCCCTGGCTCTGTTACATTGACAGAGTGGGGTCAGTCTGCTCTTCCCTGGGTCTGTTACATTGACAGAGTGGGGTCAGTCTGCCCTTCCCTGTGTGTGTTACATTGACAGAGTGTGGTCAGTCTGCTCTTCCCTGGGTGTGTTACATTGACAGAGTGAAGTCAGTCTGCTCTTGCCTGGGTGTGTTACATTGACAGAGTGGAGTCAGTCTGCTCTTCCCTGGATGTGTTACATTGACGGAGTGAAGTCAGTCTGCTATTCCCTGGGTGTGTTACACTGACACAGTGGGGTCAGTCTGCTCTTCCCTGAGTGAGTTACATTGACAGAGTGGAGTCAGTCTGCTCTTCCCTGGGTGTGTTACTTTGACAGAGTGAGGTCAGTCTGCTCTCCCCTGGGTGTGTTACATTGACAGAGTGGGGTCAGTCTGCCCTTCCCTGGGTCTGTTACATTGACAGAGTGGGGTCAGTCTGCTCTTCCCTGGGTGTGTTACGTTGACAGAGTGAGGGCAGTCTGGTCTTCCCTGGGTTAGTTACATTGTCAGAGTGGAGGCATTCTGCTCTTCCCTGGGTGTGTTACATTGACAGAGTGGGGTCAGTCTGCCCTTCCCTGGGTCTGTTACAATGACAGAGTGGGGTCAGTCTGCCCTTCCCTGGGTCTGTTACATTGACAGAGTGGGGTCAGTCGGCTCTTCCCTGGGTTTGTTACATTGACAGAGTGGGGTCAGTCTGCTCTTCCCTGGGTCTGTTACATTGACAGAGTGGGGTCAGTCTGCCCTTCCCTGGTCCGTTACATTGACAGAGTGGGATCATTCTGCTCTTCCCTGGGTGTGTTACATTGACAGTGTGGGATCAGTCTGCTCTTCCCTGGGTTTGTTACATTGACAGAGTGGGATCATTCTGCTCTTCCCTGGGTGTGTTACATTGACAGTGTGGGATCAGTCTGCTCTTCCCTGGGTGTGTTACTTTGACAGAGAGGGGTCAGTCTGCTCTTCCCTGGGTTTGTTACATTGACAGAGTGGGGTCAGTCTGCTCTTCCCTAGGTCCGTTACATTGACAGAGTGGGGTCATTCTGCTCTTCCCTGGGTGTGTTACATTTACAGAGTGAGGTCAGTCTGCTCTTCCCTGGGTCTGTTACATTGACAGAGCGGGGTCAGTCTGCTCTTCCCTGGATGTGTTACAATGACAGAGTGGGGTCAGTCTGCTCTTCCCTGGGTGTGTTAGTTTTACAGAGTGGGGTCAGTCTGCTCTTCCCTGGGTGTGTTACATTGACAGAGTGGGGTCAGTCTGCTCTTCCCTGGGTGTGTTACATTGACAGAGTGGGGTCAGTCTGCCCTTCCCTGGGTGTGTTACAATGACAGAGTGGGGTCAGTCTGCTCTTCCCTGGGTGTGTTAGTTTTACAGAGTGGGGTCAGTCTGCTCTTCCCTGGGTGTGTTACATTGACAGAGTGGGGTCATTCTGCTCTTCCCTGGGTGAGTTACATTGACAGAGTGGGGTCAGTCTGCTCTTCCCTGGGTGTGTTACATTGACAGAGTGGAGTCAGTCTGCTCTTCCCTGGGTGTGTTACATTGACAGAGTGGAGTCAGTCTGCTCTTCCCTGGGTGTGTTACACTGACACAGTGGGGTCAGTCTGCTCTTCCCTGGGTCTGTTACATTGACAGAGTGGGGTCAGTCTGCCCTTCCCTGGGTCCGTTACATTGACAGAGTGGAGTCAGTCTGCTCTTCCCTGAGTGAGTTACATTGACAGAGTGGAGTCAGTCTGCTCTTCCCTGGGTGTGTTACATTGACAGAGTGGGGTCAGTCTGCCCTTTTCTGGGTCTGTTACATTGACAGAGTGGGGTCAGTCTGCTCTTCCCTGGGTGTGTTACATTGACAGAGTGAGGGCAGTCTGCTCTTCCCTGGGTTAGTTACATTGTCAGAGTGGAGGCATTCTGCTCTTCCCTGGGTGTGTTACATTGACAGAGTGGGGTCAGTCTGCCCTTCGCTGGGTCTGTTACAATGACAGAGTGGGGTCAGTCTGCCCTTCCCTGGGTCTGTTACATTGACAGAGTGGGGTCAGTCTGCTCTTCCCTGGGTGTGTTACATTGACAGAGTGTGGTCAGTCTGCTCTTCCCTGGGTTTGTTACATTGACAGAGTAGGGTCAGTCTGCTCTTCCCTGGGTCTGTTACATTGACAGAGTGGGGTCAGTCTGCCCTTCCCTGGGTCCGTTACATTGACAGAGTGGGGTCATTCTGCTCTTCCCTGGGTGTGTTACATTGACAGAGTGGGGTCAGTCTGCTCTTCCCTGGGTCTGTTACTTTGACAGAGTGAGGTCTGTCTGTTCTTCCCTGGGTCTGTTACATTGACAGAGTGGGGTCAGTCTGCTCTTCCCTGGGTGTGTTACATTGACAGAGTGGGGTCAGTCTGCTCTTCTCTGGGTGTGTTACATTGACAGGGTGGGGTCAGTCTGCTCTTCCCTGGGTGTGTTACATTGTCAGAGTGGGGTCAGTCTGCTCTTCCCTGGGTGTGTTACATTGACAGAGTGGGTTCAGTCTGCCCTTCCCTGGGTCTGTTACAATGACAGAGTGGGGTCAGTCTGCCCTTCCCTGGGTCTGTTACATTGACAGAGTGGGGTCAGTCTGCTCTTCCCTGGGTGTGTTACTTTGACAGAGAGGGGTCAGTCTGCTCTTCCCTGGGTTTGTTACATTGACACAGTGGGGTCAGTCTGCTCTTCCCTGGGTCTGTTACATTGACAGAGTGGGGTCAGTCTGCCCTTCCCTGGGTCCGTTACATTGACAGAGTGGGGTCAGTCTGCTCTTCCCTGGGTGTGTTACTTTGACAGAGTGGGGTCATTCTGCTCTTCCCTGGGTGTGTTACATTGACAGAGTGGGGTCAGTCTGCCCTTCCCTGGGTGTGTTACTTTGACAGAGTGAGGTCAGTCTGCTCTTCCCTGGGTGTGTTACATTGACAGAGTGGGGTCAGTCTGCTCTTCCCTGGGTGTGTTACATTGACAGAGTGGGGTCAGTCTGCTCTTCCCTGGGTGTGTTACATTGACAGAGTGGGGTCAGTCTGCTCTTCCCTGGGTGTGTTACATTGACAGAGTGGGGTCAGTCTGCTCTTCCCTGGGTGTGTTACATTGACAGAGTGGGGTCAGTCTGCTCTTCCCTGGATGTGTTACATTGACAGAGTGGGGTCTGTCTGCTCTTCCCTGGGTGTGTTACTTTGACAGAGTGGGGTCAGTCTGCTCTTCCCCGGGTCTGTTACATTGACAGAGTGGGGTCAGTCTGCCCTTCCCTGGGTCTGTTACATTGACAGAGTGGGGTCAGTCTGCTCTTCCCTGGGTGTGTTACTTTGACAGAGTGAGGTCTGTCTGTTCTTCCCTGGGTCTGTTACATTGACAGAGTGGGGTCAGTCTGCTCTTCCCTGGGTGTGTTACATTGACAGAGTGGGGTCAGTCTGCTCTTCCCTGGATGTGTTTCATTGACAGAGTGGTGTCTGTCTGTTCTTCCCTGGGTGTGTTACATTGACAGAGTGGGATCAGTCTGTTCTTCCCTGGGTGTGTTACATTGACAGAGTGGGTTCAGTCTGCTCTTCCCTGGGTGTGTTACTTTGACAAAGTGGGGTCAGTCTGCTCTTCCCTGGGTGTGTTACTTTGACAGAGTGGGGTCAGTCTGCTCTTCCCTGGGTGTGTTACTTTGACAGAGTGGGGTCAGTCTGCTCTTCCCTGGGTGTGTTACATTGACAGAGTGGGGTCAGTCTGCTCTTCCCTAGGTCCGTTACATTGACAGAGTGCGGTCATTCTGCTCTTCCCTGGGTGTGTTACATTTACAGAGTGAGGTCAGTCTGTTGTTCCCTGGGTCTGTTACATTGACAGAGTGGGGTCAGTCTGCTCTTCCCTGGTTGTGTTACATTGACAGAGTTGGGTCAGTCTGCTCTTCCCTGGGTGTGTTACATTGACAGAGTGGGGTCAGTCTGCTCTTCCCTGGGTGTGTTACATTGACAGAGTGGGGTCAGTCTGCTCTTCCCTGGATGTGTTACATTGACAGAGTGGGGTCTGTCTGTTCTTCCCTGGGTATGTTACATTGACAGAGTGGGGTCAGTCTGCTCTTCCCTGGGTGTGTTAAATTGTCAGAGTGAAGTCAGTCTACTCTCCCCAGGGTGTGTTAAATTGTCAGAGTGGAGTCAGTCTCCTCTCCCCTGGGTCTGTTACATTGACAGAGTGGGGTCATTCTGCTCTTCCCTGGGTGTGTTACATTGACAGAGTGGGGTCAGTCTGCTCTTCCCTGGGTGTGTTACATTGACAGAGTGGGGTCAGTCTGCTCTTCCCTGGGTGTGTTACATTGACAGAGTGGAGTCAGTCTGCTCTTCCCTGGGTGTGTTACATTGACAGAGTGGAGTCAGTCTGCTCTTCCCTGGGTGTGTTACACTGACAGAGTGGGGTCAGTCTGCCATTCCCTGGGTGTGTTACATTGACAGAGTGGGGTCAGTCTGCCCTTCCCTGGGTCTGTTACATTGACAGAGTGGGGTTAGTCTGCCCTTCCCTGGGTGTGTTACATTGACAGAGTGTGGTCAGTCTGCTTTTCCCTGGGTGTGTTACATTGACAGAGTGGAGTCAGTCTGCTCTTCCCTGGGTGTGTTACATTGACAGAGTGGAGTCAGTCTGCTCTTCCCTGGGTCTGTTACATTGACAGAGTGGGGTCAGTCTGCTCTTCCCTGGGTCTGTTACATTGACAGAGTGGGGTCAGTCTGCCCTTCCCTGTGTGTGTTACATTGACAGAGTGTGGTCAGTCTGCTCTTCCCTGGGTGTGTTACATTGACAGAGTGAAGTCAGTCTGCTCTTGCCTGGGTGTGTTACATTGACAGAGTGGAGTCAGTCTGCTCTTCCCTGGATGTGTTACATTGACGGAGTGAAGTCAGTCTGCTATTCCCTGGGTGTGTTACACTGACACAGTGGGGTCAGTCTGCTCTTCCCTGAGTGAGTTACATTGACAGAGTGGAGTCAGTCTGCTCTTCCCTGGGTGTGTTACTTTGACAGAGTGAGGTCAGTCTGCTCTCCACTGGGTGTGTTACATTGACAGAGTGGGGTCAGTCTGCCCTTCCCTGGGTCTGTTACATTGACAGAGTGGGGTCAGTCTGCTCTTCCCTGGGTGTGTTACATTGACAGAGTGAGGGCAGTCTGGTCTTCCCTGGGTTAGTTACATTGTCAGAGTGGAGGCATTCTGCTCTTCCCTGGGTGTGTTACATTGACAGAGTGGGGTCAGTCTGCCCTTCCCTGGGTCTGTTACAATGACAGAGTGGGGTCAGTCTGCCCTTCCCTGGGTCTGTTACATTGACAGAGTGGGGTCAGTCGGCTCTTCCCTGGGTTTGTTACATTGACAGAGTGGGGTCAGTCTGCTCTTCCCTGGGTCTGTTACATTGACAGAGTGGGGTCAGTCTGCCCTTCCCTGGGTCCGTTACATTGACAGAGTGGGGTCAGTCTGCTCTTCCCTGGGTGTGTTACTTTGACAGAGTGAGGTCAGTCTGCTCTTCCCTGGGTGTGTTACATTGACAGAGTGGGGTCAGTCTGCTCTTCCCTGGGTGTGTTACATTGACAGAGTGGGGTCAGTCTGCTCTTCCCTGGGTGTGTTACATTGACAGAGTGGGGTCAGTCTGCTCTTCCCTGGGTGTGTTACTTTGACAGAGTGAGGTCAGTCTGCTCTTCCCTGGGTGTGTTACATTGACAGGGTGGGGTCAGTCTGCTCTTCCCTGGGTGTGTTACATTGACAGAGTGGGATCAGTCTGCTCTTCCCTGGGTGTGTTACCTTGACAGAGTGGGTTCAGTCTGCTCTTCCCTGGGTGTGTTACTTTGACAAAGTGGGTTCAGTCTGCTCTTCCCTGGGTGTGTTACATTGACAGATTGGGATCAGTCTGCTCTTCCCTAGGTCCGTTACATTGACAGAGTGGGGTCATTCTGCTCTTCCCTGGGTGTGTTACTTTGACAGAGTGGGGTCAGTCTGCTCTTCCCTGGGTGTGTTACTTTGACAGTGTGGGGTCAGTCTGCTCTTCCCTGGGTGTGTTACATTGACAGAGTGGGATCAGTCTGCTCTTCCCTAGGTCCGTTACATTGACAGAGTGGGGTCATTCTGCTCTTCCCTGGGTGTGTTACATTTACAGAGTGAGGTCAGTCTGCTCTTCCCTGGGTGTGTTACATTGACAGAGTGGGGTCAGTCTGCTCTTCCCTGGATGTGTTACAATGACAGAGTGGGGTCAGTCTGCTCTTCCCTGGATGTGTTACAATGACAGAGTGGGGTCAGTCTGCTCTTCCCTGGGTGTGTTAGTTTTACAGAGTGGGGTCAGTCTGCTCTTCCCTGGGTGTGTTACATTGACAGAGTGGGGTCAGTCTGCTCTTCCCTGGGTGTGTTACATTGACAGAGTGTGGTCAGTCTGCTCTTCCCTGGGTGTGTTACATTGAGAGAGTGGAGTCAGTCTGCTCTTCCCTGGGTGTGTTACATCGACAGAGTGGAGTCAGTCTGCTCTTCCCTGGGTGTGTTACATTGACAGAGTGGGGTCAGTCTGCTCTTCACTGAGTGAGTTACATTGACAGAGTGGAGTCAGTCTGCTCTTCCCTGGGTGTGTTACTTTGACAGACTGAGGTCAGTCTGCTCTCCCCTGGGTGTGTTACTTTGACAGAGTGGGGTCAGTCTGCCCTTTTCTGGGTCTGTTACATTGACAGAGTGGGGTCAGTCTGCTCTTCCCTGGGTGTGTTACATTGACAGAGTGAGGGCAGTCTGCTCTTCCCTGGGTTAGTTACATTGTCAGAGTGGAGGCATTCTGCTCTTCCCTGGGTGTGTTACATTGACAGAGTGGGGTCAGTCTGCCCTTCGCTGGGTCTGTTACAATGACAGAGTGGGGTCAGTCTGCCCTTCCCTGGGTCTGTTACATTGACAGAGTGGGGTCAGTCTGCTCTTCCCTGGGTGTGTTACATTGACAGAGTGGGGTCAGTCTGCTCTTCCCTGGGTTTGTTACATTGACAGAGTGGGGTCAGTCTGCTCTTCCCTGGGTCTGTTACATTGATAGAGTGGGGTCAGTCTGCCCTTCCCTGGGTCCGTTACATTGACAGAGTGGGGTCATTCTTCTCTTCCCTGGGTGTGTTACATTGACAGAGTGGGGTCAGTCTGCTCTTCCCTGGGTGTGTTACTTTGACAGAGTGAGGTCTGTCTGTTCTTCCCTGGGTCTGTTACATTGACAGAGTGGGGTCAGTCTGCTCTTCCCTGGGTGTGTTACATTGACAGAGTGGGGTCAGTCTGCTCTTCCCTGGGTGTGTTACATTGTCAGAGTGGAGTCAGTCTGCTCTTCCCTGGGTGTTTTACATTGACAGAGTGGAGTCAGTCTGCCCTTCCCTGGGTCTGTTACAATAACAGAGTGGGGTCAGTCTGCCCTTCCCTGGGTCTGTTACATTGACAGAGTGGGGTCAGTCTGCTGTTCCCTGGGTGTGTTACATTGACAGAGTGAGGGCAGTCTGCTCTTCCCTGGGTGTGTTACATTGACAGAGTGGGGTCAGTCTGCCCTTCCCTGGGTCTGTTACAATGACAGTGTGGGGTCAGTCTCCCCTTCCCTGGGTCTGTTACATTGACAGAGTGGGGTCAGTCTGCTCTTCCCTGGGTGTGTTACTTTGACAGAGTGGGGTCAGTCTGCTCTTCCCTGGGTCTGTTACATTGACAGAGTGGGGTCAGTCTGCCCTTCCCTGGGTCCGTTACATTGACAGAGTGGGGTCATTCTGCTCTTCCCTGGGTGTGTTACATTGACAGAGTGGGGTCAGTCTGCTCTTCCCTGGGTCTGTTACAATGACAGAGTGGGGTCAGTCTGCCCTTCCCTGGGTCTGTTACAATGACAGAGTGGGGTCAGTCTGCCCTTCCCTGGGTCTGTTACATTGACAGAGTGGGGTCAGTCTGCTCTTCCCTGGGTGTGTTACATTGACAGAGTGGGGTCAGTCTGCTCTTCCCTGGATGTGTTACATTGACAGAGTGGGGTCTGTCTGTTCTTCCCTGGGTGTGTTACATTGACAGAGTGGGGTCAGTCTGCGCTTCCCTGGATGTGTTACATTGACAGAGTGGGGTCTGTCTGTTCTTCCCTGGGTGTGTTACATTGACAGAGTGGGTTCAGTCTGCTCTTCCCTGGGTGTGTTACATTGACAGAGTGGGGTCAGTCTGCTCTTCCCTGGGTGTGTTACATTGACAGAGTGGGGTCTGTCTGTTCTTCCCTGGGTGTGTTACATTGACAGAGTGGGTTCAGTCTGCTCTTCCCTGGGTCTGTTACATTGACAGAGTGGGGTCAGTCTGCGCTTCCCTGGATGTGTTACATTGACAGAGTGGGGTCAGTCTGCTCTTCCCTGGGTGTGTTACATTGACAGAGTGGGTTCAGTCTGCCCTTCCCTGGGTGTGTTACCTTGACAGAGTGGGTTCAGTCTGCTCTTCCCTGGGTGTGTTACTTTGACAGAGTGGGGTCATTCTGCTCTTCCCTGGGTGTGTTACTTTGACAGAGTGGGGTCAGTCTGCCCTTCCCTGGGTGTGTTACATTGACAGAGTGGGGTCAGTCTGCTCTTCCCTGGGTGTGTTACATTGACAGAGTGGGGTCATTCTGCTCTTCCCTGGGTGTGTTACATTGACAGAGTGGGGTCAGTCTGCTCTTCCCTGGGTTTGTTACATTGACAGAGTGGGGTCAGTCTGCTCTTCCCTGCGTCTGTTACATTGACAGAGTGGGGTCAGTCTGCTCTTCCCTGGGTCTGTTACATTGACAGAGTGGGGTCAGTCTGCCCTTCCCTGGGTGTTTTACATTGACAGAGTGGGGTCAGTCTGCTCTTCCCTGGGTGTGTTACATTGACAGAGTGGGGTCAGTCTGCTCTTCCCTGGGTGTGTTACATTGACAGAGTGGGGTCAGTCTGTTCTTCCCTGGGTCTGTTACATTGACAGAGTGGGGTCAGTCTGCTCTTCCCTGGGTGTGTTACATTGACAGAGTGGGGTCAGTCTGCTCTTCCCTGGGTGTGTTACATTGACAGAGTGGGGTCAGTCTGCTCTTCCCTGGGTGTGTTACATTGACAGAGTGGGGTCAGTCTGCTCTTCCCTGGGTGTGTTACATTGACAGAGTGGGGTCAGTCTGCTCTTCCCTGGGTGTGTTACATTGACAGAGTGGGGTCAGTCTGCCCTTCCCTGGGTGTGTTACATTGACAGAGTGGGATCAATCTGTTCTTCCCTGGGTGTGTTACATTGACAGAGTGGGATCAGTCTGCTCTTCCCTGGGTGCGTTACTTTGACAAAGTGGGGTCAGTCTGCTCTTCCCTGGGTGTGTTACTTTGACAGAGTGGGGTCAGTCTGCTCTTCCCTGGGTGTGTTACTTTGACAGAGTGGGGTCAGTCTGCTCTTCCCTGGGTGTGTTACATTGACAGAGTGGGGTCAGTCTGCTCTTCCCTGGGTGTGTTACATTGACAGAGTGGGATCAGTCTGCTCTTCCCTAGGTCCGTTACATTGACAGAGTGCGGTCATTCTGCTCTTCCCTGGGTGTGTTACATTTACAGAGTGAGGTCAGTCTGCTGTTCCCTGGGTCTGTTACATTGACAGCGTGGGGTCAGTCTGCTCTTCCCTGGTTGTGTTACATTGACAGAGTTGGGTCAGTCTGCTCTTCCCTGGGTGTGTTACATTGACAGAGTGGGGTCAGTCTGCTCTTCCCTGGGTGTGTTACATTGACAGAGTGGGGCAGTCTGCTCTTCCCTGAATGTGTTACATTGACAGAGTGGGGTCTGTCTGTTCTTCCCTGGGTATGTTACATTGACAGAGTGGGGTCAGTCTGCTCTTCCCTGGGTGTGTTAAATTGTCAGAGTGGAGTCAGTCTACTCTCCCCAGGGTGTGTTAAATTGTCAGAGTGGAGTCAGTCTCCTCTCCCCTGGGTCTGTTACATTGACAGAGTGGGGTCATTCTGCTCTTCCCTGGGTGTGTTACATTGACCGAGTGGGGTCAGTCTGCTCTTCCCTGGGTGTGTTACATTGACAGAGTGGAGTCAGTCTGCTCTTCCCTGGGTGTGTTACATTGACAGAGTGGAGTCAGTCTGCTCTTCCCTGGGTGTGTTACACTGACAGAGTGGGGTCAGTCTGCCATTCCCTGGGTGTGTTACATTGACAGAGTGGGGTCAGTCTGCCCTTCCCTGGGTCTGTTACATTGACAGAGTGGGGTTAGTCTGCCCTTCCCTGGGTGTGTTACATTGACAGAGTGTGGTCAGTCTGCTTTTCCCTGGGTGTGTTACATTGACAGAGTGGAGTCAGTCTGCTCTTCCCTGGGTGTGTTACATTGACAGAGTGGAGTCAGTCTGCTCTTCCCTGGGTGTGTTACACTGACAGAGTGGGGTCAGTCTGCCATTCCCTGGGTGTGTTACATTGACAGAGTGGGGTCAGTCTGCCCTTCCCTGGGTCTGTTACATTGACAGAGTGGGGTCAGTCTGCCCTTCCCTGGGTGTGTTACTTTGACAGAGTGGGGTCAGTCTGCTCTTCCCTGGGTGTGTTACATTGACAGAGTGGGGTCAGTCTGCTCTTCCCTGGATGTGTTACATTGACAGAGTGGGGTCAGTCTGTTCTTCCCTGGGTGTGTGACATTGACAGAGTGGGTTCAGTCTGCTCTTCCCTGGGTGTGTTACTTTGACAAAGTGGGGTCAATCTGCTCTTCCCTGGGTGTGTTACTTTGACAGAGTGGGGTCAGTCTGCTCTTCCCTGGGTGTGTTACTTTGACAGAGTGGGGTCAGTCTGCTCTTTCCTGGGTGTGTTACTTTGACAGAGTGGGGTCAGTCTGCTCTTCCCTGAGTGTGGTACATTGACAGAGTGAGGTAAGTCTGTTCTTCCCTGGGTGTGTTACATTGACAGAGTGGGGTCAGTCTGCTCTTCCCTGGGTGTGTTACTTTGACAGAGTGGGGTCAGTCTGCTCTTCCCTGGGTGTGTTAATTTGACAGAGTTCTTACAGTCTGCTCTTCCCTAGGTGTGTTACATTGACAGAGTGGGGTCAGTCTGCCCTTCCCTGGGTCTGTTACAATGACAGAGTGGGGTCAGTCTGCCCTTCCCTGGGTCTGTTACATTGACAGAGTGGGGTCAGTCTGCTCTTCCCTGGGTGTGTTACATTGACAGAGAGGGGTCAGTCTGCTCTTCCCTGGGTGTGTTACATTGACAGAGTGGGGTCAGTCTGCTCTTCCCTGGGCTGTTACATTGACAGAGTGGGGTCAGTCTGCCCTTCCCTGGGTCTGTTATATTGACAGAGTGGGGCATTCTGCTCTTCCCTGGGTGTGTTACTTTGACAGCGTGGGGTCAGTCTGCTCTTCCCTGGGTGTGTTTCTTTGACAGAGTAGGGTCAGTCTGCTCTTCCCTGGGTGTGTTACATTGACAGACTGGGGTCAGTCTGCTCTTCGCTGGGTGTGTTACATTGACAGTGTGGGATCAGTCTGCTCTTCCCTGGGTGAGTTACATTGAGAGAGTGGGGTCAGTCTGCTCTTCCCTGGGTGTGTTACATTGACAGAGTAAGGTCAGTCTGCTCTTTTTTGGGTATGTTACATTGACAGAGTGGGGTCAGTCTGCTCTTCCCTGGGTGTGTTACATTGTCAGAGTGGAGTCAGTCCACTCTCCCCAGGGTGTGTTAAATTGACAGAGTGAGGTCAGTCTACTCTTCCCTGGGTATGTTACATTGACAGAGTGGGGTCAGTCTGCTCTTCCCTGGGTGTGTTACATTGACAGAGAGAGGGCAGTCTGCTCTAACCTAGGTGTGTTACATTGTCAGAGTGGAGTCAGTCTGTTCTTCCCTGGGTGTGTTACATTGACAGAGTGGGGTCAGTCTGCCCTTCCCTGGGTCTGTTACAATGACAGAGTGGGGTCAGTCTGCCCTTCCCTGGGTCTGTTACATTGACACAGTGGGGTCAGTTTGCTCTTCCCTGGGTGTGTTACATTGACAGAGAGGGGTCAGTCTGCTCTTCCCTGGGTGTGTTACATTGACAGAGTGGGGTCAGTCTGCCCTTCCCTGGGTCTGTTACATTGACAGAGTGGGGTCAGTCTGCCCTTCCCTGGGTCTGTTACAATGACAGAGTGGGGTCAGTCTGCCCTTCCCTGGGTCTGTTACATTGACAGAGTGGAGTCAGTCTGCTCTTCCCTGGGTGTGTTACATTGACAGAGTGGAGTCAGTCTGCTCTTCCCTGGGTGTGTTACATTGACAGAGTGGGGTCAGTCTGCCCTTCCCTGGGTCTGTTACATTGACAGAGTGGGGTCAGTCTGCTCTTCCCTGGGTGTGTTACATTGACAGAGTGAAGTCAGTCTGCTATTCCCTGGGTGTGTTACACTGACACAGTGGAGTCAGTCTGCTCTTCCCTGAGTGTGTTACATTGACAGAGTGGAGTCAGTCTGCTCTTCCCTGGGTGTGTTACATTGACAGAGTGTGGTCAGTCTGCTCTTCCCTGGGTGTGTTACACTGACAGAGTGAAGTCAGTCTGCTCTTCCCTGGGTGAGTTACATTGACAGAGAGGAGTCAGTCTGCTCTTCCCTGGGCGTGTTACATTGACAGATTGAAGTCAGTCTGCTATTCCCTGGGTGTATTACACTGACACATTGGGGTCAGTCTGCTCTTCCCTGAGTGTGTTACATTGACAGAGTGGAGTCAGTCTGCTCTTCCCTGGGTGTGTTACATTGACAGAGTGGTGTCAGTCTGCTCTTCCCTGGGTGTGTTACATTGACAGAGTGAAGTCAGTCTGCTGTTCCCTGGGTGTGTTACACTGACACAGTGGGGTCAGTCTGCTCTTCCCTGAGTGTGTTACATTGACAGAGTGGGGTCAGTCTGCTCATCCCGGGGTGTGTTACTTTGACAGAGTGGGGTCAGTCTGCTCTTCCCAGGGTGTGTTTCATTGACAGAGTGGGGTCAGTCTGCTCTTCCCTGGGTGTGTTACATTGACAGCGTGGGGTCAGTCTGCTCTTCCCTGAGTGTGGTACATTGATAGAGTGGCGTCAGTCTGCTCTTCCCTGGCTGAGTTACATTGACAGAGTGGGGTCAGTGTGCTCTTCCCTTGGTGCATTTCATTGACAGCGTGGGGTCAGCCTGCTCTTCCCTGAGTGTGGTACGTTGTTAGAGTGGCTTCAGTCTGCTCTTCCCAGGGTGTGTAACATTGACAGAGTGAGGTCAGTCTGCTCTTCCCTGGGTGTGTTACATTGACAGATTGGGTCAGTCTGCTCTTCCCTGGGCGTGTTACATTGACAGAGTGAAGTCAGTCTGCTATTCCCTGGGTGTGTTACACTGACAGAGTGGGGTCAGTCTGCTCTTCCCTGAGTGTGTTACATTGACAGAGTGGAGTCAGTCTGCTCTTCCCTGGGTGTGTTACATTGACAGAGTGGAGTCAGTCTGCTCTTCCCTGGATGTGTTACATTGACAGAGTGAAGTCAGTCTGCTGTTCCCTGGGTGTGTTACATTGACAGAGTGGGGTCAGTCTGCTCTTCCCTGAGTGTGTTACATTGACAGATTGGGTCAGTCTGCTCTTCCCTGGGCGTGTTACATTGACAGAGTGAAGTCAGTCTGCTATTCCCTGGGTGTGTTACACTGACAGAGTGGGGTCAGTCTGCTCTTCCCTGAGTGTGTTACATTGACAGAGTGGAGTCAGTCTGCTCTTCCCTGGATGTGTTACATTGACAGAGTGAAGTCAGTCTGCTCTTCCCTGGGTGTGTTACACTGACACAGTGGGGTCAGTCTGCTCTTCCCTGAGTTTGTTACATTGACAGAGTGGGGTCAGTCTGCTCATCCCTGGGTGTGTTACATTGACAGAGTGGGGTCAGTCTGCTCTTCCCAGGGTGTGTTTCATTGACAGAGTGGGGTCAGTCTGCTCTTCCCTGGGTGTGTTACATTGACAGCGTGGGGTCAGTCGGCTCTTCCCTGAGTGTGGTACATTGATAGAGTGGCGTCAGTCTGCTCTTCCCTGGCTGAGTTACATTGACAGAGTGGGGTCAGTGTGCTCTTCCCTTGGTGCGTTACATTGACAGCGTGGGGTCAGTCTGCTCTTCTCTGAGTGTGGTACATTGATAGAGTGGCGTCAGTCTGCTCTTCCCAGGGTGTGTTACATTGACAGAGTGAGGTCAGTCTGCTCTTCCCTGGGTGAGTTACATTGAAAGAGTGGGGTCAGTCTGCTCTTCCCTGGGTGTGTTACATTGACAGAGTGGGGTCAGTCTGCTCTTCCCTGGGTGTGTTACTTTGACAGAGTGAGGTCTGTCTGTTCTTCCCTGGGTCTGTTACATTGACAGAGTGGGGTCAGTCTGCTCTTCCCTGGGTGTGTTACATTGACAGAGTGGGGTCAGTCTGCTCTTCCCTGGGTGTGTTACATTGACAGAGTGGGGTCAGTCTGCTCTTCCCTGGGTGTGTTACATTGACAGAGTGGGGTCAGTCTGCTCTTCCGTGGATGTGTTACATTGACAGAGTGGGGTCTGTCTGTTCTTCCCTGGGTGTGTTACATTGACAGAGTGGGATCAGTCTGTTCTTCCCTGGGTGTGTTACATTGACAGAGTGGGTTCAGTCTGCTCTTCCCTGGGTGTGTTACTTTGACAAAGTGGGGTCAGTCTGCTCTTCCCTGGGTGTGTTACTTTGACAGAGTGGGGTCAGTCTGCTCTTCCCTGGGTGTGTTACATTGACAGAGTGGGGTCAGTCTGCTCTTCCCTGCATGTGTTACATTGACAGAGTGGGGTCTGTCTGTTCTTCCCTGGGTATGTTACATTGACAGAGTGGGATCAGTCTGCTCTTCCCTGGGTGTGTTATATTGACAGAGTGAGGTCAGTCTGCTCTTCCCTGGGTATGTTACATTGACAGAGTGGGGTCAGTCTGCTCTTCCCTGGGTGTGTTACATTGACAGAGTGGGGTCAGTCTGCTCTTCCCTGGGTGTGTTAAATTGTCAGAGTGGAGTCAGTCTACTCTCCCCAGGGTGTGTTAAATTGACAGAGTGAGGTCAGTCTGCTCTTCCCTGGGTATGTTACATTGACAGAGTGGGGTCAGTCTGCTCTTCCCTGGTTGTGTTACATTGAAAGAGTGAGGTCAGTCTGCTCTTCCCTGGGTGGGTTACATTGACAGAGTGGGGTCAGTCTGCCCTTCCCTGGGTCTGTTACAATGACAGAGTGGGGTCAGTCTGCTCTTCCCTGGGTGTGTTACATTGACAGAGTGAAGTCAGTCTGCTATTCCCTGGGTGTGTAACACTGACACAGTGGTGTCAGTCTGCTCTTCCCTGAGTGTGTTACATTGACAGAGTGGAGTCAGTCTGCTCTTCCTTGGGTGTGTTACATTGACAGAGTGTGGTCAGTCTGCTCTTCCCTGGGTGTGTTACATTGACAGAGTGAAGTCAGTCTGCTCTTCCCTGGGTGAGTTACATTGACAGAGAGGAGTCAGTCTGCTCTTCCCTGGGCGTGTTACATTGACAGAGTGAAGTCAGTCTGCTGTTCCCTGGGTGTGTTACACTGACACAGTGGGGTCAGTCTGCTCTTCCCTGAGTGTGTTACATTGACAGAGTGGGGTCAGTCTGCTCATCCCGGGGTGTGTTACTTTGACAGAGTGGGGTCAGTCTGCTCTTCCCAGGGTGTGTTTCATTGACAGAGTGGGGTCAGTCTGCTCTTCCCTGGGTGTGTTACATTGACAGCGTGGGGTCAGTCTGCTCTTCCCTGAGTGTGGTACATTGATAGAGTGGCGTCAGTCTGCTCTTCCCTGGCTGAGTTACATTGACAGAGTGGGGTCAGTGTGCTCTTCCCTTGGTGCATTTCATTGACAGCGTGGGGTCAGCCTGCTCTTCCCTGAGTGTGGTACATTGTTAGAGTGGCTTCAGTCTGCTCTTCCCAGGGTGTGTAACATTGACAGAGTGAGGTCAGTCTGCTCTTCCCTGGGTGTGTTACATTGACAGAGTGGGGTCAGTCTGCTCTTTCCTGGGCGTGTTACATTGACAGAGTGAAGTCAGTCTGCTATTCCCTGGGTGTGTTACACTGACAGAGTGGGGTCAGTATGCTCTTCCCTGAGTGTGTTACATTGACAGAGTGGAGTCAGTCTGCTCTTCCCTGGGTGTGTTACATTGACAGAGTGGAGTCAGTCTGCTCTTCCCTGGATGTGTTACATTGACAGAGTGAAGTCAGTCTGCTGTTCCCTGGGTGTGTTACACTGACACAGTGGGGTCAGTCTGCTCTTCCCTGAGTTTGTTACATTGACAGAGTGGGGTCAGTCTGCTCATCCCTGGGTGTGTTACATTGACAGAGTGGGGTCAGTCTGCTCTTCCCAGGGTGTGTTTCATTGACAGAGAGGGGTCAGTCTGCTCTTCCCTGGGTGTGTTACATTGACAGCGTGGGGTCAGTCGGCTCTTCCCTGAGTGTGGTACATTGATAGAGTGGCGTCAGTCTGCTCTTCCCTGGCTGAGTTACATTGACAGAGTGGGGTCAGTGTGCTCTTCCCTTGGTGCGTTACATTGACAGCGTGGGGTCAGTCTGCTCTTCCCTGAGTGTGGTACATTGATAGAGTGGCGTCAGTCTGCTCTTCCCAGGGTGTGTTACATTGACAGAGTGAGGTCAGTCTGCTCTTCCCTGGGTGAGTTACATTGAAAGAGTGGGGTCAGTCTGCTCTTCCCTGGGTGTGTTACATTGACAGAGTGGGGTCAGTCTGCTCTTCCCTGGGTGTGTTACTTTGACAGAGTGAGGTCTGTCTGTTCTTCCCTGGGTCTGTTACATTGACAGAGTGGGGTCAGTCTGCTCTTCCCTGGGTGTGTTACATTGACAGAGTGGGGTCAGTCTGCTCTTCCCTGGGTGTGTTACATTGACAGAGTGGGGTCAGTCTGCTCTTCCCTGGGTGTGTTACATTGACAGAGTGGGGTCAGTCTGCTCTTCCCTGGATGTGTTACATTGACAGAGTGGGGTCTGTCTGTTCTTCCTTGGGTGTGTTACATTGACAGAGTGGGATCAGTCTGTTCTTCCCTGGGTGTGTTACATTGACAGAGTGGGTTCAGTCTGCTCTTCCCTGGGTGTGTTACTTTGACAAAGTGGGGTCAGTCTGCTCTTCCCTGGGTGTGTTACTTTGACAGAGTGGGGTCAGTCTGCTCTTCCCTGGGTGTGTTACTTTGACAGAGTGGGGTCAGTCTGCTCTTCCCTGGGTTAGTTACATTGACAGAGTGGGATCAGTCTGCTCTTCCCTAGGTCCGTTACATTGACAGAGTGGGGTCATTCTGCTCTTCCCTGGGTGTGTTACATTTACAGAGTGGGGTCAGTCTGCTCTCCCCTGGGTGTGTTACTTTGACAGAGTGAGGTCAGTCTGCTCTTCCCTGGGTGTGTTACATTGACAGAGTGGGGTCAGTCTGCTCTTCCCTGGGTGTGTTACATTGACAGAGTGGGTTCAGTCTGCTCTTCCCTGCATGTGTTACATTGACAGAGTGGGGTCTGTCTGTTCTTCCCTGGGTATGTTACATTGACAGAGTGGGATCAGTCTGCTCTTCCCTGGGTGAGTTACATTGACAGAGTGCGGTCAGTCTGCTCTTCCCTGGGTATGTCACATTGAGAGAGTGGGGTCAGTCTGCTCATCCCTGGGTGTGTTATATTGACAGAGTGAGGTCAGTCTGCTCTTCCCTGGGTATGTTACATTGACAGAGTGGGGTCAGTCTGCTCTTCCCTGGGTGTGTTAAATTGTCAGAGTGGAGTCAGTCTACTCTCCCCAGGGTGTGTTAAATTGACAGAGTGAGGTCAGTCTACTCTTCCCTGTGTATGTTACATTGACAGAGTGGGGTCAGTCTGCTCTTCCCTGGGTGTGTTACATTGACAGAGTGAGGGCAGTCTGCTCTTCCCTGGGTGTGTTACATTGTCAGAGTGGAGTCAGTCTGCTCTTCCCTGGGTGGGTTACATTGACAGAGTGGGGTCAGTCTGCCCTTCCCTGGGTCTGTTACAATGACAGAGTGGGGTCAGTCTGCCCTTCCCTGGGTCTGTTACATTGACAAAGTGGGGTCAGTCTGCTCTTCCCTGGGTGTGTTACATTGACAGAGAGGGGTCAGTCTGCTCTTCCCTGGGTGTGTTACATTGACAGAGTGGGGTCAGTCTGCTCTTCCCCGGGTCTGTTACATTGACAGAGTGGGGTCAGTCTGCCCTTCCCTGGGTCTATTACATTGACAGAGAGGCGTCAGTCTGCTCTTCCCTGGGTGTGTTACATTGACAGAGTGGAGTCAGTCTGCTCTTCCCTGGGTGTGTTACATTGACAGAGTGGAGAAAGTCTGCTCTTCCCTGGGTGTGTTACATTGACAGAGTGGGGTCAGTCTGCCCTTCCCTGGGTGTGTTACATTGACAGAGTGGGGTCAGTCTGCCCTTCCCTGGGTCTGTTACATTGACAGAGTGGGGTCAGTCTGCCCTTACCTGGGTGTGTTACATTGACAGTTTGGGGTCAGTCTGCTCTTCCCTGGGTGTGTTACATTGACAGAGTGGGGTCAGTCTGCTCTTCCCTGGGTGTGTTACTTTGACAGAGTGAGGTAAGTCTGTTCTTCCCTGGGTGTGTTACATTGACAGAGTGGGGTCAGTCTGCTCTTTCCTGGGTGTGTTACTTTGACAGAGTGAGGTAAGTCTGTTCTTCCCTGGGTGTGTTACATTGACAGAGTGGGGTCAGTCTGCTCTTTCCTGGGTGTGTTACTTTGACAGAGTGAGGTAAGTCTGTTCTTCCCTGGGTGTGTTACATTGACAGAGTGGGGTCAGTCTGCTCTTCCCTGGGTGTGTTACTTTGACAGAGTGGGGTCAGTCTGCTCTTCCCTGGGTGTGTTAATTTGACAGAGTTCTTTCAGTCTGCTCTTCCCTAGGTGTGTTACATTGTCAGAGTTGTGTCAGTCTGCTCTTCCCTGGGTCTGTTACATTCACAGAGTGGGGTCAGTCTGCCCTTCCCTGGGTCTGTTACATTGACAGAGTGGGGCATTCTGCTCTTCCCTGGGTGTGTTACATTGACAGAGTGGGGTCAGTCTGCTCTTCCCTGGGTGTGTTACTTTGACAGAGTGGAGTCAGTCTGCTCTTCCCTGGCTGTGTTACATTGACAGAGTGGAGTCAGTCTGCTCTTCCCTGGGTGTGTAACATTGACAGAGTGGCGTCAGTCTTCCCTTCCCTGGGTCAGTTACATTGACAGAGTGGGGTCAGTCTGCTCTTCCCTGGGTGTGTTACATTGACAGAGAGGGGTCAGTCTGTTCTTCCCTGGGTGTGTTACATTGACAGAGTGGGTTCAGTCTGCTCTTCCCTGGGTGTGTTACTTTGACAAAGTGGGGTCAGTCTGCTCTTCCCTGGGTGTGTTACTTTGACAGCGTGGGGTCAGTCTGCTCTTCCCTGGGTGTGTTTCTTTGACAGAGTGGGGTCAGTCTGCTCTTCCCTGGGTGTGTTACATTGACAGAGTGGGGTCAGTCTGCTCTTCGCTGGGTGTGTTACATTGACAGTGTGGGATCAGTCTGCTCTTCCCTGGGTGAGTTACATTGACAGAGTGCGGTCAGTCTGCTCTTCCCTGGGTATGTCACATTGAGAGAGTGGGGTCAGTCTGCTCTTCCCTGGGTGTGTTACATTGACAGAGTGAGGTCAGTCTGCTCTTCCCTGGGTATGTTACATTGACAGAGTGGGGTCAGTCTGCTCTTCCCTGGGTGTGTTACATTGTCAGAGTGGAGTCAGTCCACTCTCCCCAGGGTGTGTTAAATTGACAGAGTGAGGTCAGTCTACTCTTCCCTGGTTATGTTACATTGACAGAGTGGGGTCCGTCTGCTCTTCCCTGGGTGTGTTACATTGACAGAGAGAGGGCAGTCTGCTCTTCCCTGTGTGTGTTACATTGACAGAGTGGGGTCAGTCTGCCCTTCCCTGGGTGTGTTACATTGACAGAGTGGGGTCAGTCTGCCCTTCCCTGGGTCTGTTACAATGACAGAGTGGGGTCAGTCTGCCCTTCTCTGGGTCTGTTACATTGACAGAGTGGGGTCAGTTTGCTCTTCCCTGGGTGTGTTACATTGACAGAGAGGGGTCAGTCTGTTCTTCCCTGGGTGTGTTACATTGACAGAGTGGGGTCAGTCTGCCCTTCCCTGGGTCTGTTACATTGACAGAGTGGGGTCAGTCTGCTCTTCCCTGGGTGTGTTACATTGACAGAGTGGGGTCAGTCTGCTCTTCCCTGGGTGTGTTACATTGACAGAGTGGGGTCAGTCTGCTCTTCCCTGGGTGTGTTACATTGACAGAGTGGGGTCAGTCTGCTCTTCCCTGCATGTGTTACATTGACAGAGTGGGGTCTGTCTGTGCTTCCCTGGGTATGTTACATTGTCAGAGTGGGATCAGTCTGCTCTTCCCTGGGTGAGTTACATTGACAGAGTGCGGTCAGTCTGCTCTTCCCTGGGTATGTCAGATTGAGAGAGTGGGGTCAGTCTGCTCATCCCTGGGTGTGTTATATTGACAGAGTGAGGTCAGTCTGCTCTTCCCTGGGTATGTTACATTGACAGAGTGGGGTCAGTCTGCTCTTCCCTGGGTGTGTTAAATTGTCAGAGTGGAGTCAGTCTACTCTCCCCAGGGTGTGTTAAATTGACAGAGTGAGGTCAGTCTGCTCTTCCCTGGGTATGTTACATTGACAGAGTGGGGTCAGTCTGCTCTTCCCTGGTTGTGTTACATTGACAGAGTGAGGGCAGTCTGCTCTTCCCTGGGTGTGTTACATTGTCAGAGTGGAGTCAGTCTGCTCTTCCCTGGGTGGGTAACATTGACAGAGTGGGGTCAGTCTGTCCTTCCCTGGGTCTGTTACAATGACAGAGTGGGGTCAGTCTGCCCTTCCCTGGGTCTGTTACATTGACAAAGTGGGGTCAGTCTGCTCTTCCCTGGGTGTGTTACATTGACAGAGAGGGGTCAGTCTGCTCTTCCCTGGGTGTGTTACATTGACAGAGTGGGGTCAGTCTGCTCTTCCCCGGGTCTGTTACATTGACAGAGTGGGGTCAGTCTGCCCTTCCCTGGGTGTGTTACATTGACAGAGTGGGGTCATTTTGCTCTTCCCTGGGTGTGTTACATTGACAGAGTGGGGTCAGTCTGCTCTTCCCTGGGTGTGTTACATTGACAGAGTGGAGTCAGTCTGCTCTTCCCTGGGTGTGTTACATTGACAGAGTGGGGTCAGTCTGCCCTTCCCTGGGTGTGTTACATTGACAGAGTGGGGTCAGTCTGCCCTTCCCTGCGTCTGTTACATTGACAGAGTGGGGTCAGTCTGCCTTTCCCTGGGTGTGTTACATTGACAGAGTGTGGTCAGTCTGCTCTTCCCTGGGTGTGTTACATTGACAGAGTGGAGTCAGTCTGCTCTTCCCTGGGTGTGTTACATTGACAGAGTGAAGTCAGTCTGCTATTCCCTGGGTGTGTTACTTTGACAGAGTGAGGTCAGTCTGCTCTTCCCTGGGTGTGTTACATTGACAGTGTGGGGTCAGTCTGATCTTCCCTGGGTGTGTTACTTTGACAGAGTGGGTTCAGTCTGCTCTTCCCTGGGTGTGTTACTTTGACAAAGTGGGGTCAGTCTGCTCTTCTCTGGGTGTGTTCCTTTGACAGAGTGGGGTCAGTCTGTTCTTCCCTGCGTGTGTTACTTTGACAGAGTGGGGTCAGTCTGCTCTTCCCTGAGTGTGGTACATTGACAGAGTGAGGTAAGTCTGTTCTTCCCTGGCTGTGTTACATTGACAGAGTGGGGTCAGTCTGCTCTTCCCTGGGTGTGTTACTTTGACAGAGTGGGGTCAGTCTGCTCTTCCCTGGGTGTGTTAATTTGACAGAGTTCTTTCAGTCTGCTCTTCCCTAGGTGTGTTACATTGTCAGAGTGGAGTCAGTCTGCTCTTCCCTGGGAGTGTTACATTGACAGAGTGGGGTTAGTCTGCCCTTCCCTGAGTCTGTTACAATGACAGAGTGGGGTCAGTCTGCCCTTCCCTGGGTGTGTTACATTGACAGAGTGGGGTCAGTCTGCTCTTCCCTGGGTGTGTTACATTGACATAGAGGGGTCAGTCGGCTCTTCCCTGGGTGTGTTACATTGACAGAGTGGGGTCAGTCTGCCCTTCCCTGGGTCTGTTACATTGACAGAGTGGGGACTTCTGCTCTACCCTGGGTGTGTTACATTGACAGAGTGAGGTCAGTCTGCTCTTCCCTGGGTGTGTTACTTTGACAGAGTGGAGTCAGTCTGCTCTTCCCTGGGCGTGTTACATTGACAGAGTGGAGTCAGTCTGCTCTTCCCTGGGTGTGTAACATTGACAGAGTGGGGTCAGTCTGCCCTTCCCTGGGTCAGTTACATTGACAGAGTGGGGTCAGTCTGCTCTTCCCTGGGTGTGTTACATTGACAGAGAGGGGTCAGTCTGTTCTTCCCTGGGTGTGTTACATTGACAGAGTGGGTTCAGTCTGCTCTTCCCTAGGTATGTTACTTTGACAAAGTCGGGTCAGTCTGCTCTTCCCTGGGTGTGGTACATTGACAGAGTGGGGTCAGTCTGCTCTTCCCTGGGTGTGTTTCTTTGACAGAGTGGGGTCAGTCTGCTCTTCCCTGGGTGTGTTACATTGACAGAGTGGGGTCAGTCTGCTCTTCGCTGGGTGTGTTACATTGACAGTGTGGGATCAGTCTGCTCTTCCCTGGGTGAGTTACATTGACAGAGTGCGGTCAGTCTGCTCTTCCCTGGGTGTGTTACATTGACAGAGTGAGGTCAGTCTGCTCTTCCCTGGGTATGTTACATTGACAGAGTGGGGTCAGTCTGCTCTTCCCTGGGTGTGTTACATTGTCAGAGTGGAGTCAGTCCACTCTCCCCAGGGTGTGTTAAATTGACAGAGTGAGGTCAGTCTACTCTTCCCTGGGTATGTTACATTGACAGAGTGGGGTCAGTCTGCTCTTCCCTGGGTGTGTTACATTGACAGAGAGAGGGCAGTCTGCTCTTCCCTGGGTGTGTTACATTGTCAGAGTGGAGTCAGTCTGTTCTTCCCTGGGTGTGTTACATTGACAGAGTGGGGTCAGTCTGCCCTTCCCTGGGTCTGTTACAATGACAGAGTGGGGTCAGTCTGCCCCAACCTGGGTGTGTTACATTGACAGAGTGGGGTCAGTTTGCTATTCCCTGGGTGTGTTACTTTGACAGAGTGGGGTCAGTCTGCTCTTTCCTGGGTGTGTTACTTTGACAGAGTGGGGTCAGTCTGCTCTTCCCTGAGTGTGGTACATTGACAGAGTGAGGTAAGTCTGTTCTTCCCTGGGTGTGTTACATTGACAGAGTGGGGTCAGTCTGCTCTTCCCTGGGTTTGTTACTTTGACAGAGTGGGGTCAGTCTGCTCTTCCCTGGGTGTGTTACATTGACAGAGTGAAGTCAGTCTGCTTTTCCCTGGGTGTGTTACTTTGACAGAGTGAGGTCAGTCTGCTATTCCCTGGGTGTGTTACATTGACAGTGTGGGGTCAGTCTGATCTTCCCTGGGTGTGTTACTTTGACAGAGTGGGGTCAGTCTGCTCTTCCCTGGGTGTGTTACATTGACAGAGTGGGGTCAGTCTGCTCTTCCCTGGATGTGTTACATTGACAGAGTGGGGTCAGTCTGCCCTTCCCTGGGTCTGTTACAATGACAGACTGGAGTCAGTCTGCTCTTCCCCGGGTCTGTTACATTGACAGAGTGGGGTCAGTCTGCCCTTCCCTGGGTCTGTTACATTGACAGAGAGGGGTCAGTCTGCTCTTCCCTGGGTGTGTTACAATGACAGAGTGGGGTCAGTCTGCTCTTCCCTGGGTGTGTTACATTGACAGAGAGGGGTCAGTCTGCTCTTCCCTGGGTGTGTTACAATGACAGAGTGGGGTCAGTCTGCTCTTCCCCGGGTCTGTTACATTGACAGAGTGGGGTCAGTCTGCCCTTCCCTGGGTCTGTTAAATTGACAGAGAGGGGTCAGGCTGCTCTTCCCTGGGTGTGTTACATTGACAGAGTGGAGTCAGTCTGCTCTTCCCTGGGTGTGTTACATTGGCAGAGTGGAGTCAGTCTGCTCTTCCCTGGGCGTGTTACATTGACAGAGTGGGGTCAGTCTGCCCTTCCCTGGGTCTGTTACATTGACAGAGTGGGGTCAGTCTGCCCTTCCCTGGGTGTGTTACATTGACAGAGTGGGGTCAGTCTGCTCTTCCCTGGGTGTGTTACATTGACAGAGTGGGGTCAGTCTGCCCTTCCCTGGGTCTGTTACATTGACAGAGTGGGGCATTCTGCTCTACCCTGGGTGTGTTACATTGACAGAGTGAGGTCAGTCTGCTCTTCCCTGGGTGTGTTACTTTGACAGAGTGGAGTCAGTCTGCTCTTCCCTGGGCGTGTTACATTGACAGAGTGGAGTCAGTCTGCTCTTCCCTGGGTGTGTAACATTGACAGAGTGGGGTCAGTCTGCCCTTCCCTGGGTCAGTTACATTGACAGAGTGGGGTCAGTCTGCTCTTCCCTGGGTGTGTTACATTGACAGAGAGGGGTCAGTCTGTTCTTCCCTGGTGTGTTACATTGACAGAGTGGGTTCAGTCTGCTCTTCCCTAGGTGTGTTACTTTGATAAAGTCGGGTCAGTCTGCTCTTCCCTGGGTGTGTTACATTGACAGAGTGGGGTCAGTCTGCTCTTCCCTGGGTGTGTTTCTTTGACAGAGTGGGGTCAGTCTGCTCTTCCCTGGGTGTGTTACATTGACAGAGTGGGGTCAGTCTGCTCTTCGCTGGGTGTGTTACATTGACAGTGTGGGATCAGTCTGCTCTTCCCTGGGTGAGTTTCATTGACAGAGTGCGGTCAGTCTGCTCTTCCCTGGGTGTGTTACATTGACAGAGTGAGGTCAGTCTGCTCTTCCCTGGGTATGTTACATTGACAGAGTGGGGTCAGTCTGCTCTTCCCTGGGTGTGTTACATTGTCAGAGTGGAGTCAGTCCACTCTCCCCAGGGTGTGTTAAATTGACAGAGTGAGGTCAGTCTACTCTTCCCTGGGTATGTTACATTGACAGAGTGGGGTCAGTCTGCTCTTCCCTGGGTGTGTTACATTGACAGAGTGAGGGCAGTCTGCTCTTCCCTGGGTGTGTTACATTGTCAGAGTGGAGTCAGTCTGTTCTTCCCTGGGTGTGTTACATTGACAGAGTGGGGTCAGTCTGCCCTTCCCTGGGTCTGTTACAATGACAGAGTGGGGTCAGTCTGCCCTTCCCTGGGTCTGTTACATTGACAGAGTGTGGTCAGTTTGCTATTCCCTGGGTGTGTTACTTTGACAGAGTGGGGTCAGTCTGCTCTTTCCTGGGTGTGTTACTTTGACAGAGTGGGGTCAGTCTGCTCTTCCCTGAGTGTGGTACATTGACAGAGTGAGGTAAGTCTGTTCTTCCCTGGGTGTGTTACATTGACAGAGTGGGGTCAGTCTGCTCTTCCCTGGGTTTGTTACTTTGACAGAGTGGGGTCAGTCTGCTCTTCCCTGGGTGTGTTACATTGACAGAGTGAAGTCAGTCTGCTTTTCCCTGGGTGTGTTACTTTGACAGAGTGAGGTCAGTCTGCTATTCCCTGGGTGTGTTACATTGACAGTGTGGGGTCAGTCTGATCTTCCCTGGGTGTGTTACTTTGACAGAGTGGGGTCAGTCTGCTCTTCCCTGGGTGTGTTACATTGACAGAGTGGGGTCAGTCTGCTCTTCCCTGGATGTGTTACAATGACAGAGTGGGGTCAGTCTGCCCTTCCCTGGGTCTGTTACAATGACAGACTGGAGTCAGTCTGCTCTTCCCCGGGTCTGTTACATTGACAGAGTGGGGTCAGTCTGCCCTTCCCTGGGTCTGTTACATTGACAGAGAGGGGTCAGTCTGCTCTTCCCTGGGTGTGTTACAATGACAGAGTGGGGTCAGTCTGCTCTTCCCTGGGTGTGTTACATTGACAGAGAGGGGTCAGTCTGCTCTTCCCTGGGTGTGTTACAATGACAGAGTGGGGTCAGTCTGCTCTTCCCCGGGTCTGTTACATTTACAGAGTGGGGTCAGTCTGCCCTTCCCTGGGTCTGTTACATTGACAGAGAGGGGTCAGGCTGCTCTTCCCTGGGTGTGTTACATTGACAGAGTGGAGTCAGTCTGCTCTTCCCTGGGTGTGTTACATTGACAGAGTGGAGTCAGTCTGCTCTTCCCTGGGCGTGTTACATTGACAGAGTGGGGTCAGTCTGCCCTTCCCTGGGTCTGTTACATTGACAGAGTGGGGTCAGTCTGCCCTTCCCTGGGTCTGTTACATTGACAGAGTGGGGTCAGTCTGCCCTTCCCTGGGTGTGTTACATTGACAGAGTGGGGTCAGTCTGCTCTTCCCTGGGTGTGTTACATTGACAGAGTGGGGTCAGTCTGCTCTTCCCTGGATGTGTTACATTGACAGAGTGGGGTCAGTCTATTCTTCCCTGGGTGTGTGACATTGACAGATTGGGTTCAGTCTGCTCTTCCCTGGGTGTGTTACTTTGACAAAGTGGGGTCAGTCTGCTCTTCCCTGGGTGTGTTACTTTGACAGAGTGGGGTCAGTCTGCTCTTCACTGGGTGTGTTACTTTGACAGAGTGGGGTCAGTCTGCTCTTTCCTGGGTGTGTTACTTTGACAGAGTGAGGTCAGTCTGCTCTTCCCTGAGTGTGGTACATTGACATAGTGAGGTAAGTCTGTTCTTCCCTGGGAGTGTTTCATTGACAGAGTGCGGTCAGTCTGCTCTTCCCTGGGTGTGTTACTTTGACAGAGTGGGGTCAGTCTGCTCTTCCCTGGGTGTGTTAATTTGACAGAGTTCTTTCAGTCTGCTCTTCCCTAGGTGTGTTACATTGTCAGATTGGAGTCAGTCTGCTCTTCCCTGGGTGTGTTACATTGACAGAGTGGGGTCAGTCTGCCCTTCCCTGGGTCTGTTACAATGACAGAGTGGGGTCAGTCTGCTCTTCCCTGGGTGTGTTACATTGACAGAGAGGGGTCAGTCTGCTGTTCCCTAGGTGTGTTACATTGACAGAGTGGGGTCAGTCTGCTCTTCCCTGGGTCTGTTACATTGACAGAGTGGGGTCAGTCTGCCCTTCCCTGGGTCTGTTACATTGACAGAGTGGGGCATTCTGCTCTTCCCTGCGTGTGTTACATTGACAGAGTGGGGTCAGTCTGCTCTTCCCTGGGTGTGTTACTTTGACAGAGTGGAGTCAGTCTGCTCTTCCCTGGCTGTGTTACATTGACAGAGTGGAGTCAGTCTGCTCTTCCCTGGGTGTGTAACATTGACAGAGTGGTGTCAGTCTGCCCTTCCCTGGGTCAGTTACATTGACAGAGTGGGGTCAGTCTGCTCTTCCCTGGGTGTGTTACATTGACAGAGAGGGGTCAGTCTGTTCTTCCCTGGGTGTGTTACATTGACAGAGTGGGTTCAGTCTGCTCTTCCCTGGGTGTGTTACTTTGACAAAGTGGGGTCAGTCTGCTCTTCCCTGGGTGTGTTACTTTGACAGCGTGGGGTCAGTCTGCTCTTCCCTGGGTGTGTTTCTTTGACAGAGTGGGGTCAGTCTGCTCTTTCCTGGGTGTGTTACATTGACAGTGTGGGATCAGTCTGCTCTTCCCTGGGTGAGTTACATTGACAGAGTGCGGTCAGTCTGCTCTTCCCTGGGTATGTCACATTGAGAGAGTGGGTCAGTCTGCTCTTCCCTGGGTGTGTTACATTGACAGAGTGAGGTCAGTCTGCTCTTCCCTGGGTATGTTACATTGACAGAGTGGGGTCAGTCTGCTCTTCCCTGGGTGTGTTACATTGTCAGAGTGGAGTCAGTCCACTCACCCCAGGGTGTGTTAAATTGACAGAGTGAGGTCAGTCTACTCTTCCCTGGGTATGTTACATTGACAGAGTGGGGTCAGTCTGCTCTTCCTTGGGTGTGTTACATTGACAGAGAGAGGGCAGTCTGCTCTTCCCTGTGTGTGTTACATTGACAGAGTGGGGTCAGTCTGCCCTTCCCTGGGTCTGTTACAATGACAGAGTGGGGTCAGTCTGTCCTTCTCTGGGTCTGTTACATTGACAGAGTGGGGTCAGTTTGCTCTTCCCTGGGTGTGTTTCATTGACAGAGAGGGGTCAGTCTGCTCTTCCCTGGGTGTGTTACATTGACAGAGTGGGGTCAGTCTGCCCTTCCCTGGGTCTGTTACATTGACAGAGTGGGGTCAGTCTGCCCTTCCCTGGGTCTGTTACAATGGCAGAGTGGGGTCAGTCTGCCCTTCTCTGGGTCTGTTACATTGACAGAGTGGGGTCAGTTTGCTCTTCCCTGGGTGTGTTACATTGACAGAGTGGGGTCAGTCTGCTCTTCCCTGGGTGTGTTACATTGACAGAGTGGGGTCAGTCTGCCCTTCCCTGGGTCTGTTACATTGACAGAGTGGGGTCAGTCTGCTCTTCCCTGGGTGTGTTACATTGACAGAGTGGGGTCAGTCTGCTCGTCCCTGGGTGTGTTACATTGACAGAGTGGGGTCAGTCTGCTCTTCCCTGGGTGTGTTACATTGACAGAGTGGGGTCAGTCTGCTCTTCCCTGGATGTGTTACATTGACAGAGTGGGGTCTGTCTGTTCTTCCCTGGGTATGTTACATTGACAGAGTGGGATCAGTCTGCTCTTCCCTGGGTGAGTTACATTGACAGAGTGCGGTCAGTCTGCTCTTCCCTGGGTATGTCACATTTAGAGAGTGGGGTCAGTCTGCTCATCCCTGGGTGTGTTATATTGACAGAGTGAGGTCAGTCTGCTCTTCCCTGGGTATGATACATTGACAGAGTGGGGTCAGTCTGCTCTTCCCTGGGTGTGTTAAATTGTCAGAGTGGAGTCAGTCTACTCTCCCCAGGGTGTGTTAAATTGACAGAGTGAGGTCAGTCTACTCTTCCCTGGGTATGTTACATTGACAGAGTGGGGTCAGTCTGCTCTTCCCTGGTTGTGTTACATTGACAGAGTGAGGGCAGTCTGCTCTTCCCTGGGTGTGTTACATTGTCAGAGTGGAGTCAGTCTGCTCTTCCCTGGGTGGGTTACATTGACAGAGCGGGGTCAGTCTGCTCTTCCCTGGGTGTGTTACTTTGACAGAGTGGAGTCAGTCTGCTCTTCCCTGGCTGTGTTACATTGACAGAGTGGAGTCAGTCTGCTCTTCCCTGGGTGTGTAACATTGACAGAGTGGGGTCAGTCTGCCCTTCCCTGGGTCAGTTACATTGACAGAGTGGGGTCAGTCTGCTCTTCCCTGGGTGTGTTACATTGACAGAGAGGGGTCAGTCTGTTCTTCCCTGGGTGTGTTACATTGACAGAGTGGGTTCAATCTGCTCTTCCCTGGGTGTGTTACTTTGACAAAGTGGGGTCAGTCTGCTCTTCCCTGGGTGTGTTACTTTGACAGCGTGTGGTCAGTCTGCTCTTCCCTGGGTGTGTTTCTTTGACAGAGTGGGGTCAGTCTGCTCTTCCCTGGGTGTGTTACCTTGACAGTGTGGGATCAGTCTGCTCTTCCCTGGGTGAGTTACATTGACAGAGTGCGGTCAGTCTGCTCTTCCCTGGGTATGTCACATTGAGAGAGTGGGGTCAGTCTGCTCTTCCCTGGGTGTGTTACATTGACAGAGTGAGGTCAGTCTGCTCTTCCCTGGGTATGTTACATTGACAGAGTGGGGTCAGTCTGCTCTTCCCTGGGTGTGTTACATTGACAGAGAGAGGGCAGTCTGCTCTTCCCTGTGTGTGTTACATTGACAGAGTGGGGTCAGTCTGCCCTTCCCTGGGTCTGTTACAATGACAGAGTGGGGTCAGTCTGCCCTTCTCTGGGTCTGTTACATTAACAGAGTGGGGTCAGTTTGCTCTTCCCTGGGTGTGTTTCATTGACAGAGAGGGGTCAGTCTGCTCTTCCCTGGGTGTGTTACATTGACAGAGTGGGGTCAGTCTGCCCTTCCCTGGGTCTGTTACATTGACAGAGTGGGGTCAGTCTGCCCTTCCCTGGGTCTGTTACAATGACAGAGTGGGGTCAGTCTGCCCTTCTCTGGGTCTGTTACATTGACAGAGTGGGGTCAGTTTGCTCTTCCCTGGGTGTGTTACATTGACAGAGTGGGGTCAGTCTGCTCTTCCCTGGGTGAGTTTCATTGACAGAGTGGGGTCAGTCTGCCCTTCCCTGGGTCTGTTACATTGACAGAGTGGGGTCAGTCTGCTCTTCCCTGGGTGTGTTACATTGACAGAGTGGGGTCAGTCTGCTCTTCCCTGGGTGTGTTACATTGACAGAGTGGGGTCAGTCTGCTCTTCCCTGGGTGTGTTACATTCACAGAGTGGGGTCAGTCTGCTCTTCCCTGGGTGTGTTACTTTGACAGAGTGAGGTCAGTCTGCTCTTCCCTGGGTGTGTTACATTGACAGTGTGGGGTCAGTCTGATCTTCCCCGGGTCTGTTACATTGACAGAGTGGGGTCAGTCTGCCCTTCCCTGGGTCTGTTACATTGAGAGAGTGGGGTCAGTCTGCTCATCCCTGGTTGTGTTATATTGACAGAGTGAGGTCAGTCTGCTCTTCCCTGGGTATGTTACATTGACAGAGTGGGGTCAGTCTGCTCTTCCCTGGGTGTGTTAAATTGTCAGAGTGGAGTCAGTCTACTCTCCCCAGGGTGTGTTAAATTGACAGAGTGAGGTCAGTCTGCTCTTCCCTGGGTATGTTACATTGACAGAGTGGGGTCAGTCTGCTCTTCCCTGGTTGTGTTACATTGACAGAGTGAGGGCAGTCTGCTCTTCCCTGGGTGTGTTACATTGTCAGAGTGGAGTCAGTCTGCTCTTCCCTGGGTGGGTTACATTGACAGAGTGGGGTCAGTCTGTCCTTCCCTGGGTCTGTTACAATGACAGAGTGGGGTCAGTCTGCCCTTCCCTGGGTTTGTTACATTGACAAAGTGGGGTCAGTCTGCTCTTCCCTGGGTGTGTTACATTGACAGAGAGGGTCAGTCTGCTCTTCCCTGGGTGTGTTACATTGACAGAGTGGGGTCAGTCTGCTCTTCCCCGGGTCTGTTACATTGACAGAGTGGGGTCAGTCTGCCCTTCCCTGGGTCTGTTACATTGACAGAGTGGGGTCATTCTGCTCTTCCCTGGGTGTGTTACATTGACAGATTGGGGTCAGTCTGCTCTTTCTTGGGTGTGTTACATTGACAGAGTGGAGTCAGTCTGCTCTTCCCTGGGTGTGTTACATTGACAGAGTGGAGTCAGTCTGCTCATCCCTGGGTGTGTTACATTGACAGAGTGGGGTCAGTCTGCCCTTCCCTGGGTGTGTTACATTGACAGAGTGGGGTCAGTCTGCCCTTCCCTGCGTCTGTTACATTGACAGAGTGGGGTCAGTCTGCCTTTCCCAGGGTGTGTTACATTGACAGAGTGTGGTCAGTCTGCTCTTCCCTGGGTGTGTTACATTGACAGAGTGGAGTCAGTCTGCTCTTCCCTGGGTGTGTTACATTGACAGAGTGAAGTCAGTCTGCTATTCCCTGGGTGTGTTACTTTGACAGAGTGAGGTCAGTCTGCTCTTCCCTGGGTGTGTTACATTGACAGTGTGGGGTCAGTCTGATCTTCCCTGGGTGTGTTACTTTGACAGAGTGGGTTCAGTCTGCTCTTCCTTGGGTGTGTTACATTGACAGAGTGGGGTCAGTCTGCTCTTCTCTGGGTGTGTTCCTTTAACAGAGTGGGGTCAGTCTGTTCTTCCCTGCGTGTGTTACTTTGACAGAGTGGGGTCAGTCTGCTCTTCCCTGAGTGTGGTACATTGACAGAGTGAGGTAAGTCTGTTCTTCCCTGGGTGTGTTACATTGACAGAGTGGGGTCAGTCTGCTCTTCCCTGGGTGTGTTACTTTGACAGAGTGGGGTCAGTCTGCTCTTCCCTGGGTGTGTTAATTTGACAGAGTTCTTTCAGTCTGCTCTTCCCTAGGTGTGTTACATTGTCAGAGTGGAGTCAGTCTGCTCTTCCCTGGGAGTGTTACATTGACAGTGTGGGGTCAGTCTGCCCTTCCCTGAGTCTGTTACAATGACAGAGTGGGGTCAGTCTGCCCTTCCCTGGGTCTGTTACATTGACAGAGTGGGGTCAGTCTGTTCTTCCCTGGGTGTGTTACATTGACAGAGTGGGGTCAGTCTGCTCTTCCCTAGGTGTGTTACTTTGACAAAGTCGGGTCAGTCTGCTCTTCCCTGGGTGTGTTACATTGACAGAGTGGGGTCAGTCTGCTCTTCCCTGGGTGTGTTTCTTTGACAGAGTGGGGTCAGTCTGCTCTTCCCTGGGTGTGTTACATTGACAGAGTGGGGTCATTCTGCTCTTCGCTGGGTGTGTTACATTGACAGTGTGGGATCAGTCTGCTCTTCCCTGGGTGAGTTACATTGACAGAGTGCGGTCAGTCTGCTCTTCCCTGGGTATGTCACATTGAGAGTGTGGGGTCAGTCTGCTCTTCCCTGGGTGTGTTACATTGACAGAGTGAGGTCAGTCTGCTCTTCCCTGGGTATGTTACATTGACAGAGTGGGGTCAGTCTGCTCTTCCCTGGGTGTGTTACATTGTCAGAGTGGAGTCAGTCCACTCTCCCCAGGGTGTGTTAAATTGACAGAGTGAGGTCAGTCTACTCTTCCCTGGGTATGTTACATTGACAGAGTGGGGTCAGTCTGCTCTTCCCTGGGTGTGTTACATTGACAGAGTGAGGGCAGTCTGCTCTTCCCTGGGTGTGTTACATTGTCAGAGTGGAGTCAGTCTGTTCTTCCCTGGGTGTGTTACATTGACAGAGTGGGGTCAGTCTGCCCTTCCCTGGGTCTGTTACATTGACAGAGTGGGGTCAGTTTGCTATTCCCTGGGTGTGTTACTTTGACAGAGTGGGGTCAGTCTGCTCTTTCCTGGGTGTGTTACTTTGACAGAGTGGGGTCAGTCTGCTCTTCCCTGAGTGTGGTATATTGACAGAGTGAGGTAAGTCTGTTCTTCCCTGGGTGTGTTACATTGACAGAGTGGGGTCAGTCTGCTCTTCCCTGGGTTTGTTACTTTGACAGAGTGGGGTCAGTCTGCTCTTCCCTGGGTGTGTTACATTGACAGAGTGAAGTCAGTCTGCTTTTCCCTGGGTGTGTTACTTTGACAGAGTGAGGTCAGTCTGCTATTCCCTGGGTGTGTTACATTGACAGTGTGGGGTCAGTCTGATCTTCCCTGGGTGTGTTACTTTGACAGAGTGGGGTCAGTCTGCTCTTCCCTGGGTGTGTTACATTGACAGAGTGGGGTCAGTCTGCTCTTCCCTGGATGTGTTACAATGACAGAGTGGGGTCAGTCTGCCCTTCCCTGGGTCTGTTACAATGACAGACTGGAGTCAGTCTGCTCTTCCCCGGGTCTGTTACATTGACAGAGTGGGGTCAGTCTGCCCTTCCCTGGGTCTGTTACATTGACAGAGAGGGGTCAGTCTGCTCTTCCCTGGGTGTGTTACAATGACAGAGTGGGGTCAGTCTGCTCTTCCCTGGGTGTGTTACATTGACAGAGAGGGGTCAGTCTGCTCTTCCCTGGGTGTGTTACAATGACAGAGTGGGGTCAGTCTGCTCTTCCCCGGGTCTGTTACATTGACAGAGTGGGGTCAGTCTGCCCTTCCCTGGGTCTGTTACATTGACAGAGAGGGGTCAGGCTGCTCTTCCCTGGGTGTGTTACATTGACAGAGTGGAGTCAGTCTGCTCTTCCCTGGGTGTGTTACATTGACAGAGTGGAGTCAGTCTGCTCTTCCCTGGGCGTGTTACATTGACAGAGTGGGGTCAGTCTGCCCTTCCCTGGGTGTGTTACATTGACAGAGTGGGGTCAGTCTGCCCTTCCCTGGGTCTGTTACATTGACAGAGTGGGGTCAGTCTGCCCTTCCCTGGGTGTGTTACATTGACAGAGTGGGGTCAGTCTGCTCTTCCCTGGGTGTGTTACATTGACAGAGTGGGGTCAGTCTGCTCTTCCCTGGATGTATTACATTGACAGAGTGGGGTCAGTCTGTTCTTCCCTGGGTGTGTGACATTGACAGATTGGGTTCAGTCTGCTCTTCCCTGGGTGTGTTACTTTGACAAAGTGGGGTCAGTCTGCTCTTCCCTGGGTGTGTTACTTTGACAGAGTGGGGTCAGTCTGCTCTTCACTGGGTGCGTTACTTTGACAGAGTGGGGTCAGTCTGCTCTTTCCTGGGTGTGTTACTTTGACAGAGTGAGGTCAGTCTGCTCTTCCCTGAGTGTGGTACATTGACAGAGTGAGGTAAGTCTGTTCTTCCCTGGGAGTGTTACATTGACAGAGTGCGGTCAGTCTGCTCTTCCCTGGGTGTGTTACTTTGACAGAGTGGGGTCAGTCTGCTCTTCCCTGGGTGTGTTAATTTGACAGAGTTCTTTCAGTCTGCTCTTCCCTAGGTGTGTTACATTGTCAGAGTGGAGTCAGTCTGCTGTTCCCTGGGTGTGTTACATTGACAGAGTGGGGTCAGTCTGCCCTTCCCTGGGTCTGTTACAATGACAGAGTGGGGTCAGTCTGCTCTTCCCTGGGTGTGTTACATTGACAGAGAGGGGTCAGTCTGCTCTTCCCTAGGTGTGTTACATTGACAGAGTGGGGTCAGTCTGCTCTTCCCTGGGTCTGTTACATTGACAGAGTGGGGTCAGTCTGCCCTTCCCTGGGTCTGTTACATTGACAGAGTGGGGCATTCTGCTCTTCCCTGGGTGTGTTACATTGACAGAGTGGGGTCAGTCTGCTCTTCCCTGGGTGTGTTACTTTGACAGAGTGGAGTCAGTCTGCTCTTCCCTGGCTGTGTTACATTGACAGAGTGGAGTCAGTCTGCTCTTCCCTGGGTGTGTAACATTGACAGAGTGGGGTCAGTCTGCCCTTCCCTGGGTCAGTTACATTGACAGAGTGGGGTCAGTCTGCTCTTCCCTGGGTGTGTTACATTGACAGAGAGGGGTCAGTCTGTTCTTCCCTGGGTGTGTTACATTGACAGAGTGGGTTCAGTCTGCTCTTCCCTGGGTGTGTTACTTTGACAAAGTGGGATCAGTCTGCTCTTCCCTGGGTGTGTTACTTTGACAGCGTGGGGTCAGTCTGCTCTTCCCTGGGTGTGTTTCTTTGACAGAGTGGGGTCAGTCTGCTCTTCCCTGGGTGTGTTACATTGACAGTGTGGGATCAGTCTGCTCTTCCCTGGGTGAGTTACATTGACAGAGTGCGGTCAGTCTGCTCTTCCCTGGGTATGTCACATTGAGAGAGTGGGGTCAGTCTGCTCTTCCCTGGGTGTGTTACATTGACAGAGTGAGGTCAGTCTGCTCTTCCCTGGGTATGTTACATTGACAGAGTGGGGTCAGTCTGCTCTTCCCTGGGTGTGTTACATTGACAGAGAGAGGGCAGTCTGCTCTTCCCTGTGTGTGTTACATTGACAGAGTGGGGTCAGTCTGCCCTTCCCTGGGTCTGTTACAATGACAGAGTGGGGTCAGTCTGCCCTTCTCTGGGTCTGTTACATTGACAGAGTGGGGTCAGTTTGCTCTTCCCTGGGTGTGTTTCATTGACAGAGAGGGGTCAGTCTGCTCTTCCCTGGGTGTGTTACATTGACAGAGTGGGGTCAGTCTGCCCTTCCCTGGGTCTGTTACATTGACAGAGTGGGGTCAGTCTGCCCTTCCCTGGGTCTGTTACAATGACAGAGTGGGGTCAGTCTGCCCTTCTCTGGGTCTGTTACATTGACAGAGTGGGGTCAGTTTGCTCTTCCCTGGGTGTGTTACATTGACAGAGTGGGGTCAGTTTGCTCTTCCCTGGGTGTGTTACATTGACAGAGTGGGGTCAGTTTGCTCTTCCCTGGGTGTGTTTCATTGACAGAGAGGGGTCAGTCTGCTCTTCCCTGGGTGTGTTACATTGACAGAGTGGGGTCAGTCTGCCCTTCCCTGGGTCTGTTACATTGATAGAGTGGGGTCAGTCTGCCCTTCCCTGGGTCTGTTACAATGACAGAGTGGGGTCAGTCTGCCCTTCTCTGGGTCTGTTACATTGACAGAGTGGGGTCAGTTTGCTCTTCCCTGGGTGTGTTACATTGACAGAGTGGGGTCAGTCTGCTCTTCCCTGGGTGTGTTACATTGACAGGGTGGGGTCAGTCTGCCCTTCCCTGGGTCTGTTACATTGACAGAGTGGGGTCAGTCTGCTCATCCCTGGGTGTGTTACATTGACAGAGTGGGGTCAGTCTGCTCTTCCCTGGGTGTGTTACATTGACAGAGTGGGGTCAGTCTGCTCTTCCCTGGGTGTGTTACATTGACAGAGTGGGGTCAGTCTGCTCTTCCCTGGATGTGTTACATTGACAGAGTGGGGTCTGTCTGTTCTTCCCTGGGTATGTTACATTGACAGAGTGGGATCAGTCTGCTCTTCCCTGGGTGAGTTACATTGACAGAGTGCGGTCAGTCTGCTATTCCCTGGGTATGTCACATTGAGAGAGTGGGGTCAGTCTGCTCATCCCTGGGTGTGTTATATTGACAGAGTGAGGTCAGTCTGCTCTTCCCTGGGTATGATACATTGACAGAGTGGGGTCAGTCTGCTCTTCCCTGGGTGTGTTAAATTGTCAGAGTGGAGTCAGTCTACTCTCCCCAGGGTGTGTTAAATTGACAGAGTGAGGTCAGTCTACTCTTCCCTGGGTATGTTACATTGACAGAGTGGGGTCAGTCTGCTCTTCCCTGGTTGTGTTACATTGACAGAGTGAGGGCAGTCTGCTCTTCCCTGGGTGTGTTACATTGTCAGAGTGGAGTCAATCTGCTCTTCCCTGGGTGGGTTACATTGACAGAGTGGGGTCAGTCTGCCCTTCCCTGGGTCTGTTACAATGACAGAGTGGAGTCAGTCTGCTCTTCCCTGGCTGTGTTACATTGACAGAGTGGAGTCAGTCTGCTCTTCCCTGGGTGTGTTACATTGACAGAGTGGAGTCAGTCTGCTCTTCCCTGGGCGTGTTACATTGACAGAGTGGGGTCAGTCTGCCCTTCCCTGGGTGTGTTACATTGACAGAGTGGGGTCAGTCTGCCCTTCCCTGGGTCTGTTACATTGACAGAGTGGGGTCAGTCTGCCCTTCCCTGGGTGTGTTACATTGACAGAGTGGGGTCAGTCTGCTCTTCCCTGGGTGTGTTACATTGACAGAGTGGGGTCAGTCTGCTCTTCCCTGGATGTGTTACATTGACAGAGTGGGGTCAGTCTGTTCTTCCCTGGGTGTGTGACATTGACAGATTGGGTTCAGTCTGCTCTTCCCTGGGTGTGTTACTTTGACAAAGTGGGGTCAGTCTGCTCTTCCCTGGGTGTGTTACTTTGACAGAGTGGGGTCAGTCTGCTCTTCACTGGGTGCGTTACTTTGACAGAGTGGGGTCAGTCTGCTCTTTCCTGGGTGTGTTACTTTGACAGAGTGAGGTCAGTCTGCTCTTCCCTGAGTGTGGTACATTGACAGAGTGAGGTAAGTCTGTTCTTCCCTGGGAGTGTTACATTGACAGAGTGCGGTCAGTCTGCTCTTCCCTGGGTGTGTTACTTTGACAGAGTGGGGTCAGTCTGCTCTTCCCTGGGTGTGTTAATTTGACAGAGTTCTTTCAGTCTGCTCTTCCCTAGGTGTGTTACATTGTCAGAGTGGAGTCAGTCTGCTGTTCCCTGGGTGTGTTACATTGACAGAGTGGGGTCAGTCTGCCCTTCCCTGGGTCTGTTACAATGACAGAGTGGGGTCAGTCTGCTCTTCCCTGGGTGTGTTACATTGACAGAGAGGGGTCAGTCTGCTCTTCCCTAGGTGTGTTACATTGACAGAGTGGGGTCAGTCTGCTCTTCCCTGGGTCTGTTACATTGACAGAGTGGGGTCAGTCTGCCCTTCCCTGGGTCTGTTACATTGACAGAGTGGGGCATTCTGCTCTTCCCTGGGTGTGTTACATTGACAGAGTGGGGTCAGTCTGCTCTTCCCTGGGTGTGTTACTTTGACAGAGTGGAGTCAGTCTGCTCTTCCCTGGCTGTGTTACATTGACAGAGTGGAGTCAGTCTGCTCTTCCCTGGGTGTGTAACATTGACAGAGTGGGGTCAGTCTGCCCTTCCCTGGGTCAGTTACATTGACAGAGTGGGGTCAGTCTGCTCTTCCCTGGGTGTGTTACATTGACAGAGAGGGGTCAGTCTGTTCTTCCCTGGGTGTGTTACATTGACAGAGTGGGTTCAGTCTGCTCTTCCCTGGGTGTGTTACTTTGACAAAGTGGGATCAGTCTGCTCTTCCCTGGGTGTGTTACTTTGACAGCGTGGGGTCAGTCTGCTCTTCCCTGGGTGTGTTTCTTTGACAGAGTGGGGTCAGTCTGCTCTTCCCTGGGTGTGTTACATTGACAGTGTGGGATCAGTCTGCTCTTCCCTGGGTGAGTTACATTGACAGAGTGCGGTCAGTCTGCTCTTCCCTGGGTATGTCACATTGAGAGAGTGGGGTCAGTCTGCTCTTCCCTGGGTGTGTTACATTGACAGAGTGAGGTCAGTCTGCTCTTCCCTGGGTATGTTACATTGACAGAGTGGGGTCAGTCTGCTCTTCCCTGGGTGTGTTACATTGACAGAGAGAGGGCAGTCTGCTCTTCCCTGTGTGTGTTACATTGACAGAGTGGGGTCAGTCTGCCCTTCCCTGGGTCTGTTACAATGACAGAGTGGGGTCAGTCTGCCCTTCTCTGGGTCTGTTACATTGACAGAGTGGGGTCAGTTTGCTCTTCCCTGGGTGTGTTTCATTGACAGAGAGGGGTCAGTCTGCTCTTCCCTGGGTGTGTTACATTGACAGAGTGGGGTCAGTCTGCCCTTCCCTGGGTCTGTTACATTGACAGAGTGGGGTCAGTCTGCCCTTCCCTGGGTCTGTTACAATGACAGAGTGGGGTCAGTCTGCCCTTCTCTGGGTCTGTTACATTGACAGAGTGGGGTCAGTTTGCTCTTCCCTGGGTGTGTTACATTGACAGAGTGGGGTCAGTTTGCTCTTCCCTGGGTGTGTTACATTGACAGAGTGGGGTCAGTTTGCTCTTCCCTGGGTGTGTTTCATTGACAGAGAGGGGTCAGTCTGCTCTTCCCTGGGTGTGTTACATTGACAGAGTGGGGTCAGTCTGCCCTTCCCTGGGTCTGTTACATTGATAGAGTGGGGTCAGTCTGCCCTTCCCTGGGTCTGTTACAATGACAGAGTGGGGTCAGTCTGCCCTTCTCTGGGTCTGTTACATTGACAGAGTGGGGTCAGTTTGCTCTTCCCTGGGTGTGTTACATTGACAGAGTGGGGTCAGTCTGCTCTTCCCTGGGTGTGTTACATTGACAGGGTGGGGTCAGTCTGCCCTTCCCTGGGTCTGTTACATTGACAGAGTGGGGTCAGTCTGCTCATCCCTGGGTGTGTTACATTGACAGAGTGGGGTCAGTCTGCTCTTCCCTGGGTGTGTTACATTGACAGAGTGGGGTCAGTCTGCTCTTCCCTGGGTGTGTTACATTGACAGAGTGGGGTCAGTCTGCTCTTCCCTGGATGTGTTACATTGACAGAGTGGGGTCTGTCTGTTCTTCCCTGGGTATGTTACATTGACAGAGTGGGATCAGTCTGCTCTTCCCTGGGTGAGTTACATTGACAGAGTGCGGTCAGTCTGCTCTTCCCTGGGTATGTCACATTGAGAGAGTGGGGTCAGTCTGCTCATCCCTGGGTGTGTTATATTGACAGAGTGAGGTCAGTCTGCTCTTCCCTGGGTATGATACATTGACAGAGTGGGGTCAGTCTGCTCTTCCCTGGGTGTGTTAAATTGTCAGAGTGGAGTCAGTCTACTCTCCCCAGGGTGTGTTAAATTGACAGAGTGAGGTCAGTCTACTCTTCCCTGGGTATGTTACATTGACAGAGTGGGGTCAGTCTGCTCTTCCCTGGTTGTGTTACATTGACAGAGTGAGGGCAGTCTGCTCTTCCCTGGGTGTGTTACATTGTCAGAGTGGAGTCAATCTGCTCTTCCCTGGGTGGGTTACATTGACAGAGTGGGGTCAGTCTGCCCTTCCCTGGGTCTGTTACAATGACAGAGTGGAGTCAGTCTGCTCTTCCCTGGCTGTGTTACATTGACAGAGTGGAGTCAGTCTGCTCTTCCCTGGGTGTGTAACATTGACAGAGTGGGGTCAGTCTGCCCTTCCCTGGGTCAGTTACATTGACAGAGTGGGGTCAGTCTGCTCTTCCCTGGGTGTGTTACATTGTCAGAGTGGAGTCAGTCTGCTCTTCCCTGGGTGGGTTACATTGACAGAGTGGGGTCAGTCTGCTCTTCCCTGGGTGTGTTACTTTGACAGAGTGGATTCAGTCTGCTCTTCCCTGGCTGTGTTACATTGACAGAGTGGAGTCTGTCTGCTCTTCCCTGGGTGTGTAACATTGACAGAGTGGGGTCAGTCTGCCCTTCCATGGGTCAGTTACATTGACAGAGTGGGGTCAGTCTCCTCTTCCCTGGGTGTGTTACATTGACAGAGAGGGGTCAGTCTGTTCTTCCCTGGGTGTGTTACATTGACAGAGTGGGTTCAATCTGCTCTTCCCTGGGTGTGTTACTTTGACAAAGTGGGGTCAGTCTGCTCTTCCCTGGGTGTGTTACTTTGACAGCGTGGGGTCAGTCTGCTCTTCCCTGGGTGTGTTTCTTTGACAGAGTGGGGTCAGTCTGCTCTTCCCTGGGTGTGTTACATTGACAGTGTGGGATCAGTCTGCTCTTCCCTGGGTGAGTTACATTGACAGAGTGCGGTCAGTCTGCTCTTCCCTGGGTATGTCACATTGAGAGAGTGGGGTCAGTCTGCTCTTCCCTGGGTGTGTTACATTGACAGAGTGAGGTCAGTCTGCTCTTCCCTGGGTATGTTACATTGACAGAGTGGGGTCAGTCTGCTCTTCCCTGGGTGTGTTACATTGTCAGAGTGGAGTCAGTCCACTCTCCCCAGGGTGTGTTAAATTGACAGAGTGAGGTCAGTCTACTCTTCCCTGGGTATGTTACATTGACAGAGTGGGGTCAGTCTGCTCTTCCCTGTGTGTGTTACATTGACAGAGAGAGGGCAGTCTGCTCTTCCCTGTGTGTGTTACATTGACAGAGTGGGGTCAGTCTCCCCTTCCCTGGGTCTGTTACAATGACAGAGTGGGGTCAGTCTGCCCTTCTCTGGGTCTGTTACATTGACAGAGTGGGGTCAGTTTGCTCTTCCCTGGGTGTGTTTCATTGACAGAGAGGGGTCAGTCTGCTCTTCCCTGGGTGTGTTACATTGACAGAGTGGGGTCAGTCTGCCCTTCCCTGGGTCTGTTACATTGACAGAGTGGGGTCAGTCTGCCCTTCCCTGGGTCTGTTACAATGACAGAGTGGGGTCAGTCTGCCCTTCTCTGGCTCTGTTACATTGACAGAGTGGGGTCAGTTTGCTCTTCCCTGGGTGTGTTACATTGACAGAGTGGGGTCAGTCTGCTCTTCCCTGGGTGTGTTACATTGACAGAGTGGGGTCAGTCTGCTCTTCCCTGGGTGTGTTACATTGACAGAGTGGGGTCAGTCTGCTCTTCCCTGGGTGTGTTACATTGACAGAGTGGGGTCAGTCTGCTCTTCCCTGGGTGTGTTACATTGACAGAGTGGGGTCAGTCTGCTCTTCCCTGGATGTGTTACATTGACAGAGTGGGGTCTGTCTGTTCTTCCCTGGGTATGTTACATTGACAGAGTGGGATCAGTCTGCTCTTCCCTGGGTGAGTTACATTGACAGAGTGCGGTCAGTCTGCTCTTCCCTGGGTATGTCACATTGAGAGAGTGGGGTCAGTCTGCTCATCCCTGGGTGTGTTATATTGACAGAGTGAGGTCAGTCTGCTCTTCCCTGGGTATGATACATTGACAGAGTGGGGTCAGTCTGCCCTTCCCTGGGTCTGTTACATTGACAGAGTGGGGTCAGTTTGCTATTCCCTGGGTGTGTTACTTTGACAGAGTGGGGTCAGTCTGCTCTTTCCTGGGTGTGTTACTTTGACAGAGTGGGGTCAGTCTGCTCTTCCCTGAGTGTGGTACATTGACAGAGTGAGGTAAGTCTGTTCTTCCCTGGGTGTGTTACATTGACAGAGTGGGGTCAGTCTGCTCTTCCCTGGGTTTGTTACTTTGACAGAGTGGGGTCAGTCTCCTCTTCCCTGGGTGTGTTACATTGACAGAGTGAAGTCAGTCTGCTTTTCCCTGGGTGTGTTACTTTGACAGAGTGAGGTCAGTCTGCTATTCCCTGGGTGTGTTACATTGACAGTGTGGGGTCAGTCTGATCTTCCCTGGGTGTGTTACTTTGACAGAGTGGGGTCAGTCTGCTCTTCCCTGGGTGTGTTACATTGACAGAGTGGGGTCAGTCTGCTCTTCCCTGGATGTGTTACAATGACAGAGTGGGGTCAGTCTGCCCTTCCCTGGGTCTGTTACAGTGACAGACTGGAGTCAGTCTGCTCTTCCCCGGGTCTGTTACATTGACAGAGTGGGGTCAGTCTGCCCTTCCCTGGGTCTGTTACATTGACAGAGAGGGGTCAGTCTGCTCTTCCCTGGGTGTGTTACAATGACAGAGTGGGGTCAGTCTGCTCTTCCCTGGGTGTGTTACATTGACAGAGAGGGGTCAGTCTGCTCTTCCCTGGGTGTGTTACAATGACAGAGTGGGGTCAGTCTGCTCTTCCCCGGGTCTGTTACATTGACAGAGTGGGGTCAGTCTGCCCTTCCCTGGGTCTGTTACATTGACAGAGAGGGGTCAGGCTGCTCTTCCCTGGGTGTGTTACATTGACAGAGTGGAGTCAGTCTGCTCTTCCCTGGGTGTGTTACATTGACAGAGTGGAGTCAGTCTGCTCTTCCCTGGGCGTGTTACATTGACAGAGTGGGGTCAGTCTCCCCTTCCCTGGGTGTGTTACATTGACAGAGTGGGGTCAGTCTGCCCTTCCCTGGGTCTGTTACATTGACAGAGTGGGGTCAGTCTGCCCTTCCCTGGGTGTGTTACATTGACAGAGTGGGGTCAGTCTGCTCTTCCCTGGGTGTGTTACATTGACAGAGTGGGGTCAGTCTGCTCTTCCCTGGGTGTGTGACATTGACAGATTGGGTTCAGTCTGCTCTTCCCTGGGTGTGTTACTTTGACAAAGTGGGGTCAGTCTGCTCTTCCCTGGGTGTGTTACTTTGACAGAGTGGGGTCAGTCTGCTCTTCACTGGGTGTGTTACTTTGACAGAGTGGGGTCAGTCTGCTCTTTCCAGTGTGTGTTACTTTGACAGAGTGAGGTCAGTCTGCTCTTCCCTGAGTGTGGTACATTGACAGAGTGAGCTAAGTCTGTTCTTCCCTGGGAGTGTTACATTGACAGAGTGCGGTCAGTCTGCTCTTCCCTGCGTGTGTTACTTTGACAGAGTGGGGTCAGTCTGCTCTTCCCTGGGTGTGTTAATTTGACAGAGTTCTATCAGTCTGCTCTTCCCTAGGTGTGTTACATTGTCAGAGTGGAGTCAGTCTGCTCTTCCCTGGGTGTGTTACATTGACAGAGTGGGGTCAGTCTGCCCTTCCCTGGGTCTGTTACAATGACAGAGTGGGGTCAGTCTGCTCTTCCCTGGGTGTGTTACATTGACAGAGAGGGGTCAGTCTGCTCTTCCCTAGGTGTGTTACATTGACAGAGTGGGGTCAGTCTGCTCTTCCCTGGGTCTTTTACATTGACAGAGTGGGGTCAGTCTGCCCTTCCCTGGGTCTGTTACATTGACAGAGTGGGGCATTCTGCTCTTCCCTGGGTGTGTTACATTGACAGAGTGGGGTCAGTCTGCTCTTCCCTGGGTGTGTTACTTTGACAGAGTGGAGTCAGTCTGCTCTTCCCTGGCTGTGTTACATTGACAGAGTGGAGTCAGTCTGCTCTTCCCTGGGTGTGTAACATTGACAGAGTGGGGTCAGTCTGCCCTTCCCTGGGTCAGTTACATTGACAGAGTGGGGTCAGTCTGCTCTTCCCTGGGTGTGTTACATTGACAGAGAGGGGTCAGTCTGTTCTTCCCTGGGTGTGTTACATTGACAGAGTGGGTTCAGTCTACTCTTCCCTGGGTGTGTTACTTTGACAAAGTGGGGTCAGTCTGCTCTTCCCTGGGTGTGTTACTTTGACAGCGTGGGGTCAGTCTGCTCTTCCCTGGGTTTGTTTCTTTGACAGAGTGGGGTCAGTCTGCTCTTCCCTGGGTGTGTTACATTGACAGTGTGGGATCAGTCTGCTCTTCCCTGGGTGAGTTACATTGACAGAGTGCGGTCAGTCTGCTCTTCCCTGGGTATGTCACATTGAGAGAGTGGGGTCAGTCTGCTCTTCCCTGGGTGTGTTACATTGACAGAGTGAGGTCAGTCTGCTCTTCCCTGGGTATGTTACATTGACAGAGTGGAGTCAGTCCACTCGCCCCAGGGTGTGTTAAATTGACAGAGTGAGGTCAGTCTACTCTTCCCTGGGTATGTTACATTGACAGAGTGGGGTCAGTCTGCTCTTCCCTGGGTGTGTTACATTGACAGAGAGAGGGCAGTCTGCTCTTCCCTGTGTGTGTTACATTGACAGAGTGGGGTCAGTCTGCCCTTCCCTGGGTCTGTTACAATGACAGAGTGGGGTCAGTCTGCCCTTCCCTGGGTCTGTTACATTGACAGAGTGGGGTCAGTCTGTTCTTCCCTGGGTGTGTTACATTGACAGAGTGGAGTCAGTCTGCTCTTCCCTGGGTGTGTAACATTGACAGAGTGGGGTCAGTCTGCCCTTCCCTGGGTCAGTTAAATTGACAAAGTGGGGTCAGTCTGCTCTTCCCTGGGTGTGTTACATTGACAGAGAGGGGTCAGTCTGTTCTTCCCTGGGTGTGTTGCATTGACAGAGTGGGTTCAGTCTGCTCTTCCCTGGGTGTGTTACTTTGACAAAGTGGGGTCAGTCTGCTCTTCCCTGGGTGTGTTACATTGACAGAGTGGGGTCAGTCTGCTCTTCCCTGGGTGTGTTTCTTTGACAGAGTGGGGTCAGTCTGCTCTTCCCTGGGTGTGTTACATTGACAGAGTGGGGTCAGTCTGCTCTTCGCTGGGTGTGTTACATTGACAGTGTGGGATCAGTCTGCTATTCCCTGGGTGAGTTACATTGACAGAGTGCGGTCAGTCTGCTCTTCCCTGTGTATGTCACATTGAGAGAGTGGGGTCAGTCTGCTCTTCCCTGGGTGTGTTACATTGACAGAGTGAGGTCAGTCTGCTCTTCCCTGGGTGTGTTACATTGACAGAGTGGGGTCAGTCTGCTCTTCCCTGGGTGTGTTACATTGTCAGAGAGGGGTCAGTCTGCTCTTCCCTGGATGTGTTACATTGACAGAGTGGGGTCAGTCTGTTCTTCCCTGGGTGTGTTACTTTGACAGAGTGGGGTCAGTCTGCTCTTTCCTGGGTGTGTTACTTTGACAGAGTGGGGTCAGTCTGCTCTTCCCTGAGTGTGGTACATTGACAGAGTACTTTCAGTCAGCTCTTCCCTAGGTGTGTTACATTGTCAGAGTGGAGTCAGTCTGCTCTTCCCTGGGTGTGTTACATTGACAGAGTGGGGTCAGTCTGCCCTTCCCTGGGTCTGTTCCAATGACAGAGTGGGGTCAGTCTGCTCTTCCCTGGGTCTGTTACATTGACAGAGTGGGGTCAGTCTGCTCTTCCCTGCGTGTGTTACATTGACAGAGTGGGGTCAGTCTGCTCTTCCCTGGGTCTGTTACATTGACAGAGTGGGGTCAGTCTGCCCTTCCCTGGGTCTGTTACATTGACAGAGTGGGGCATTCTGCTCTTCCCTGGGTGTGTTACATTGACAGAGTGGGGTCAGTCTGCTCTTCCCTGGGTGTGTTACTTTGACAGAGTGGAGTCAGTCTGCTCTTTCCTGGGTGTGTTACATTGACAGAGTGGAGTCAGTCTGCTCTTCCCTGGGTGTGTAACATTGACAGAGAGGGGTCAGTCTGTTCTTCCCTGGGTGTGTTACCTTGACAGAGTGTGTTCAGTCTGCTCTTCCCTGGGTGTGTTACTTTGACAAAGTGGGGTCAGTCTGCTCTTCCCTGGGTGTGTTACTTTGACAGCGTGGGGTCAGTCTGCTCTTCCCTGGGTGTGTTTCTTTGACAGAGTGGAGTCAGTCTGCTCTTCCCTGGGTGTGTTACATTGAGAGAGTGGGATCAGTCTGCTCTTCCCTGGGTGAGTTACATTGACAGAGTGGGGTCAGTCTGCTCTTCCCTGGGTATGTCACATTGAGAGATTGGGGTCAGTCTGCTCTTCTCTGGGTGTGTTACATTGACAGAGTGAGGTTAGTCTGCTCTTCCCTGGGTATGTTACATTGACAGAGTGGGGTCAGTCTGCTCTTCCCTGGGTGTGTTACATTGTCAGAGTGGAGTCAGTCTGCTCTTCCCTGGGTGTGTTACATTGACAGAGTGCGGTCAGTCTGCTCTTCCCTGGGTATGTCACATTGAGAGAGTGGGGTCAGTCTGCTCTTCCCTGGGTGTGTTACATTGACAGAGTGAGGTGAGTCTGCTCTTCCCTGGGTATGTTACTTTGACAGCGTGGGGTCAGTCTGCTCTTCCCTGGGTCTGTTACATTGACAGAATGGGGTCAGTCTGCCCTTCCCTGGGTCTGTTACATTGACAGAGTGCGGTCAGTCTGCTCTTCCCTGGGTGTGTTACGTTGACAGAGTGGGGTCAGTCTGCTCTTCCCTGGGTGTGTTACATTGACAGAGTGGGGTCATTCTGCTCTTCCCTGAGTGTGTTACATTGACAGAGTGGGGTCAGTCTGCTCTTCCCTGGGTGTGTTACTTTGACAAAGTGGGGTCAGTCTGCTCTTCCCTGGGTGTATTACATTGACAGAGTGGGGTCAGTCTGCTCTTCCCTGGGTGTATTACATTGACAGAGTGGAGTCAGTCTGCTCTTCCCTGGGTGTGTTACATTGACAGAGTGGAGTCAGTCTGCTCTTCCCTGGGTGTGTTACATTGACAGAGTGCGGTCAGTCTGCTCTTCCCTGGGTATGTCACATTGAGAGAGTGGGGTCAGTCTGCTCTTCCCTGGGTGTGTTACATTGACAGAGTGAGGTCAGTCTGCTCTTCCCTGGGTATGTTACATTGACAGAGTGGGGTCAGTCTGCTCTTCCCTGGGTGTGTTACATTGTCAGAGTGGAGTCAGTCCACTCTCCCCAGGGTGTGTTAAATTGACAGAGTGAGGTCAGTCTACTCTTCCCTGGGTATGTTACATTGACAGAGTGGGGTCAGTCTGCTCTTCCCTGGGTGTGTTACATTGACAGAGCGAGGGCAGTTTGCTCTTCCCTGGGTGTGTTACATTGTCAGAGTGGAGTCAGTCTGTTCTTCCCTGGGTCTGTTACATTGACAGAGTGGGGTCAGTTTGCTCTTCCCTGGGTGTGTTACATTGACAGAGAGGGGTCAGTCTGCTCTTCCCTGGGTGTGTTACATTGACAGAGTGGGGTCAGTCTGCTCTTCCCTGGGTCTGTTACATTGACAGAATGGGGTCAGTCTGCCCTTCCCTGGGTGTGTTACATTGACAGAGTGAAGTCAGTCTGCTGTTCCCTGGGTGTGTTAAATTGTCAGAGTGGATTCAGTCTACTCTCCCCAGAATGTGTAAATTGACAGAGTGAGGTCAGTCTACCTTTTCCTGAGTATGTTACATTGACAGAGTGGGGTCAATCTGCTCTTCCCTGGGTGTGTTACATTGACAGAGTGGGGTCAATCTGCTCTTCACTGGGTGTGTTACATTGACAGAGTGGGGTCAGTCTGCTCTTCACTGGGTGTGTTACATTGACAGAGTGGGGTCAGTCTGCTCTTCACTGGGTGTGTTACATTGACAGAATGGGGTCAGTCTGCTCTTCCCTGGGTGTGTTAAATTGACAGAGTGAGGTCAGTCTACTCTTCCCTGGGCATGTTACATTGACAGAGTGGGGTCAATCTGCTCTTCCCTGGGTGTGTTACATTGACAGAGTGAGGGCAGTCTGCTCTTCCCTGGGTGTGTTACATTGTCAGAGTGGAGTCAGTCTGCTCTTCCCTGGGTGGGTTACATTGACAGAGTGGGGTCAGTCTGCCCTTCCCTGGGTCTGTTACAATGACAGAGTGGGGTCAGTCTGCCCTTCCCTGGGTCTGTAACATTGACAAAGTGGGGTCAGTCTGCTCTTCCCTGGGTGTGTTACATTGACAGAGAGGGGTCAGTCTGCTCTTCCCTGGGTGTGTTACATTGACAGAGTGGGGTCAGTCTGCTCTTCCCCGGGTCTGTTACATTGACAGAGTGGGGTCAGTCTGCCCTTCCCTGGGTCTGTTACATTGACAGAGTGGGGTCATTCTGCTCTTCCCTGGGTGTGTTACATTGACAGAGTGGGGTCAGTCTGCTCTTCCCTGGGTGTGTTACATTGACAGAGTGGAGTCAGTCTGCTCTTCCCTGGGTGTGTTACATTGACAGAGTGGGGTCAGTCTGCCCTTCCCTGGGTGTGTTACATTGACAGAGTGGGGTCAGACTGCCCTTCCCTGGGTCTGTTACATTGAAAGAGTGGGGTCAGTCTGCCCTTCCCTGGTTGTATTACATTGACAGAGTGTGGTCAGTCTGCGCTTCCCTGGTTGTGTTACATTGACAGAGTGAAGTCAGTCTGCTATTCCCTGGGTGTGTTACTTTGACAGAGTGAGGTCAGTCTGCTCTTCCCTGGGTGTGTTACTTTGACAGTGTGGGGTCAGTCTGATCTTCCCTGGGTGTGTTACTTTGACAGAGTGGGGTCAGTCTGCTCTTCCCTGGGTGTGTTACATTGACAGAGTGGGGTCAGTCTGCTCTTCCCTGGATGTGTTACATTGACAGAGTGGGGTCAGTCTGTTCTTCCCTGGGTGTGTGACATTGACAGAGTGGGTTCAGTCTGCTCTTCCCTGGGTGTGTTACTTTGACAAAGTGGGGTCAGTCTGCTCTTCCCTGGGTGTGTTACTTTGACAGAGTGGGGTCAGTCTGCTCTTCCCTGGGTGTGTTACTTTGACAGAGTGGGGTCAGTCTGCTCTTTCCTGGGTGTGTTACATTGACAGAGTGGGGTCAGTCTGCTCTTCCCTGAGTGTGGTACATTGACAGAGTGAGGTAAGTCTGTTCTTCCCTGGGTGTGTTACATTGACAGAGTGGGGTCAGTCTACTCTTCCCTGGGTGTTTTACTTTGACAGAGTGGGGTCAGTCTGCTCTTCCCTGGGTGTGTTACATTGACAGAGTGGGGTCAGTCTGCCCTTCCCTGGGTCTGTTACAATGACAGAGTGGGGTCAGTCTGCCCTTCCCTGGGTCTGTTACATTGACAGAGTGGGGTCAGTCTGCTCTTCCCTGGGTGTGTTACATTGACAGAGTGGGGTCAATCTGCTCTTCCCTGGGTCTGTTACATTGACAGAGTGGGGTCAGTCTGCCCTTCCCTGGGTCTGTTACATTGACAGAGTGGGGCATTCTGCTCTTCCCTGGGTGTGTTACATTGACAGAGTGGGGTCAGTCTGCTCTTCCGTGGGTGTGTTACTTTGACAGAGTGGAGTCAGTCTGCTCTTCCCTGGGTGTGTTACATTGACAGAGTGGAGTCAGTCTGCTCTTCCCTGGGTGTGTAACATTGACAGAGTGGGGTCATGCTGCCCTTCCCTGGGTCAGTTACATTGACAGAGTGGGGTCAGTCTGCTCTTCCCTGGGTGTGTTATATTGACAGAGAGGGGTCAGTCTGTTCTTCCCTGGGTGTGTTACATTGACAGAGTGGGTTCAGTCTGCTCTTCCCTGGGTGTGTTACTTTGACAAAGTGGGGTCAGTCTGCTCTTCCCTGGGTGTGTTACTTTGACAGCGTGGGGTCAGTCTGCTCTTCCCTGGGTGTGTTTCTTTGACAGAGTGGGGTCAGTCTGCTCTTCCCTGGGTGTGTTACATTGACAGAGTGGGGTCAGTCTGCTCTTCGCTGGGTGTGTTACATTGACAGAGTGGGGTCAGTCTGCTCTTCGCTGGGTGTGTTACTTTGACAGAGTGGGGTCAGTCTGCTCTTCCCTGGGTGAGTTACATTGTCAGAGTGGAGTCAGTCTGCTCTTCCCTGGGTGTGTTACATTGACAGTGTGGGATCAGTCTGCTCTACCCTGGGTGAGTTACATGGTCAGAGTGGAGTCAGTCTGCTCTTCCCTGGGTGTGTTACATTGACAGAGAGCGGTCAGTCTGCTCTTCCCTGGGTATGTCACATTGAGAGAGTGGGGTCAGTCTGCTCTTCCCTGGGTGTGTTACATTGACAGAGTGAGGTCAGTCTGCTCTTCCCTGGGTGTGTTACATTGACAGAGTGGGGTCAGTCCGCTCTTCCCTGGGTGTGTTACATTGTCAGAGTGGAGTCAGTCTGTTCTTCCCTGGGTGTGTTACATTGACTGAGTGGGGTCAGTCTGCCCTTCCCTGGGTCTGTTACAATGACAGAGTGGGGTCAGTCTGCCCTTCCCTGGGTCTGTTGCATTGACAGAGTGGGGTCAGTTTGCTCTTCCCTGGGTGTGTTACATTGACAGAGAGGGGTCAGTCTGCTCTTCCCTGGGTGTGTTACATTGACAGAGTGGGGTCAGTCTGCTCTTCCCTGGGTCTGTTGCATTGACAGATTGGGGTCAGTCTGCCCTTCCCTGGGTCTGTTACATTGACAGTGTGGGGTCATTCTGCTCTTCCCTGGGTGTGTAACATTGACAGAGTGGGGTCAGTCTGCTCTTCCCTGGGTGTATTACATTGACAGAGTGGAGTCAGTCTACTCTTCCCTGGGTGTGTTACATTGACAAAGTGCGGTCAGTCTGCTCTTCCCTGGGTATGTCACATTGAGAGAGTGGAGTCAGTCTGCTCTTCCCTGGGTGTGTTACATTGACAGAGTGAGGTCAGTCTGCTCTTCCCTGGGTATGTTACATTGACAGAGTGGGGTCAGTCTGCTCTTCCCTGGGTGTGTTACATTGTCAGAGTGGAGTCAGTCCACTCTCCCCAGGGTGTGTGAAATTGACAGAGTGAGGTCAGTCTACTCTTCCCTGGGTATGTTACATTGACAGAGTGGGGTCAGTCTGCTCTTCCCTGGGTGTGTTACATTGTCAGAGTGGAGTCAGTCTGTTCTTCCCTGGGTGTGTTACATTGACAGAGTGGGGTCAGTCTGCCCTTCCCTGGGTCTGTTACAATGACAGAGTGGGGTCAGTCTGCTCTTCCCTGAGTATGGTACATTGACAGATTGGGGTCAGTCTGTTCTTCCCTGGGTGTGTTACATTGACAGAGTGGGGTCAGTCTGCTCTTCCCTGGGGGTGTTACTTTGACAGAGTGGAGTCAGTCTGCTCTTCCCTGGGTGTGTTACATTGACAGAGTGAAGTCAGTCTGGTATTCCCTGGGTGTGTTACTTTGACAGAGTGAGGTCAGTCTGCTCTTCCCTGGGTCTGTTACATTGACAGAGTGGGGTCAGTCTGCTCTTCCCTGGGTGTGTTACATTGACAGTGTGGGGTCAGTCTGATCTTCCCTGGGTGTGTTACTTTGACAGAGTGGGGTCAGTCTGCTCTTCCCTGGGTGTGTTACATTGACAGAGTGGGGTCAGTCTGCTCTTCCCTGGATGTGTTACATTAACAGAGTGGGGTCAGTCTGTTCTTCCCTGGGTGTGTGACATTGACAGAGTGGGTTCAGTCTGCTCTTCCCTGGGTGTGTTACTTTGACAAAGTGGGGTCAGTCTGCTCTTCCCTGGGTGTGTTACTTTGACAGAGTGGGGTCAGTCTGCTCTTCCCTGGGTGTGTTACTTTGACAGAGTGGGGTCAGTCTGCTCTTTCCTGGGTGTGTTACTTTGACAGAGTGGGGTCAGTCTGCTCTTCCCTGAGTGTGGTACATTGACAGAGTGAGGTAAGTCTGTTCTTCCCTGGGTGTGTTACATTGACAGAGTGGGGTCAGTCTGCACTTCCCTGGGTGTGTTAATTTGACATAGTAATTTCAGTCTGCTCTTCCCTAGGTGTGTTACATTGTCAGAGTGGAGTCAGTCTGCTCTTCCCTAGGTGTGTTACATTGTCAGAGTGGAGTCAGTCTGCTCTTCCCTGGGTGTGTTACATTGACAGAGTGGAGTCAGTCTGCTCTTCCCTGGGTGTGTTACATTGACAGAGTGGAGTCAGTCTGCTCTTCCCTGGGTGTGTTACATTGACAGAGTGGGGTCAGTCTGCTCTTCCCTGGGTGTGTTACATTGACAGAGTGGGGTCAGTCTGCCCTTCCCTGGGTCTGTTACAATGACAGAGTGAGGTCAGTCTGCCCTTCCCTGGGTCTGTTACATTGGCAGAGTGGGGTCAGTCTGCTCTTCCCTGGGTGTGTTACATTGACAGAGTGGGGTCAGTCTACTCTTCCTTGGTCTGTTACATTGACAGAGTGGGGTCAGTCTGCCCTTCCCTGGGTCTGTTACATTGACAGAGTGGGGCATTCTGCTCTTCCCTGGGTGTGTTACATTGACAGAGTGGAGTCAGTCTGCTCTTCCCTGGGTGTGTTACTTTGACAGAGTGGAGTCAGTCTGCTCTTCCCTGGGTGTGTTACATTGACAGAGTGGAGTCAGTCTGCTCTTCCCTGGGTGTGTAACATTGACAGAGTGGGGTCAGTCTGCCCTTTCCTGGGTCAGTTACATTGACAGAGTGGGGTCAGTCTGCTCTTCCCTGGGTGTGTTACATTGACAGAGTGGGGTCAGTCTGTTCTTCCCTGGGTGTGTTACATTGACAGAGTGGGTTCAGTCTGCTCTTCCCTGGGTGTGTTACTTTGACAAAGTGGGGTCAGTCTGCTCTTCCCTGGGTGTGTTACGTTGACAGAGTGGGGTCAGTCTGCTCTTCCCTGGGTGTGTTTCTTTGACAGAGTGGGGTCAGTCTGCTCTTCCCTGGGTGTGTTACATTGACAGAGTGGGGTCAGTCTGCTCTTCCCTGGTGAGTTACATTGACAGAGTGCGGTCAGTCTGCTCTTCCCTGGGTATGTCACATTGAGAGAGTGGGGTCAGTCTGCTCTTCCCTGGGTGTGTTACATTGACAGAGTGAGGTCAGTCTGCTCTTCCCTGGGTATGTTACATTGACAGAGTGGGGTCAGTCTGCTCTTCCCTGGGTGTGTTACATTGTCAGAGTGGAGTCAGTCCACTCTCCCCAGTGTGTGTTAAATTGACAGAGTGAGGTCAGTCTACTCTTCCCTGGGTATGTTACATTGACAGAGTGGGGTCAGTCTGCTCTTCCCTGGGTGTGTTACATTGACAGAGAGAGGGCAGTTTGCTCTTCCCTGGGTGTGTTACATTGTCAGAGTGGAGTCAGTCTGTTCTTCCCTGGGTGTGTTACATTGACAGATTGGTTCAGTCTGCCCTTCCCTGGGTCTGTTACATTGACAGAGTTGAGTCAGTCTGCTCTTCCCTGGGTGTGTTACATTGACAGAGTGCGGTCAGTCTGCTCTTCCCTGGGTATGTCACATTGAGAGAGTGGGGTCAATCTGCTCTTCCCTGGGTGTGTTACATTGACAGAGTGAGGTCAGTCTGCTCTTCCCTGGGTATGTTACATTGACAGAGTGGGGTCAGTCTGCTCTTCCCTGGGTGTGTTACATTGTCAGAGTGGAGTCAGTCCACTCTCCCCAGGGTGTGTTAAATTGACAGAGTGAGGTCAGTCTACTCTTCCCTGGGTATGTTACATTGACAGAGTGCGGTCAGTCTGCTCTTCCCTGGGTGTGTTACATTGACAGAGAGAGGGCAGTTTGCTCTTCCCTGGGTGAGTTACATTGTCAGAGTGGAGTCAGTCTGTTCTTCCCTGGGTGTGTTACATTGACAGAGTGGGGTCAGTCTGCCCTTCCCTGGGTCTGTTACATTGACAGAGTGGGGAAAGTTTGCTCTTCCCTGGGTGTGTTACATTGACAGAGAGGGGTCAGTCTGCTCTTCCCTGGGTGTGTTACATTGACAGAGTGGGGTCAGTCTGCTCTTCCCTGGGTCTGTTACATTGACAGAATGGGGTCAGTCTGCCCTTCCCTGGGTGTGTTACATTGACAGAGTGGGGTCAGTCTGTTCTTCCCTGGGTGTGTTACATTGTCAGAGTGGAGTCAGTCTGTTCTTCCCTGGGTGTGTTACATTGACAGAGTGGGGTCAGTCTGCTCTTCCCTGGGTGTGTTACATTGTCAGAGTGGAGTCAGTCTGTTCTTCCCTGGGTGTGTTACATTGACAGAGTGGGGTCAGTCTGCCCTTCCCTGGGTCTGTTACAATGACAGAGTGGGGTCAGTCTGCTCTTCCCTGAGTGTGGTACATTGACAGATTGGGGTCAGTCTGTTCTTCCCTGGGTGTGTTACATTGACAGAGTGGGGTCAGTCTGCTCTTCCCTGGGGGTGTTACTTTGACAGAGTGGAGTCAGTCTGCTCTTCCCTGGGTGTGTTACATTGACAGAGTGAAGTCAGTCTGGTATTCCCTGGGTGTGTTACTTTGACAGAGTGAGGTCAGTCTGCTCTTCCCTGGGTGTGTTACATTGACAGTGTGGGGTCAGTCTGATCTTCCCTGGGTGTGTTACTTTGACAGAGTGGGGTCAGTCTGCTCTTCCCTGGGTGTGTTACATTGACAGAGTGGGGTCAGTCTGCTCTTCCCTGGATGTGTTACATTAACAGAGTGGGGTCAGTCTGTTCTTCCCTGGGTGTGTGACATTGACAGAGTGGGTTCAGTCTGCTCTTCCCTGGGTGTGTTACTTTGACAAAGTGGGGTCAGTCTGCTCTTCCCTGGGTGTGTTACTTTGACAGAGTGGGGTCAGTCTGCTCTTCCCTGGGTGTGTTACTTTGACAGAGTGGGGTCAGTCTGCTCTTTCCTGGGTGTGTTACTTTGACAGAGTGGGGTCAGTCTGCTCTTCCCTGAGTGTGTTACATTGACAGAGTGAGGTAAGTCTGTTCTTCCCTGGGTGTGTTACATTGACAGAGTGGGGTCAGTCTACTCTTCCCTGGGTGTGTTACTTTGACAGAGTGGGGTCAGTCTGCTCTTCCCTGGGTGTGTTAATTTGACAGAGTACTTTCAGTCTGCTCTTCCCTAGGTGTGTTACATTGTCAGAGTGGAGTCAGTCTGCTCTTCCCTAGGTGTGTTACATTGTCAGAGTGGAGTCAGTCTGCTCTTCCCTGGGTGTGTTACATTGACAGAGTGGAGTCAGTCTGCTCTTCCCTGGGTGTGTTACATTGACAGAGTGGAGTCAGTCTGCTCTTCCCTGGGTGTGTTACATTGACAGAGTGGGGTCAGTCTGCTCTTCCCTGGGTGTGTTACATTGACACAGTGGGGTCAGTCTGCCCTTCCCTGGGTCTGTTACAATGACAGAGTGAGGTCAGTCTGCCCTTCCCTGGGTCTGTTACATTGGCAGAGTGGGGTCAGTCTGCTCTTCCCTGGGTGTGTTACATTGACAGAGTGGGGTCAGTCTACTCTTCCTTGGTCTGTTACATTGACAGAGTGGGGCATTCTGCTCTTCCCTGGGTGTGTTACATTGACAGAGTGGAGTCAGTCTGCTCTTCCCTGGGTGTGTTACTTTGACAGAGTGGAGTCAGTCTGCTCTTCCCTGGGTGTGTTACATTGACAGAGTGGAGTCAGTCTGCTCTTCCCTGGGTGTGTAACATTGACAGAGTGGGGTCAGTCTGCCCTTCCCTGGGTCTGTTACAATGACAGAGTGGGGTCAGTCTGCTCTTCCCTGAGTGTGGTACATTGACAGATTGGGGTCAGTCTGTTCTTCCCTGGGTGTGTTACATTGACAGAGTGTGGTCAGTCTGCTCTTCCCTGGTTGTGTTACATTGACAGAGTGGAGTCAGTCTGCTCTTCCCTGGGTGTGTTACATTGACAGAGTGAAGTCAGTCTGCTATTCCCTGCGTGTGTTACTTTGACAGAGTGAGGTCAGTCTGCTCTTCCCTGGGTGTGTTACATTGACAGTGTGGGGTCAGTCTGATCTTCCCTGGGTGTGTTACTTTGACAGAGTGGGGTCAGTCTGCTCTTCCCTGGGTGTGTTACATTGACAGAGTGGGGTCAGTCTGCTCTTCCCTGGATGTGTTACATTAACAGAGTGGGGTCAGTCTGTTCTTCCCTGGGTGTGTGACATTGACAGAGTGGGTTCAGTCTGCTCTTCCCTGGGTGTGTTACTTTGACAAAGTGGGGTCAGTCTGCTCTTCCCTGGGTGTGTTACTTTGACAGAGTGGGGTCAGTCTGCTCTTTCCTGGGTGTGTTACATTGACAGAGTGGGGTCAGTCTGCTCTTCCCTGAGTGTGGTACATTGACAGAGTGAGGTAAGTCTGTTCTTCCCTGGGTGTGTTACATTGACAGAGTGGGGTCAGTCTACTCTTCCCTGGGTGTGTTACTTTGACAGAGTGGGGTCAGTCTGCTCTTCCCTGGGTGTGTTAATTTGACAGAGTACTTTCAGTCTGCTCTTCCCTGGGTGTGTTACATTGTCAGAGTGGGGTCAGTCTACTCTTCCCTGGGTGTGTTACTTTGACAGAGTGGGGTCAGTCTGCTCTTCCCTGGGTGTGTTAATTTGACAGAGTACTTTCAGTCTGCTCTTCCCTGGGTGTGTTACATTGTCAGAGTGGGGTCAGTCTGCTCTTCCCTGGGTGTGTTACATTGACAGAGTGGGGTCAGTCTACTCTTCCCTGGGTGTGTTACTTTGACAGAGTGGGGTCAGTCTGCTCTTCCCTGGGTGTGTTAATTTGACAGAGTACTTTCAGTCTGCTCTTCCCTGGGTGTGTTACTTTGACAGAGTGGGGTCAGTCTGCTCTTCCCTGGGTGTGTTAATTTGACAGAGTACTTTCAGTCTGCTCTTCCCTGGGTGTGTTACATTGACAGAGTGGGGTCAGTCTGCTCTTCCCTGGGTGTGTTACATTGACAGAGTGGAGTCAGTCTGCTCTTCCCTGGGTGTGTTACATTGACAGAGTGGGGTCAGTCTGCTCTTCCCTGGGTGTGTTACATTGACAGAGTGGAGTCAGTCTGCTCTTCCCTGGGTGTGTTACATTGACAGAGTGGGGTCAGTCTGCTCTTCCCTGGGTGTGTTACATTGACAGAGTGGGGTCAGTCTGCCCTTCCCTGGGTCTGTTACAATGACAGAGTGAGGTCAGTCTGCCCTTCCCTGGGTCTGTTACATTGGCAGAGTGGGGTCAGTCTGCTCTTCCCTGGGTGTGTTACATTGACAGAGTGGGGTCAGTCTACTCTTCCTTGGTCTGTTACATTGACAGAGTGGGGTCAGTCTGCCCTTCCCTGGGTCTGTTACATTGACAGAGTGGGGCATTCTGCTCTTCCCTGGGTGTGTTACATTGACAGAGTGGAGTCAGTCTGCTCTTCCCTGGGTGTGTTACTTTGACAGAGTGGAGTCAGTCTGCTCTTCCCTGGGTGTGTTACATTGACAGAGTGGAGTCAGTCTGCTCTTCCCTGGGTGTGTAACATTGACAGAGTGGGGTCAGTCTGCCCTTTCCTGGGTCAGTTACATTGACAGAGTGGGGTCAGTCTGCTCTTCCCTGGGTGTGTTACATTGACAGAGAGGGGTCAGTCTGTTCTTCCCTGGGTGTGTTACATTGACAGAGTGGGTTCAGTCTGCTCTTCCCTGGGTGTGTTACTTTGACAAAGTGGGGTCAGTCTGCTCTTCCCTGGGTGTGTTACGTTGACAGAGTGGGGTCAGTCTGCTCTTCCCTGGGTGTGTTTCTTTGACAGAGTGGGGTCAGTCTGCTCTTCCCTGGGTGTGTTACATTGACAGAGTGGGGTCAGTCTGCTCTTCCCTGGTGAGTTACATTGACAGAGTGCGGTCAGTCTGCTCTTCCCTGGGTATGTCACATTGAGAGAGTGGGGTCAGTCTGCTCTTCCCTGGGTGTGTTACATTGACAGAGTGAGGTCAGTCTGCTCTTCCCTGGGTATGTTACATTGACAGAGTGGGGTCAGTCTGCTCTTCCCTGTGTGTGTTACATTGTCAGAGTGGAGTCAGTCCACTCTCCCCAGTGTGTGTTAAATTGACAGAGTGAGGTCAGTCTACTCTTCCCTGGGTATGTTACATTGACAGAGTGGGGTCAGTCTGCTCTTCCCTGGGTGTGTTACATTGACAGAGAGAGGGCAGTTTGCTCTTCCCTGGGTGTGTTACATTGTCAGAGTGGAGTCAGTCTGTTCTTCCCTGGGTGTGTTACATTGACAGAGTGGGGTCAGTCTGCCCTTCCCTGGGTCTGTTACATTGACAGAGTGGAGTCAGTCTGCTCTTCCCTGGGTGTGTTACATTGACAGAGTGCGGTCAGTCTGCTCTTCCCTGGGTATGTCACATTGAGAGAGTGGGGTCAATCTGCTCTTCCCTGGGTGTGTTACATTGACAGAGTGAGGTCAGTCTGCTCTTCCCTGGGTATGTTACATTGACAGAGTGGGGTCAGTCTGCTCTTCCCTGGGTGTGTTACATTGTCAGAGTGGAGTCAGTCCACTCTCCCCAGGGTGTGTTAAATTGACAGAGTGAGGTCAGTCTACTATTCCCTGGGTATGTTACATTGACAGAGTGCGGTCAGTCTGCTCTTCCCTGGGTGTGTTACATTGACAGAGAGAGGGCAGTTTGCTCTTCCCTGGGTGAGTTACATTGTCAGAGTGGAGTCAGTCTGTTCTTCCCTGGATGTGTTACATTGACAGAGTGGGGTCATTCTGCCCTTCCCTGGGTCTGTTACAATGACAGAGTGGGGTCAGTCTGCCCTTCCCTGGGTCTGTTACATTGACAGAGTGGGGTCAGTTTGCTCTTCCCTGGGTGTGTTACATTGACAGAGAGGGGTCAGTCTGCTCTTCCCTGGGTGTGTTACATTGACAGAGTGGGGTCAGTCTGCTCTTCCCTGGGTCTGTTACATTGACAGAATGGGGTCAGTCTGCCCTTCCCTGGGTCTGTTACATTGACAGAGTGGGGTCAGTCTGCCCTTCCCTGGGTCTGTTACATTGACAGAGTGGGGTCAGTTTGCTCTTCCCTGGGTGTGTTACATTGACAGAGAGGGGTCAGTCTGCTCTTCCCTGGGTGTGTTACATTGTCAGAGTGGAGTCAGTCTGTTCTTCCCTGGGTCTGTTACATTGACAGAGTGGGGTCAGTTTGCTCATCCCTGGGTGTGTTACATTGACAGAGTGTGGTCAGTCTGCTCTTCCCTGGTTGTGTTACATTGACAGAGTGGAGTCAGTCTGCTCTTCCCTGGGTGTGTTACATTGACAGAGTGAAGTCAGTCTGCTATTCCCTGGGTGTGTTACATTGACAGAGTGGGGTCAGTCTGCTCTTCCCTGGGTGTGTTACATTGACAGAGTGGGTTCAGTCTGCTCTTCCCTGGGTGTGTTACTTTGACAGAGTGAGGTCAGTCTGCTCTTCCCTGGGTCTGTTGCATTGACAGAATGGGGTCAGTCTGCCCTTCCCTGGGTCTGTTACATTGACAGTGTGGGGTCATTCTGCTCTTCCCTGGGTGTGTAACATTGACAGAGTGGGGTCAGTCTGCTCTTCCCTGGGTGTATTACATTGACAGAGTGGAGTCAGTCTACTCTTCCCTGGGTGTGTTACATTGACAAAGTGCGGTCAGTCTGCTCTTCCCTGGGTATGTCACATTGAGAGAGTGGAGTCAGTCTGCTCTTCCCTGGGTGTGTTACATTGACAGAGTGAGGTCAGTCTGCTCTTCCCTGGGTATGTTACATTGACAGAGTGGGGTCAGTCTGCTCTTCCCTGGGTGTGTTACATTGTCAGAGTGGAGTCAGTCCACTCTCCCCAGGGTGTGTGAAATTGACAGAGTGAGGTCAGTCTACTCTTCCCTGGGTATGTTACATTGACAGAGTGGGGTCAGTCTGCTCTTCCCTGGGTGTGTTACATTGTCAGAGTGGAGTCAGTCTGTTCTTCCCTGGGTGTGTTACATTGACAGAGTGGGGTCAGTCTGCCCTTCCCTGGGTCTGTTACAATGACAGAGTGGGGTCAGTCTGCTCTTCCCTGAGTGTGGTACATTGACAGATTGGGGTCAGTCTGTTCTTCCCTGGGTGTGTTACATTGACAGAGTGGGGTCAGTCTGCTCTTCCCTGGGGGTGTTACTTTGACAGAGTGGAGTCAGTCTGCTCTTCCCTGGGTGTGTTACGTTGACAGAGTGAAGTCAGTCTGGTATTCCCTGGGTGTGTTACTTTGACAGAGTGAGGTCAGTCTGCTCTTCCCTGGGTGTGTTACATTGACAGTGTGGGGTCAGTCTGATCTTCCCTGGGTGTGTTACTTTGACAGAGTGGGGTCAGTCTGCTCTTCCCTGGGTGTGTTACATTGACAGAGTGGGGTCAGTCTGCTCTTCCCTGGATGTGTTACATTAACAGAGTGGGGTCAGTCTGTTCTTCCCTGGGTGTGTGACATTGACAGAGTGGGTTCAGTCTGCTCTTCCCTGGGTGTGTTACTTTGACAAAGTGGGGTCAGTCTGCTCTTCCCTGGGTGTGTTACTTTGACAGAGTGGGGTCAGTCTGCTCTTCCCTGGGTGTGTTACTTTGACAGAGTGGGGTCAGTCTGCTCTTTCCTGGGTGTGTTACTTTGACAGAGTGGGGTCAGTCTGCTCTTCCCTGAGTGTGGTACATTGACAGAGTGAGGTAAGTCTGTTCTTCCCTGGGTGTGTTACATTGACAGAGTGGGGTCAGTCTACTCTTCCCTGGGTGTGTTACTTTGACAGAGTGGGGTCAGTCTGCTCTTCCCTGGGTGTGTTAATTTGACAGAGTACTTTCAGTCTGCTCTTCCCTAGGTGTGTTACATTGTCAGAGTGGAGTCAGTCTGCTCTTCCCTAGGTGTGTTACATTGTCAGAGTGGAGTCAGTCTGCTCTTCCCTGGGTGTGTTACATTGACAGAGTGGAGTCAGTCTGCTCTTCCCTGGGTGTGTTACATTGACAGAGTGGAGTCAGTCTGCTCTTCCCTGGGTGTGTTACATTGACAGAGTGGGGTCAGTCTGCTCTTCCCTGGGTGTGTTACATTGACACAGTGGGGTCAGTCTGCCCTTCCCTGGGTCTGTTACAATGACAGAGTGAGGTCAGTCTGCCCTTCCCTGGGTCTGTTACATTGGCAGAGTGGGGTCAGTCTGCTCTTCCCTGGGTGTGTTACATTGACAGAGTGGGGTCAGTCTACTCTTCCTTGGTCTGTTACATTGACAGAGTGGGGCATTCTGCTCTTCCCTGGGTGTGTTACATTGACAGAGTGGAGTCAGTCTGCTCTTCCCTGGGTGTGTTACTTTGACAGAGTGGAGTCAGTCTGCTCTTCCCTGGGTGTGTTACATTGACAGAGTGGAGTCAGTCTGATCTTCCCTGGGTGTGTAACATTGACAGAGTGGGGTCAGTCTGCCCTTTCCTGGGTCAGTTACATTGACAGAGTGGGGTCAGTCTGCTCTTCCCTGGGTGTGTTACATTGACAGAGAGGGGTCAGTCTGTTCTTCCCTGGGTGTGTTACATTGACAGAGTGGGTTCAGTCTGCTCTTCCCTGGGTGTGTTACTTTGACAAAGTGGGGTCAGTCTGCTCTTCCCTGGGTGTGTTACGTTGACAGAGTGGGGTCAGTCTGCTCTTCCCTGGGTGTGTTTCTTTGACAGAGTGGGGTCAGTCTGCTCTTCCCTGGGTGTGTTACATTGACAGAGTGGGGTCAGTCTGCTCTTCCCTGGTGAGTTACATTGACAGAGTGCGGTCAGTCTGCTCTTCCCTGGGTATGTCACATTAAGAGAGTGGGGTCAGTCTGCTCTTCCCTGGGTGTGTTACATTGACAGAGTGAGGTCAGTCTGCTCTTCCCTGGGTGTGTTACATTGTCAGAGTGGAGTCAGTCCACTCTCCCCAGTGTGTGTTAAATTGACAGAGTGAGGTCAGTCTACTCTTCCCTGGGTATGTTACATTGACAGAGTGGGGTCAGTCTGCTCTTCCCTGGGTGTGTTACATTGACAGAGAGAGGGCAGTTTGCTCTTCCCTGGGTGTGTTACATTGTCAGAGTGGAGTCAGTCTGTTCTTCCCTGGGTGTGTTACATTGACAGAGTGGGGTCAGTCTGCCCTTCCCTGGGTCTGTTACATTGACAGAGTTGAGTCAGTCTGCTCTTCCCTGGGTGTGTTACATTGACAGAGTGCGGTCAGTCTGCTCTTCCCTGGGTATGTCACATTGAGAGAGTGGGGTCAATCTGCTCTTCCCTGGGTGTGTTACATTGACAGAGTGAGGTCAGTCTGCTCTTCCCTGGGTATGTTACATTGACAGAGTGGGGTCAGTCTGCTCTTCCCTGGGTGTGTTACATTGTCAGAGTGGAGTCAGTCCACTCTCCCCAGGGTGTGTTAAATTGACAGAGTGAGGTCAGTCTACTCTTCCCTGGGTATGTTACATTGACAGAGTGCGGTCAGTCTGCTCTTCCCTGGGTGTGTTACATTGACAGAGAGAGGGCAGTTTGCTCTTCCCTGGGTGAGTTACATTGTCAGAGTGGAGTCAGTCTGTTCTTCCCTGGGTGTGTTACATTGACAGAGTGGGGTCATTCTGCCCTTACCTGGGTCTGTTACAATGACAGAGTGGGGTCAGTCTGCCCTTCCCTTGGTCTGTTACATTGACAGAGTGGGGTCAGTTTGCTCTTCCCTGGGTGTGTTACATTGACAGAGAGGGGTCAGTCTGCTCTTCCCTGGGTGTGTTACATTGACAGAGTGGGGTCAGTCTGCCCTTCCCTGGGTCTGTTACATTGACAGAGTGGGGTCAGTCTGCTCTTCCCTGGGTGTGTTACATTGACAGAGTGGGGTCAGTCTGCTCTTCCCTGGGTATGTTACATTGACAGAGTGGGGTCAGTCTGATCTTCCCTGGGTGTGTTACATTGTCAGAGTGGAGTCAGTCTGTTCTTCCCTGGGTGTGTTACATTGACAGAGTGGGGTCAGTCTGCCCTTCCCTGGGTCTGTTACAATGACAGAGTGGGGTCAGTCTGCTCTTCCCTGAGTGTGGTACATTGACAGATTGGGGTCAGTCTGTTCTTCCCTGGGTGTGTTACATTGACAGAGTGGGGTCAGTCTGCTCTTCCCTGGGGGTGTTACTTTGACAGAGTGGAGTCAGTCTGCTCTTCCCTGGGTGTGTTACATTGACAGAGTGAAGTCAGTCTGGTATTCCCTGGGTGTGTTACTTTGACAGAGTGAGGTCAGTCTGCTCTTCCCTGGGTGTGTTACATTGACAGTGTGGGGTCAGTCTGATCTTCCCTGGGTGTGTTACTTTGACAGAGTGGGGTCAGTCTGCTCTTCCCTGGGTGTGTTACATTGACAGAGTGGGGTCAGTCTGCTCTTCCCTGGATGTGTTACATTAACAGAGTGGGGTCAGTCTGTTCTTCCCTGGGTGTGTGACATTGACAGAGTGGGTTCAGTCTGCTCTTCCCTGGGTGTGTTACTTTGACAAAGTGGGGTCAGTCTGCTCTTCCCTGGGTGTGTTACTTTGACAGAGTGGGGTCAGTCTGCTCTTCCCTGGGTGTGTTACTTTGACAGAGTGGGGTCAGTCTGCTCTTTCCTGGGTGTGTTACTTTGACAGAGTGGGGTCAGTCTGCTCTTCCCTGAGTGTGGTACATTGACAGAGTGAGGTAAGTCTGTTCTTCCCTGGGTGTGTTACATTGACAGAGTGGGGTCAGTCTACTCTTCCCTGGGTGTGTTACTTTGACAGAGTGGGGTCAGTCTGCTCTTCCCTGGGTGTGTTAATTTGACAGAGTACTTTCAGTCTGCTCTTCCCTAGGTGTGTTACATTGTCAGAGTGGAGTCAGTCTGCTCTTCCCTAGGTGTGTTACATTGTCAGAGTGGAGTCAGTCTGCTCTTCCCTGGGTGTGTTACATTGACAGAGTGGAGTCAGTCTGCTCTTCCCTGGGTGTGTTACATTGACAGAGTGGAGTCAGTCTGCTCTTCCCTGGGTGTGTTACATTGACAGAGTGGGGTCAGTCTGCTCTTCCCTGGGTGTGTTACATTGACACAGTGGGGTCAGTCTGCCCTTCCCTGGGTCTGTTACAATGACAGAGTGAGGTCAGTCTGCCCTTCCCTGGGTCTGTTACATTGGCAGAGTGGGGTCAGTCTGCTCTTCCCTGGGTGTGTTACATTGACAGAGTGGGGTCAGTCTACTCTTCCTTGGTCTGTTACATTGACAGAGTGGGGCATTCTGCTCTTCCCTGGGTGTGTTACATTGACAGAGTGGAGTCAGTCTGCTCTTCCCTGGGTGTGTTACTTTGACAGAGTGGAGTCAGTCTGCTCTTCCCTGGGTGTGTTACATTGACAGAGTGGAGTCAGTCTGCTCTTCCCTGGGTGTGTAACATTGACAGAGTGGGGTCAGTCTGCCCTTTCCTGGGTCAGTTACATTGACAGAGTGGGGTCAGTCTGCTCTTCCCTGGGTGTGTTACATTGACAGAGAGGGGTCAGTCTGTTCTTCCCTGGGTGTGTTACATTGACAGAGTGGGTTCAGTCTGCTCTTCCCTGGGTGTGTTACTTTGACAAAGTGGGGTCAGTCTGCTCTTCCCTGGGTGTGTTACGTTGACAGAGTGGGGTCAGTCTGCTCTTCCCTGGGTGTGTTTCTTTGACAGAGTGGGGTCAGTCTGCTCTTCCCTGGGTGTGTTACATTGACAGAGTGGGGTCAGTCTGCTCTTCCCTGGTGAGTTACATTGACAGAGTGCGGTCAGTCTGCTCTTCCCTGGGTATGTCACATTGAGAGAGTGGGGTCAGTCTGCTCTTCCCTGGGTGTGTTACATTGACAGAGTGAGGTCAGTCTGCTCTTCCCTGGGTATGTTACATTGACAGAGTGGGGTCAGTCTGCTCTTCCCTGGGTGTGTTACATTGTCAGAGTGGAGTCAGTCCACTCTCCCCAGTGTGTGTTAAATTGACAGAGTGAGGTCAGTCTACTCTTCCCTGGGTATGTTACATTGACAGAGTGGGGTCAGTCTGCTCTTCCCTGGGTGTGTTACATTGACAGAGAGAGGGCAGTTTGCTCTTCCCTGGGTGTGTTACATTGTCAGAGTGGAGTCAGTCTGTTCTTCCCTGGGTGTGTTACATTGACAGAGTGGGGTCAGTCTGCCCTTCCCTGGGTCTGTTACATTGACAGAGTTGAGTCAGTCTGCTCTTCCCTGGGTGTGTTACATTGACAGAGTGCGGTCAGTCTGCTCTTCCCTGGGTATGTCACATTGAGAGAGTGGGGTCAATCTGCTCTTCCCTGGGTGTGTTACATTGACAGAGTGAGGTCAGTCTGCTCTTCCCTGGGTATGTTACATTGACAGAGTGGGGTCAGTCTGCTCTTCCCTGGGTGTGTTACATTGTCAGAGTGGAGTCAGTCCACTCTCCCCAGGGTGTGTTAAATTGACAGAGTGAGGTCAGTCTACTCTTCCCTGGGTATGTTACATTGACAGAGTGCGGTCAGTCTGCTCTTCCCTGGGTGTGTTACATTGACAGAGAGAGGGCAGTTTGCTCTTCCCTGGGTGAGTTACATTGTCAGAGTGGAGTCAGTCTGTTCTTCCCTGGGTGTGTTACATTGACAGAGTGGGGTCATTCTGCCCTTCCCTGGGTCTGTTACAATGACAGAGTGGGGTCAGTCTGCCCTTCCCTGGGTCTGTTACATTGACAGAGTGGGGTCAGTTTGCTCTTCCCTGGGTGTGTTACATTGACAGAGAGGGGTCAGTCTGCTCTTCCCTGGGTGTGTTACATTGACAGAGTGGGGTCAGTCTGCCCTTCCCTGGGTCTGTTACATTGACAGAGTGGGGTCAGTCTGCTCTTCCCTGGGTGTGTTACATTGACAGAGTGGGGTCAGTCTGCTCTTCCCTGGGTGTGTTACATTGTCAGAGTGGAGTCAGTCTGTTCTTCCCTGGGTGTGTTACATTGACAGAGTGGGGTCAGTCTGCCCTTCCCTGGGTCTGTTACAATGACAGAGTGGGGTCAGTCTGCCCTTCCCTGGGTCTGTTACATTGACAGAGTGGGGTCAGTTTGCTCTTCCCTGGGTGTGTTACATTGACAGAGTGTGGTCAGTCTGCTCTTCCCTGGTTGTGTTACATTGACAGAGTGGAGTCAGTCTGCTCTTCCCTGGGTGTGTTACATTGACAGAGTGAAGTCAGTCTGCTATTCCCTGGGTGTGTTACTTTGACAGAGTGAGGTCAGTCTGCTCTTCCCTGGGTGTGTTACATTGACAGTGTGGGGTCAGTCTGATCTTCCCTGGGTGTGTTACTTTGACAGAGTGGGGTCAGTCTGCTCTTCCCTGGGTGTGTTACATTGACAGAGTGGGGTCAGTCTGCTCTTCCCTGGATGTGTTACATTAACAGAGTGGGGTCAGTCTGTTCTTCCCTGGGTGTGTGACATTGACAGAGTGGGTTCAGTCTGCTCTTCCCTGGGTGTGTTACTTTGACAAAGTGGGGTCAGTCTGCTCTTCCCTGGGTGTGTTACTTTGACAGAGTGGGGTCAGTCTGCTCTTCCCTGGGTGTGTTACTTTGACAGAGTGGGGTCAGTCTGCTCTTTCCTGGGTGTGTTACTTTGACAGAGTGGGGTCAGTCTGCTCTTCCCTGAGTGTGGTACATTGACAGAGTGAGGTAAGTCTGTTCTTCCCTGGGTGTGTTACATTGACAGAGTGGGGTCAGTCTACTCTTCCCTGGGTGTGTTACTTTGACAGAGTGGGGTCAGTCTGCTCTTCCCTGGGTGTGTTAATTTGACAGAGTACTTTCAGTCTGCTCTTCCCTAGGTGTGTTACATTGTCAGAGTGGAGTCAGTCTGCTCTTCCCTGGGTGTGTTACATTGACAGAGTGGAGTCAGTCTGCTCTTCCCTGGGTGTGTTACATTGACAGAGTGGGGTCAGTCTGCTCATCCCTGGGTGTGTTACATTGACAGAGTGGAGTCAGTCTGCTCTTCCCTGGGTGTGTTACATTGACAGAGTGGGGTCAGTCTGCTCTTCCCTGGGTGTGTTACATTGACAGAGTGGGGTCAGTCTGCCCTTCCCTGGGTCTGTTACAATGACAGAGTGAGGTCAGTCTGCCCTTCCCTGGGTCTGTTACATTGGCAGAGTGGGGTCAGTCTGCTCTTCCCTGGGTGTGTTACATTGACAGAGTGGGGTCAGTCTACTCTTCCTTGGTCTGTTACATTGACAGAGTGGGGTCAGTCTGCCCTTCCCTGGGTCTGTTACATTGACAGAGTGGGGCATTCTGCTCTTCCCTGGGTGTGTTACATTGACAGAGTGGAGTCAGTCTGCTCTTCCCTGGGTGTGTTACTTTGACAGAGTGGAGTCAGTCTGCTCTTCCCTGGGTGTGTTACATTGACAGAGTGGAGTCAGTCTGCTCTTCCCTGGGTGTGTAACATTGACAGAGTGGGGTCAGTCTGCCCTTTCCTGGGTCAGTTACATTGACAGAGTGGGGTCAGTCTGCTCTTCCCTGGGTGTGTTACATTGACAGAGAGGGGTCAGTCTGTTCTTCCCTGGGTGTGTTACATTGACAGAGTGGGTTCAGTCTGCTCTTCCCTGGGTGTGTTACTTTGACAAAGTGGGGTCAGTCTGCTCTTCCCTGGGTGTGTTACGTTGACAGAGTGGGGTCAGTCTGCTCTTCCCTGGGTGTGTTTCTTTGACAGAGTGGGGTCAGTCTGCTCTTCCCTGGGTGTGTTACATTGACAGAGTGGGGTCAGTCTGCTCTTCCCTGGTGAGTTACATTGACAGAGTGCGGTCAGTCTGCTCTTCCCTGGGTATGTCACATTGAGAGAGTGGGGTCAGTCTGCTCTTCCCTGGGTGTGTTACATTGACAGAGTGAGGTCAGTCTGCTCTTCCCTGGGTATGTTACATTGACAGAGTGGGGTCAGTCTGCTCTTCCCTGGGTGTGTTACATTGTCAGAGTGGAGTCAGTCCACTCTCCCCAGTGTGTGTTAAATTGACAGAGTGAGGTCAGTCTACTCTTCCCTGGGTATGTTACATTGACAGAGTGGGGTCAGTCTGCTCTTCCCTGGGTGTGTTACATTGACAGAGAGAGGGCAGTTTGCTCTTCCCTGGGTGTGTTACATTGTCAGAGTGGAGTCAGTCAGTTCTTCCCTGGGTGTGTTACATTGACAGAGTGGGGTCAGTCTGCCCTTCCCTGGGTCTGTTACATTGACAGAGTGGAGTCAGTCTGCTCTTCCCTGGGTGTGTTACATTGACAGAGTGCGGTCAGTCTGCTCTTCCCTGGGTATGTCTCATTGAGAGAGTGGGGTCAATCTGCTCTTCCCTGGGTGTGTTACATTGACAGAGTGAGGTCAGTCTGCTCTTCCCTGGGTATGTTACATTGACAGAGTGGGGTCAGTCTGCTCTTCCCTGGGTGTGTTACATTGTCAGAGTGGAGTCAGTCCACTCTCCCCAGGGTGTGTTACATTGACAGAGTGAGGTCAGTCTGCTCTTCCCTGGGTGAGTTACATTGTCAGAGTGGAGTCAGTCTGTTCTTCCCTGGGTGTGTTACATTGACAGAGTGGGGTCATTCTGCCCTTCCCTGGGTCTGTTACAATGACAGAGTGGGGTCAGTCTGCCCTTCCCTGGGTCTGTTACATTGACAGAGTGGGGTCAGTTTGCTCTTCCCTGGGTGTGTTACATTGACAGAGAGGTGTCAGTCTGCTCTTCCCTGGGTGTGTTACATTGACAGAATGGGGTCAGTCTGCCCTTCCCTGGGTCTGTTACTTTGACAGAGTGGGGTCATTCTGCCCTTCCCTGGGTCTGTTACATTGACAGAGTGGGGTCAGTCTGCTCTTCCCTGGGTGTGTTACATTGACAGAGTGGGGTCATTCTGCCCTTCCCTGGGTCTATTACATTGACAGAGTGGGTTCAGTCTGCTCTTCCCTGGGTGTGTTACATTGTCAGAGTGGAGTCAGTCTGTTCTTCCCTGGGTGTGTTACATTGACAGAGTGGAGTCAGTCTGCTCTTCCCTGGGTGTGTTACATTGACAGAGTGGGGTCAGTCTGCTCTTCCCTGGGTGTGTTACATTGACAGAGTGGGGTCAGTCTGCCCTTCCCTGGGTCTGTTACATTGACAGAGTGGGGTCAGTTTGCTCTTCCCTGGGTGTGTTACATTGACAGAGTGGAGTCAGTCTGCTCTTCCCTGGGTGTGTTACATTGACAGAGTGAAGTCAGTCTGCTATTCCCTGGGTGTGTTACTTTGACAGAGTGAGGTCAGTCTGCTCTTCCCTGGGTGTGTTACATTGACAGTGTGGGGTCAGTCTGATCTTCCCTGGGTGTGTTACTTTGACAGAGTGGGGTCAGTCTGCTCTTCCCTGGGTGTGTTACATTGACAGAGTGGGGTCAGTCTGCTCTTCCCTGGATTTGTTACATTAACAGAGTGGGGTCAGTCTGTTCTTCCCTGGGTGTGTGACATTGACAGAGTGGGTTCAGTCTGCTCTTCCCTGGGTGTGTTACTTTGACAAAGTGGGGTCAGTCTGCTCTTCCCTGGGTGTGTTACTTTGACAGAGTGGGGTCAGTCTGCTCTTTCCTGGGTGTGTTACTTTGACAGAGTGGGGTCAGTCTGCTCTTTCCTGGGTGTGTTACTTTGACAGAGTGGGGTCAGTCTGCTCTTCCCTGAGTGTGGTACATTGACAGAGTGAGGTAAGTCTGTTCTTCCCTGGGTGTGTTACATTGACAGAGTGGGGTCAGTCTATTCTTCCCTGGGTGTGTTACTTTGACAGAGTGGGGTCAGTCTGCTCTTCCCTGCTTGTGTTAATTTGACAGAGTACTTTCAGTCTGCTCTTCCCTAGGTGTGTTACATTGTCAGAGTGGAGTCAGTCTGCTCTTCCCTAGGTGTGTTACATTGTCAGAGTGGAGTCAGTCTGCTCTTCCCTGGGTGTGTTACATTGACAGAGTGGAGTCAGTCTGCTCTTCCCTGGGTGTGTTACATTGACAGAGTGGAGTCAGTCTGCTCTTCCCTGGGTGTGTTTCATTGACAGAGTGGGGTCAGTCTGCTCTTCCCTGGGTGTGTTACATTGACAGAGTGGGGTCAGTCTGCCCTTCCCTGGGTCTGTTACAATGACAGAGTGAGGTCAGTCTGCCCTTCCCTGCGTCTGTTACATTGGCAGAGTGGGGTCAGTCTGCTGTTCCCTGGGTGTGTTACATTGACAGAGTGGGGTCAATCTACTCTTCCTTGGTCTGTTACATTGACAGAGTGGGGTCAGTCTGCCCTTCCCTGGGTCTGTTACATTGACAGAGTGGGGCATTCTGCTCTTCCCTGGGTGTGTTACATTGACAGAGTGGAGTCAATCTGCTCTTCCCTGGGTGTGTTACTTTGACAGAGTGGAGTCAGTCTGCTCTTCCCTGGGTGTGTTACATTGACAGAGTGGAGTCAGTCTGCTCTTCCCTGGGTGTGTAACATTGACAGAGTGGGGTCAGTCTGCCCTTTCCTGGGTCAGTTACATTGTCAGAGTGGGGTCAGTCTGCTCTTCCCTGGGTGTGTTACATTGACAGAGAGGGGTCAGTCTGTTCTTCCCTGGGTGTGTTACATTGACAGAGTGGGTTCAGTCTGCTCTTCCCTGGGTGTGTTACTTTGACAAAGTGGGGTCAGTCTGCTCTTCCCAGGGTGTGTTACGTTGACAGAGTGGGGTCAGTCTGCTCTTCCCTGGGTGTGTTTCTTTGACAGAGTGGGGTCAGTCTGCTCTTCCCTGGGTGTGTTACATTGACAGAGTGGGGTCAGTCTGCTCTTCCCTGGGTGAGTTACATTGACAGAGTGCGGTCAGTCTGCTCTTCCCTGGGTATGTCACATTGAGAGAGTGGGGTCAGTCTGCTATTCCCTGGGTGTGTTACATTGACAGAGTGAGGTCAGTCTGCTCTTCCCTGGGTATGTTACATTGACAGAGTGGGGTCAGTCTGCTCTTCCCTGGGTGTGTTACATTGTCAGAGTGGAGTCAGTCCACTCTCCCCAGTGTGTGTTAAATTGACAGAGTGAGGTCAGTCTACTCTTCCCTGGGTATGTTACATTGACAGAGTGGGGTCAGTCTGCTCTTCCCTGTGTGTGTTACATTGACAGAGAGAGGGCAGTTTGCTCTTCCCTGGGTGTGTTACATTGTCAGAGTGGAGTCAGTCTGTTCTTCCCTGGGTGTGTTACATTGACAGAGTGGGGTCAGTCTGCCCTTCCCTGGGTCTGTTACATTGACAGAGTGGAGTCAGTCTGCTCTTCCCTGGGTGTGTTACATTGACAGAGTGCGGTCAGTCTGCTCTTCCCTGGGTATGTCACATTGAGAGAGTGGGGTCAATCTGCTCTTCCCTGGGTGTGTTACATTGACAGAGTGAGGTCAGTCTGCTCTTCCCTGGGTATGTTACATTGACAGAGTGGGGTCAGTCTGCTCTTCCCTGGGTGTGTTACATTGTCAGAGTGGAGTCAGTCCACTCTCCCCAGGGTGTGTTAAATTGACAGAGTGAGGTCAGTCTACTCTTCCCTGGGTATGTTACATTGACAGAGTGGGGTCAGTCTGCTCTTCCCTGGGTGTGTTACATTGACAGAGAGAGGGCAGTTTGCTCTTCCCTGGGTGAGTTACATTGTCAGAGTGGAGTCAGTCTGTTCTTCCCTGGGTGTGTTACATTGACAGAGTGGGGTCATTCTGCCCTTCCCTGGGTCTGTTACAATGACAGAGTGGGGTCAGTCTGCCCTTCCCTGGGTCTGTTACATTGACAGAGTGGGGTCAGTTTGCTCTTCCCTGGGTCTGTTACATTGACAGAGTGGGGTCAGTCTGCCCTTCCCTGGGTGTGTTACATTGACAGAGTGGGGTCAGTCTGCTCTTCCCTGGGTGTGTTACATTGACAGAGTGCGGTCAGTCTGCTCTTCCCTGGGTCTGTTACATTGACAGAGTGGGGTCAGTCTGCTCTTCCCTGGGTCTGTTACTTTGACAGAGTGGGGTCAGTCTGCTCTTCCCTGGGTGTGTTACATTGACAGAGTGGGGTCAGTCTGCTCTTCCCTGGGTGTGTTACATTGACAGAGTGGGGTCAGTCTGCTCTTCCCTGGGTGAGTTACATTGACAGAGAGGAGTCAGTCTGCTCTTCCCTGGGCGTGTTACATTGACAGAGTGAAGTCAGTCTGCTATTCCCTGTTTGTGTTACACTGACACATTGGGGTCAGTCTGCTCTTCCCTGAGTGTGTTACATTGAGAGAGTTGAGTCAGTCTGCTCTTCCCTGGGTGTGTTACATTGACAGAGTGGAGTCAGTCTGCTCTTCCCTGGGTGTGTTACATTGACAGAGTGAAGTCAGTCTGCTGTTCCCTGGGTGTGTTACACTGACACAGTGGGGTCAGTCTGCTCTTCCCTGAGTGTGTTACATTGACAGAGTGGGGTCAGTCTGCTCATCCTGGTGTGTGTTACATTGACAGAGTGGGGTCAGTCTGCTCTTCCCAGGGTGTGTTTCATTGACATAGTGGGGTCAGTCTGCTCTTCCCTGGGTGTGTTACATTGACAGCGTGGGGTCAGTCTGCTCTTCCCTGAGTGTGGTACATTGATAGAGTGGCGTCAGTCTGCTCTTCCCTGGCTGAGTTACATTGACAGAGTGGGGTCAGTGTGCTCTTCCCTTGGTGCGTTACATTGACAGCGTGGGGTCAGCCTGCTCTTCCCTGAGTGTGGTACATTGTTAGAGTGGCTTCAGTCTTCTCTTCCCAGGGTGTGTAACATTGACAGAATGAGGTCAGTCTGCTCTTCCCTGGGTGTGTTACATTGACAGAGTGGGGTCAGTCTGCTCTTCCCTGGGTGAGTTACATTGACAGAGTGTGGTCAGTCTGCTCTTCCCTGGGTATGTCACATTGAGAGAGTGGGGTCAGTCTGCTCTTCCCTGGGTGTGTTACATTGACAGAGTGAGGTCAGTCTTCTCTTCCCTGGGTATGTTACATTGACAGAGTGGGGTCAGTCTGCTCTTCCCTGGGTGTGTTACATTGTCAGAGTGGAGTCAGTCCACTCTCCCCAGTGTGTGTTAAATTGACAGAGTGTGGTCAGTCTGCTCTTCCCTGGGTGAGTTACATTGACAGAGAGGAGTCAGTCTGCTCTTCCCTGGGTGTGTTACACTGACAGAGTGAAGTCAGTCTGCTATTCCCTGGGTGTGTTACACTGACACATTGGGGTCAGTCTGCTCTTCCCTGAGTGTGTTACATTGAGAGAGTTGAGTCAGTCTGCTCTTCCCTGGATGTGTTACATTGACAGAGTGGAGTCAGTCTGCTCTTCCCTGGGTGTGTTACATTGACAGAGTGGGGTCAGTCTGCTCTTCCCTGGGTGTGTTACATTGACAGAGTGGGGTCAGTCTGCTCTTCCCTGAGTGTGTTACATTGACAGAGTGGGGTCAGTCTGCTCATCCTGGTGTGTGTTACATTGACAGAGTGGGGTCAGTCTGCTCTTCCCAGGGTGTGTTTCATTGACAGAGTGGGGTCAGTCTGCTCTTCCCTGGGTGTGTTACATTGACAGCGTGGGGTCAGTCTGCTCTTCCCTGAGTGTGGTACATTGATAGAGTGGCGTCAGTCTGCTCTTCCCTGGCTGAGTAACATTGACAGAGTGGGGTCAGTGTGCTCTTCCCTTGGTGCGTTACATTGACAGCCTGGGGTCAGCCTGCTCTTCCCTGAGTGTGGTACATTGTTAGAGTGGCTTCAGTCTGCTCTTCCCAGGGTGTGTAACATTGACAGAATGAGGTCAGTCTGCTCTTCCCTGGGTGTGTTACATTGACAGAGTGGGGTCAGTCTGCTCTTCCCTGGGCGTGTTACATTGACAGAGTGGAGTCAGTCTGATCTTCCCTGGGTGTGTTACATTGACACAGTGGGGTCAGTCTGCTCTTCCCTGAGTGTGTTACATTGACAGAGTGGAGTCAGTCTGATCTTCCCTGGGTGTGTTACATTGACAGAGTGGAGTCAGTCTGCTCTTCCCTGGGTGTGTTACATTGACAGAGTGAAGTCCGTCTGCTGTTCCCTGGGTGTGTTACACTGACACAGTGGGGTCAGTCTGCTCTTCCCTGAGTGTGTTACATTGACAGAGTGGGGTCAGTCTGCTCATCCCTGGGTGTGTTACATTGACAGAGTGGGGTCAGTCTGCTCTTCCCAGGGTGTGTTTCATTGACAGAGTGGGGTCAGTCTGCTCTTCCCTGGGTGTGTTACATTGACAGCGTGGGGTCAGTCGGCTCTTCCCTGAGTGTGGTGCATTGATAGACTGGCGTCAGTCTGCTCTTCCCTGGCTGAGTTACATTGACAGAGTGGGGTCAGTGTGCTCTTCCCTTGGTGCGTTACATTGACAGCGTGGGGTCAGTCTGCTCTTCCCTGAGTGTGGTACATTGATAGAGTGGCGTCAGTCTGCTCTTCCCAGGGTGTGTTACATTGACAGAGTGAGGTCAGTCTGCTCTTCCCTGGGTGAGTTACATTGAAAGAGTGGGGTCAGTCTGCTCTTCCCTGGGTGTGTTAATTTGACAGAGTGGGGTCAGTCTGCTCTTCCCTGGGTGTGTTGATTTGACAGAGTGGTGTCAGTCTGCTCTTCCCTGGATGTGTTACATTGAAAGAGTGGGCTCAGTCTGCTCTTCCCTTGGTGTGTTGATTTGACAGAGTGGGGTCAGTCTGCTCTTCCCTGGGTGTGTTACTTTGACAGAGTGGGGTCAGTCTGCTCTTCCCTGGGTGTGTTACTTTGACAGTGTGGTGTCAGTCTGCCCTTCCCTGAGTCTGTTACATTGACAGAGTGGGGTCAGTCTGCTCTTCCCTGGGTGTGTTACATTGACAGAGTGGGGTCAGTCTGATCTTCCCTGGGTGTGTTACGTTGACAGAGTGGGGTCAGTCTGCTCTTCCCTGGGTGTGTTACATTGACAGAGTGGGGTCAGTCTGCTCTTCCCTGGATGTGTTACATTGACAGAGTGGGGTCAGTCTGTTCTTCCCGGGGTGTTTTACATTGACAGAGTGGGTTCAGTCTGCTCTTCCCTGGGTGTGTTACTTTGACAAAGTGGGGTCAGTCTGCTCTTCCCTGGGTGTGTTACATTGACAGAGTGGGGTCAGTCTGCTCTTCCCTGGATGTGTTACATTGACAGAGTGGGGTCAGTCTGTTCTTCCCGGGGTGTTTTACATTGACAGAGTGGGTTCAGTCTGCTCTTCCCTGGGTGTGTTACTTTGACAAAGTGGGGTCAGTCTGCTCTTCCCTGGGTGTGTTACTTTGACAGAGTCGGGTCAGTCTTCTCTTCCCTGGGTGTGTTACTTTGACAGAGTGGGGACAGTCTGCTCTTTCCTGGGTGTGTTACTTTGACAGAGTGGGGTCAATCTGCTCTTCCCTGAGTGTGGTGCATTGACAGAGTGGGGTCAGTCTGTTCTTCCATGGGTGTGTTACATTGACAGAGTGGGGTCAGTCTGCTCTTCCCTGGGTGTGTTACTTTGACACAGTGGGGTCAGTCTGCTCTTCTCTGGGTCTGTTACATTGACAGCGTGGGGTCAGTCTGCTCTTCCCTGGGTGTGTTCCTTTGACAGAGTGGGGTCAGTCTGCTCTTCCCTGGGTGTGTTACATTGACAGAGTGTGGTCTGTCTACTCTTCCCTGTGTGTGTTACATTGACAGACTGGGGTCAGTCTGATCTTCCCTGGGTGTGTTACGTTGACAGAGTGGGGTCAGTCTGCTCTTCCCTGGGTGTGTTACATTGACAGAGTGGGGTCAGTCTGCTCTTCCCTGGATGTGTTACATTGACAGAGTGGGGTCAGTCTGTTCTTCCCGGGGTGTTTTACATTGACAGAGTGGGTTCAGTCTGCTCTTCCCTGGGTGTGTTACTTTGACAAAGTGGGGTCAGTCTGCTCTTCCCTGGGTGTGTTACTTTGTCAGAGTCGGGTCAGTCTGCTCTTCCCTGGGTGTGTTACTTTGACAGAGTGGGGTCAGTCTGCTCTCTCCTGGGTGTGTTACTTTGACAGAGTGGGGTCAGTCTGCTCTTCCCTGAGTGTGGTACATTGACAGATTGGGGTCAGTCTGTTCTTCCCTGGGTGTGTTACATTGACAGAGTGGGGTCAGTCTGCTCTTCCCTGGGTGTGTTACTTTGACAGAGTGGGGTCAGTCTGCTCTTCTCTGGGTCTGTTACATTGACAGCGTGGGGTCAGTCTGCTCTTCCCTGGGTGTGTTCCTTTGACAGAGTGGGGTCAGTCTGCTCTTCCCTGGGTGTGTTACTTTGACAGAGTGTGGTCAGTCTGCTCTTCCCTGTGTGTGTTACATTGACAGAGTGGGGTCAGTCTGCTCTTCCCTTTGTGTGTTAATTTGACAGAGTGGGGTCAGTCTGCTCTTCCCTGAGTGTGGTACATTGACAGATTGGGGTCAGTCTGTTCTTCCCTGGGTGTGTTACATTGACAGAGTGGGGTCAGTCTGCTCTTCCCTGGGTGTGTTACTTTGACAGAGTGGGGTCAGTCTGCTCTTCTCTGGGTCTGTTACATTGACAGCGTGGGGTCAGTCTGCTCTTCCCTGGGTGTGTTCCTTTGACAGAGTGGGGTCAGTCTGCTCTTCCCTGGGTGTGTTCCTTTGACAGAGTGGGGTCAGTCTGCTCTTCCCTGGGTGTGTTACATTGACAAAGTGGGGTCAGTCTGCTCTTCCCTGGGTGTGTTACATTGACAGTGTGGGGTCTGTGTGCTCTTCCCTGGGTGTGTTACTTTGACAGAGTGGGGTCAGTCTGCTCTTCCCTGGTTGTGTTACATTGACAGAGTGGGATCAGTCTGCTCTCCCCTGGGTGTGTTACATTGACAGAGTGCGGTCCTCTGCCCTTCTCTGGGTCTGTTACATTGACAGCGTGGGGTCAGTCTGCTCTTCCCTGGGTGTGTTACATTGACAGAGTGTGGTCAGTCTGCTCTTCCCTGGGTGTGTTACATTGACAGAGTGGGGTCAGTCTGCTCTTCCCTGGGTGTGTTACATTGACAGAGTGGGGTCAGTCTGCTCTTCCCTGGGTGAGTTACATTGACAGAGTGGGGTCAGTCTGCGCTTCCCTGGATGTGTTACATTGACAGAGTGGGGTCTGTCTGTTCTTCCCTGGGTATGTTACATTGACAGAGTGGGATTAGTCTGCTCTTCCCTGGGTGAGTTACATTGACAGAGTGCGGTCAGTCTGCTCTTCCCTGGGTATGTCACATTGATAGAGTGGGGTCAGTCTGCTCATCCCTGGGTGTGTTATATTGACAGAGTGAGATCAGTCTGCTCTTCCCTGGGTATGTTACATTGACAGAGTGGGGTCAGTCTGCTCTTCCCTGGGTGTGTTAAATTGTCAGAGTGGAGTCAGTCTACTCTCCCCAGGGTGTGTTAAATTGACAGAGTGAGGTCAGTCTCCTCTTCCCTGGGTAAGTTACATTGACAGAGTGGTGTCAGTCTGCTCTTCCCTGGGTGTGTTACATTGACAGAGTGAGGGCAGTCTGCTCTTCCCTGGGTGTGTTACATTGTCAGAGTGGAGTCAGTCTGCTCTTCCCTGGGTGTGTTACATTGACAGAGTGGGGTCAGTCTGCCCTTCCCTGGGTCTGTTACAATGACAGAGTGGGGTCAGTCTGCCCTTCCCTGGGTCTGTTACATTGACAGAGTGGGGCATTCTGCTCTTCCCTGGGTGTGTTTCTTTGACAGAGTGGGGTCAGTCTGCTCTTCCCTGGGTGTGTTTCTTTGACAGAGTGGGGTCAGTCTGCTCTTCCCTGGGTGTGTTACATTGACAGAGTGGGGTCAGTCTGCTCTTTGCTGGGTGTGTTACATTGACAGTGTGGGATCAGTCTGCTCTTCCCTGGGTGAGTTACATTGACAGAGTGCGGTCAGTCTGCTCTTCCCTGGGTATGTCACATTGAGAGAGTGGGGTCAGTCTTCTCTTCCCTGGGTGTGTTACATTGACAGAGTGAGGTCAGTCTGCTCTTCCCTGGGTATGTTACATTGACAGAGTGGGGTCAGTCTGCTCTTCCCTGGGTGTGTTACATTGTCAGAGTGGAGTCAGTCCACTCTCCCCAGGGTGTGTTAAATTGACAGAGTGAGGTCAGTCTACTCTTCCCTGGGCATGTTACATTGACAGAGTGGGGTCAGTCTGCTCTTCCCTGGGTGTGTTACATTGACAGAGTGGGGTCAGTCTGCTATTCCCTGGGTCTGTTACACTGACACAGTGGAGTCAGTCTGCTCTTCCCTGGGTGTGTTACATTGACAGAGTGAAGTCAGTCTGCTGTTCCCTGGGTGTGTTACACTGACACAGTGGGGTCAGTCTGCTCTTCCCTGAGTGTGTTACATTGACAGAGTGGGGTCAGTCTGCTCATCCCTGGGTGTGTTACATTGACAGAGTGGGGTCAGTCTGCTCTTCCCAGGGTGTGTTTCATTGACAGAGTGGGGTCAGTCTGCTCTTCTCTGGGTGTGTTACATTGACAGCGTGGGGTCAGTCGGGTCTTCCCTGAGTGTGGTACATTGATAGAGTGGCGTCAGTCTGCTCTTCCCTGGCTGAGTTACATTGACAGAGTGGGGTCAGTGTGCTCTTCCCTTGGTGCGTTACATTGACAGCGTGGGGTCAGTCTGCTCTTCCCTGAGTGTTGTACATTGATAGAGTGGCAACAGTCTGCTCTTCCCAGTGTGTGTTACATTGACAGAGTGAGGTCAGTCTGCTCTTCCCTGGGTGAGTTACATTGAATAAGTGGGGTCAGTCTGCTCTTCCGTGGGTGTGTTAACTTGACAGAGTGGGGTCAGTCTGCTCTTCCCTGGATGTGTTACATTGAAAGAGTGGGCTCAGTCTGCTCTTCCCTGGGTGTGTTGATTTGACAGAGTGGGGTCAGTCTGCTCTTCCCTGGGTGTGTTACTTTGACAGAGTGGGGTCAGTCTGCTCTTCCCTGGGTGTGTTACTTTGACAGTGTGGGGTCAGTCTGCCCTTCCCTGGGTCTGTTACATTGACAGAGTGGGGTCAGTCTGCTCTTCCCTGGGTGTGTTACATTGACAGAGTGATGTCAGTCTGCTCTTCCCTGGGTGTGTTACATTGACAGAGTGGGGTCAGTCTGATCTTCCCTGGGTGTGTTACGTTGACAGAGTGGGGTCAGTCTGCTCTTCCCTGGGTGTGTTACATTGACAGAGTGGGGTCAGTCTTCTCTTCCCTGGGTGTGTTACTTTGACAGAGTGAAGTCAGTCTGCTGTTCCCTGGGTGTGTTACACTGACACAGTGTGGTCAGTCTGCTCTTCCCTGAGTGTGTTACATTGACAGAGTGGGGTCAGTCTGATCTTCCCTGTGTGTGTTACGTTGACAGAGTGGGGTCAGTCTGCTTTTCCCTGGGTGTGTTACATTGACAGAGTGGGGTCAGTCGTCTCTTCCCTGGGTGTGTTACTTTGACAGAGTGAAGTCAGTCTGCTGTTCCCTGGGTGTGTTACACTGACACAGTGGGGTCAGTCTGCTCTTCCCTGGGTCTGTTACATTGACAGAGTGGGGTCAGTCTGCTCTTCCCTGGGTGTGTTACATTGACAGAGTGAAGTCAGTCTGCTATTCCCTGGGTGTGTTACACTGACACAGTGGGGTCAGTCTGCTCTTCCCTGAGTGTGTTACATTGACAGAGTGGAGTCAGTCTGCTCTTCCCTGGGTGTGTTACATTGACAGAGTGGGGTCAGTCTGCTCTTTCCTGGGTGTGTTAAATTGACAGAGTGGGCTCAGTGTGCTCTTCCCTTGGTGCGTTACATTGACAGCGTGGGGTCAGTCTGCACTTCCCTGAGTGTTGTACATTGACAGAGAGGAGTCAGTCTGCTCTTCCCTGGGCGTGTGACATTGACAGAGTGAAGTCAGTCTGCTATTCCCTGGGTGTGTTACACTGACACATTGGGGTCAGTCTGCTCTTCCCTGAGTGTGTTACATTGAGAGAGTTGAGTCAGTCTGCTCTTCCCTGGATGTGTTACATTGACAGAGTGGAGTCAGTCTGCTCTTCCCTGGGTGTGTTACATTGACAGAGTGAAGTCAGTCTGCTGTTCCCTGGGTGTGTTACACTGACACAGTGGGGTCAGTCTGCTCTTCCCTGAGTGTGTTACATTGACAGAGTGGGGTCAGTCTGCTCATCCTGGTGTGTGTTACATTGACAGAGTGGGGTCAGTCTTTTCTTCCCAGGGTGTGTTTCATTGACAGAGTGGGGTCAGTCTGCTCTTCCCTGGGTGTGTTACATTGACAGCGTGGGGTCAGTCTGCTCCTCCCATGAGTGTGGTACATTGATAGAGTGGCGTCAGTCTGCTCTTCCCTGGCTGAGTTACATTGACAGAGTGGGGTCAGTGTGCTCTTCCCTTGGTGCGTTACATTGACAGCGTGGGGTCAGTCTGCTCTTCCCTGAGTGTGGTACATTGACAGAGTGGGGTCAGTCTGTTCTTCCCTGGGTGTGTTACATTGACAGAGTGGGGTCAGTCTGCTCTTCCCTGGGTGTGTTACTTTGACACAGTGGGGTCAGTCTGCTCTTCTCTGGGTCTGTTACATTGACAGCGTGGGGTCAGTCTGCTCTTCCCTGGGTGTGTTCCTTTGACAGAGTGGGGTCAGTCTGCTCTTCCCTGGGTGTGTTACTTTGACAGAGTGTGGTCTGTCTGCTCTTCCCTGTGTGTGTTACATTGACAGAGTGGGGTCAGTCTGATCTTCCCTGGGTGTGTTACGTTGACAGAGTGGGGTCAGTCTGCTCTTCCCTGGGTGTGTTACATTGACAGAGTGGGGTCAGTCTGCTCTTCCCTGGATGTGTTACATTGACAGAGTGGGGTCAGTCTGTTCTTCCCGGGGTGTTTTACATTGACAGAGTGGGTTCAGTCTGCTCTTCCCTGGGTGTGTTACTTTGACAAAGTGGGGTCAGTCTGCTCTTCCCTGGGTGTGTTACTTTGACAGAGTCGGGTCAGTCTGCTCTTCCCAGGGTGTGTTTCATTGACAGAGTGGGGTCAGTCTGCTCTTCTCTGGGTGTGTTACATTGACAGCGTGGGGTCAGTCGGGTCTTCCCTGAGTGTGGTACATTGATAGAGTGGCGTCAGTCTGCTCTTCCCTGGCTGAGTTACATTGACAGAGTGGGGTCAGTGTGCTCTTCCCTTGGTGCGTTACATTGACAGCGTGGGGTCAGTCTGCTCTTCCCTGAGTGTTGTACATTGATAGAGTGGCAACAGTCTGCTCTTCCCAGTGTGTGTTACATTGACAGAGTGAGGTCAGTCTGCTCTTCCCTGGGTGAGTTACATTGAATAAGTGGGGTCAGTCTGCTCTTCCGTGGGTGTGTTAACTTGACAGAGTGGGGTCAGTCTGCTCTTCCCTGGATGTGTTACATTGAAAGAGTGGGCTCAGTCTGCTCTTCCCTGGGTGTGTTGATTTGACAGAGTGGGGTCAGTCTGCTCTTCCCTGGGTGTGTTACTTTGACAGAGTGGGGTCAGTCTGCTCTTCCCTGGGTGTGTTACTTTGACAGTGTGGGGTCAGTCTGCCCTTCCCTGGGTCTGTTACATTGACAGAGTGGGGTCAGTCTGCTCTTCCCTGGGTGTGTTACATTGACAGAGTGATGTCAGTCTGCTCTTCCCTGGGTGTGTTACATTGACAGAGTGGGGTCAGTCTGATCTTCCCTGGGTGTGTTACGTTGACAGAGTGGGGTCAGTCTGCTCTTCCCTGGGTGTGTTACATTGACAGAGTGGGGTCAGTCTTCTCTTCCCTGGGTGTGTTACTTTGACAGAGTGAAGTCAGTCTGCTGTTCCCTGGGTGTGTTACACTGACACAGTGTGGTCAGTCTGCTCTTCCCTGAGTGTGTTACATTGACAGAGTGGGGTCAGTCTGATCTTCCCTGTGTGTGTTACGTTGACAGAGTGTGGTCAGTCTGCTTTTCCCTGGGTGTGTTACATTGACAGAGTGGGGTCAGTCGTCTCTTCCCTGGGTGTGTTACTTTGACAGAGTGAAGTCAGTCTGCTGTTCCCTGGGTGTGTTACACTGACACAGTGGGGTCAGTCTGCTCTTCCCTGGGTCTGTTACATTGACAGAGTGGGGTCAGTCTGCTCTTCCCTGGGTGTGTTACATTGACAGAGTGAAGTCAGTCTGCTATTCCCTGGGTGTGTTACACTGACACAGTGGGGTCAGTCTGCTCTTCCCTGAGTGTGTTACATTGACAGAGTGGAGTCAGTCTGCTCTTCCCTGGGTGTGTTACATTGACAGAGTGGGGTCAGTCTGCTCTTTCCTGGGTGTGTTAAATTGACAGAGTGGGCTCAGTGTGCTCTTCCCTTGGTGCGTTACATTGACAGCGTGGGGTCAGTCTGCACTTCCCTGAGTGTTGTACATTGACAGAGAGGAGTCAGTCTGCTCTTCCCTGGGCGTGTTACATTGACAGAGTGAAGTCAGTCTGCTATTCCCTGGGTGTGTTACACTGACACATTGGGGTCAGTCTGCTCTTCCCTGAGTGTGTTACATTGAGAGAGTTGAGTCAGTCTGCTCTTCCCTGGATGTGTTACATTGACAGAGTGGAGTCAGTCTGCTCTTCCCTGGGTGTGTTACATTGACAGAGTGAAGTCAGTCTGCTGTTCCCTGGGTGTGTTACACTGACACAGTGGGGTCAGTCTGCTCTTCCCTGAGTGTGTTACATTGACAGAGTGGGGTCAGTCTGCTCATCCTGGTGTGTGTTACATTGACAGAGTGGGGTCAGTCTTTTCTTCCCAGGGTGTGTTTCATTGACAGAGTGGGGTCAGTCTGCTCTTCCCTGGGTGTGTTACATTGACAGCGTGGGGTCAGTCTGCTCCTCCCATGAGTGTGGTACATTGATAGAGTGGCGTCAGTCTGCTCTTCCCTGGCTGAGTTACATTGACAGAGTGGGGTCAGTGTGCTCTTCCCTTGGTGCGTTACATTGACAGCGTGGGGTCAGTCTGCTCTTCCCTGAGTGTGGTACATTGACAGAGTGGGGTCAGTCTGTTCTTCCCTGGGTGTGTTACATTGACAGAGTGGGGTCAGTCTGCTCTTCCCTGGGTGTGTTACTTTGACACAGTGGGGTCAGTCTGCTCTTCTCTGGGTCTGTTACATTGACAGCGTGGGGTCAGTCTGCTCTTCCCTGGGTGTGTTCCTTTGACAGAGTGGGGTCAGTCTGCTCTTCCCTGGGTGTGTTACTTTGACAGAGTGTGGTCTGTCTGCTCTTCCCTGTGTGTGTTACATTGACAGAGTGGGGTCAGTCTGATCTTCCCTGGGTGTGTTACGTTGACAGAGTGGGGTCAGTCTGCTCTTCCCTGGGTGTGTTACATTGACAGAGTGGGGTCAGTCTGCTCTTCCCTGGATGTGTTACATTGACAGAGTGGGGTCAGTCTGTTCTTCCCGGGGTGTTTTACATTGACAGAGTGGGTTCAGTCTGCTCTTCCCTGGGTGTGTTACTTTGACAAAGTGGGGTCAGTCTGCTCTTCCCTGGGTGTGTTACTTTGACAGAGTCGGGTCAGTCTGCTCTTCCCTGGGTGTGTTACTTTGACAGAGTGGGGTCAGTCTGCTCTCTCCTGGGTGTGTTACTTTGACAGAGTGGGGTCAGTCTGCTCTTCCCTGAGTGTGGTACATTGACAGATTGGGGTCAGTCTGTTCTTCCCTGGGTGTGTTACATTGACAGAGTGGGGTCAGTCTGCTCTTCCCTGGGTGTGTTACTTTGACAGAGTGGGGTCAGTCTGCTCTTCTCTGGGTCTGTTACATTGACAGCGTGGGGTCAGTCTGCTCTTCCCTGGGTGTGTTCCTTTGACAGAGTGGGGTCAGTCTGCTCTTCCCTGGGTGTGTTACTTTGACAGAGTGGGGTCAGTCTGCTCTTCCCTGGGTGTGTTCCTTTGACAGAGTGGGGTCAGTCTGCTCTTCCCTGGGTGTGTTACTTTGACAGAGTGTGGTCAGTCTGCTCTTCCCTGTGTGTGTTACATTGACAGAGTGGGGTCAGTCTGCTCTTCCCTGGGTGTGTTAATTTGACAGAGTTGGGTCAGTCTGCTCTTCCCTGGGTGTGTTCCTTTGACAGAGTGGGGTCAGTCTGCTCTTCCCTGGGTGTGTTACATTGACAAAGTGGGGTCAGTCTGCTCTTCCCTGGGTGTGTTACATTGACAGTGTGGGGTCTGTGTGCTCTTCCCTGGGTGTGTTACTTTGACAGAGTGGGGTCAGTCTGCTCTTCCCTGGTTGTGTTACATTGACAGAGTGGGATCAGTCTGCTCTCCCCTGGGTGTGTTACATTGACAGAGTGCGGTCCTCTGCCCTTCTCTGGGTCTGTTACATTGACAGCGTGGGGTCAGTCTGCTCTTCCCTCGGTGTGTTACATTGACAGAGTGTGGTCAGTCTGCTCTTTCCTGGGTGTGTTACATTGACAGAGTGGGGTCAGTCTGCTCTTCCCTGGGTGAGTTACATTGACAGTGTGGGGTCTGTGTGCTCTTCCCTGGGTGTGTTACTTTGACAGAGTGGGGTCAGTCTGCTCTTCCCTGGTTGTGTTACATTGACAGAGTGGGATCAGTCTGCTCTCCCCTGGGTGTGTTACATTGACAGAGTGCGGTCCTCTGCCCTTCTCTGGGTCTGTTACATTGACAGCGTGGGGTCAGTCTGCTCTTCCCTGGGTGTGTTACATTGACAGAGTGTGGTCAGTCTGCTCTTCCCTGGGAGTGTTACATTGACAGAGTGGGGTCAGTCTGCTCTTCCCTGGGTGTGTTACATTGACAGAGTGGGGTCAGTCTGCTCTTCCCTGGGTGAGTTACATTGACAGAGTGGGGTCAGTCTGCGCTTCCCTGGATGTGTTACATTGACAGAGTGGGGTCTGTCTGTTCTTCCCTGGGTATGTTACATTGACAGAGTGGGATCAGTCTGCTCTTCCCTGGGTGAGTTACATTGACAGAGTGCGGTCAGTCTGCTCTTCCCTGGGTATGTCACATTGAGAGAGTGGGGTCAGTCTGCTCATCCCTGGGTGTGTTATATTGACAGAGTGAGATCAGTCTGCTCTTCCCTGGGTATGTTACATTGACAGAGTGGGGTCAGTCTGCTCTTCCCTGGGTGTGTTAAATTGTCAGAGTGGAGTCAGTCTACTCTCCCCAGGGTGTGTTAAATTGACAGAGTGAGGTCAGTCGCCTCTTCCCTGGGTAAGTTACATTGACAGAGTGGTGTCAGTCTGCTCTTCCCTGGGTGTGTTACATTGACAGAGTGAGGGCAGTCTGCTCTTCCCTGGGTGTGTTACATTGTCAGAGTGGAGTCAGTCTGCTCTTCCCTGGGTGTGTTACATTGACAGAGTGGGGTCAGTCTGCCCTTCCCTGGGTCTGTTACAATGACAGAGTGGGGTCAGTCTGCCCTTCCCTGGGTGTGTTACATTGACAGAGAGGGGTCAGTCTGCTCTTCCCTGGGTGTGTTACATTGACAGAGTGGGGTCAGTCTGCCCTTCCCTGGGTGTGTTACATTGACAGAGTGGGGTCAGTCTGCTCTTCCCTGGGTGTGTTACATTGACAGAGTGGAGTCAGTCTGCTCTGCCCTGAGTGTGTTACATTGACAGAGTGGGGTCAGTCTGCCCTTCCCTGGGTCTGTTACAATGACAGAGTGGGGTCAGTCTGCCCTTCCCTGGGTGTGTTACATTGACAGAGAGGGGTCAGTCTGCTCTTCCCTGGGTGTGTTACATTGACAGAGTGGGGTCAGTCTGCCCTTCCCTGGGTCTGTGACATTGACAGAGTGGGGTCAGTCTGCTCTTCCCTGGGTGTGTTACATTGACAGAGTGTGGTCAGTCTGCTCTTCCCTGGGTGTGTTACATTGACAGAGTGGAATCAGTCTGCTCTTCCCTGGGTGTGTTACATTGACAGAGTGGGGTCAGTCTGCCCTTCCCTGGGTCTGTTACATTGAAAGAGTGGAGTCCGTCTGCTCTTCCCTGGGTGTGTTACATTGTCAGAATGTGGTCAGTCTGCTATTCCCTGGGTGTGTTACTTTGACAGAGTGAGGTCAGTCTGCTCTTCCCTGGGTGTGTTACATTGACAGTGTGGGGTCAGTCTGATCTTCCCTGGGTGTGTTACTTTGACAGAGTGGGGTCTGTCTGCTCTTCCCTGGGTGTGTTACATTGACAGAGTGTGGTCAGTCAGCTCTTCCCTGGATGTGTTACATTGACAGAGTGGGTTCAGTCTGCTCTTCCCTGGGTGTGTTACTTTGACAGAGTGGGGTCAGTCTGCTCTTCCCTGGGTGTGTTACTTTGACAGAGTGCGGTCAGTCTGCTCTTTCCTGGGTGTGTTACTTTGACAGAGTGGGGTCAGTCTGCTCTTCCCTGAGTGTGGTACATTGACAGAGTGAGGTAAGTCTGTTCTTCCCTGGGTGTGTTACATTGACAGAGTGGGGTCAGTCTGCTCTTCCCTGGGTGTGTTAATTTGACAGAGTTCTTTCAGTCTGCTCTTCCCTAGGTGTGTTACATTGTCAGAGTGGAGTCAGTCTGCTCTTCCCTGGGTGTGTTACATTGACAGAGAGGGGTCAGTCTGCTCTTCCCTGGGTGTGTTACATGGACAGAGTGGGGTCAGTCTGCTCTTCCCTGGGTGTGTTACATTGACAGAGTGGGGTCAGTCTGCCCTTCCCTGGGTCTGTTACATTGACAGAGTGGGGCATTCTGCTCTTCCCTGGGTGTGTTACATTGACAGAGTGGGGTCAGTCTGCTCTTCCCTGGGTGTGTTACTTTGACAGAGTGGAGTCAGTCTGGTCTTCACTGGGTGTGTTACATTGACAGAGTGGAGTCAGTCTGCTCTTCCCTGGGTGTGTTACATTGACAGAGTGGGGTCAGTCTGCCCTTCCCTGGGTCAGTTACATTGACAGAGTGGGGTCAGTCTGCTCTTCCCTGGGTGTGTTACATTGACAGAGAGGGGTCAGTCTGTTCTTCCCTGGGTGTGTTACATGGACAGATTGGGTTCAGTCTGCTCTTCCCTGGGTGTGTTACTTTGACAAAGTGGGGTCAGTCTGCTCTTCCCTGGGTGTGTTACTTTGACAGAGTGGGGTCAGTCTGCTCTTCCCTGGGTGTGTTTCTTTGACAGAGTGGGGTCAGTCTGCTCTTCCCTGGGTGTGTTTCTTTGACAGAGTGGGGTCAGTCTGCTCTTCCCTGGGTGTGTTACATTGACAGAGTGGGGTCAGTCTGCTCTTTGCTGGGTGTGTTACATTGACAGTGTGGGATCAGTCTGCTCTTCCCTGGGTGAGTTACATTGACAGAGTGCGGTCAGTCTGCTCTTCCCTGGGTATGTCACATTGAGAGAGTGGGGTCAGTCTGCTCTTCCCTGGGTGTGTTACATTGACAGAGTGAGGTCAGTCTGCTCTTCCCTGGGTATGTTACATTGACAGAGTGGGGTCAGTCTGCTCTTCCCTGGGTGTGTTACATTGTCAGAGTGGAGTCAGTCCACTCTCCCCAGGGTGTGTTAAATTGACAGAGTGAGGTCAGTCTACTCTTCCCTGGGCATGTTACATTGACAGAGTGGGGTCAGTCTGCTCTTCCCTGGGTGTGTTACATTGACAGAGAGAGGGCAGTCTGCTCTTCCCTGGGTGTGTTACATTGACAGAGTGGGGTCAGTCTGCTCTTCCCTGGGCGTGTTACATTGACAGAGTGAAGTCAGTCTGCTATTCCCTGGGTCTGTTACACTGACACAGTGGAGTCAGTCTGCTCTTCCCTGGGTGTGTTACATTGACAGAGTGAAGTCAGTCTGCTGTTCCCTGGGTGTGTTACACTGACACAGTGGGGTCAGTCTGCTCTTCCCTGAGTGTGTTACATTGACAGAGTGGGGTCAGTCTGCTCATCCCTGGGTGTGTTACATTGACAGAGTGGGGTCAGTCTGCTCTTCCCAGGGTGTGTTTCATTGACAGAGTGGGGTCAGTCTGCTCTTCTCTGGGTGTGTTACATTGACAGCGTGGGGTCAGTCGGGTCTTCCCTGAGTGTGGTACATTGATAGAGTGGCGTCAGTCTGCTCTTCCCTGGCTGAGTTACATTGACAGAGTGGGGTCAGTGTGCTCTTCCCTTGGTGCGTTACATTGACAGCGTGGGGTCAGTCTGCTCTTCCCTGAGTGTGCTACATTGATAGAGTGGCAACAGTCTGCTCTTCCCAGTGTGTGTTACATTGACAGAGTGAGGTCAGTCTGCTCTTCCCTGGGTGAGTTACATTGAAAAAGTGGGGTCAGTCTGCTCTTCCGTGGGTGTGTTAACTTGACAGAGTGGGGTCAGTCTGCTCTTCCCTGGATGTGTTACATTGAAAGAGTGGGCTCAGTCTGCTCTTCCCTGGGCGTGTTGATTTGACAGAGTGGGGTCAGTCTGCTCTTCCCTGGGTGTGTTACTTTGACAGAGTGGGGTCAGTCTGCTCTTCCCTGGGTGTGTTACTTTGACAGTGTGGGGTCAGTCTGCCCTTCCCTGGGTCTGTTACATTGACAGAGTGGGGTCAGTCTGCTCTTCCCTGGGTGTGTTACATTGACAGAGTGATGTCAGTCTGCTCTTCCCTGGGTGTGTTACATTGACAGAGTGGGGTCAGTCTGATCTTCCCTGGGTGTGTTACGTTGACAGAGTGGGGTCAGTCTGCTCTTCCCTGGGTGTGTTACATTGACAGAGTGGGGTCAGTCTTCTCTTCCCTGGGTGTGTTACTTTGACAGAGTGAAGTCAGTCTGCTGTTCCCTGGGTGTGTTACACTGACACAGTGGGGTCAGTCTGCTCTTCCCTGAGTGTGTTACATTGACAGAGTGGGGTCAGTCTGATCTTCCCTGTGTGTGTTACGTTGACAGAGTGGGGTCAGTCTGCTCTTCCCTGGGTGTGTTACATTGACAGAGTGGGGTCAGTCGTCTCTTCCCTGGGTGTGTTACTTTGACAGAGTGAAGTCAGTCTGCTGTTCCCTGGGTGTGTTACACTGACACAGTGGGGTCAGTCTGCTCTTCCCTGGGTCTGTTACATTGACAGAGTGGGGTCAGTCTGCTCTTCCCTGGGTGTGTTACATTGACAGAGTGAAGTCAGTCTGCTATTCCCTGGGTGTGTTACACTGACAAAGTGGGGTCAGTCTGCTCTTCCCTGAGTGTGTTACATTGACAGAGTGGAGTCAGTCTGCTCTTCCCTGGGTGTGTTACATTGACAGAGTGGGGTCAGTCTGCTCTTTCCTGGGTGTGTTAAATTGACAGAGTGGGGTCAGTGTGCTCTTCCCTTGGTGCGTTACATTGACAGCGTGGGGTCAGTCTGCTCTTCCCTGAGTGTTGTACATTGACAGAGAGGAGTCAGTCTGCTCTTCCCTGGGCGTGTTACATTGACAGAGTGAAGTCAGTCTGCTATTCCCTGGGTGTGTTACACTGACACATTGGGGTCAGTCTGCTCTTCCCTGAGTGTGTTACATTGAGAGAGTTGAGTCAGTCTGCTCTTCCCTGGATGTGTTACATTGACAGAGTGGAGTCAGTCTGCTCTTCCCTGGGTGTGTTACATTGACAGAGTGAAGTCAGTCTGCTGTTCCCTGGGTGTGTTACACTGACACAGTGGGGTCAGTCTGCTCTTCCCTGGGTCTGTTACATTGACAGAGTGGGGTCAGTCTGCTCATCCTGGTGTGTGTTACATTGACAGAGTGGGGTCAGTCTGCTCTTCCCAGGGTGTGTTTCATTGACAGAGTGGGGTCAGTCTGCTCTTCCCTGGGTGTGTTACATTGACAGCGTGGGGTCAGTCTGCTCTTCCCTGAGTGTGGTACATTGATAGAGTGGCGTCAGTCTGCTCTTCCCTGGCTGAGTTACATTGACAGAGTGGGGTCAGTGTGCTCTTCCCTTGGTGCGTTACATTGACAGCGTGGGGTCAGTCTGCTCTTCCCTGAGTGTTGTACATTGATAGAGTGGCAACAGTCTGCTCTTCCCAGTGTGTGTTACATTGACAGAGTGAGGTCAGTCTGCTCTTCCCTGGGTGAGTTACATTGAAAAAGTGGGGTCAGTCTGCTCTTCCGTGGGTGTGTTAACTTGACAGAGTGGGGTCAGTCTGCTCTTCCCTGGATGTGTTACATTGAAAGAGTGGGCTCAGTCTGCTCTTCCCTGGGTGTGTTGATTTGACAGAGTGGGTTCAGTCTGCTCTTCCCTGGGTGTGTTACTTTGACAGAGTGGGGTCAGTCTGCTCTTCCCTGGGTGTGTTACTTTGACAGTGTGGGGTCAGTCTGCCCTTCCCTGGGTCTGTTACATTGACAGAGTGGGGTCAGTCTGCTCTTCCCTGGGTGTGTTACATTGACAGAGTGATGTCAGTCTGCTCTTCCCTGGGTGTGTTACATTGACAGAGTGGGGTCAGTCTGATCTTCCCTGGGTGTGTTACGTTGACAGAGTGGGGTCAGTCTGCTCTTCCCTGGGTGTGTTACATTGACAGAGTGGGGTCAGTCTTCTCTTCCCTGGGTGTGTTACTTTGACAGAGTGAAGTCAGTCTGCTGTTCCCTGGGTGTGTTACACTGACACAGTGGGGTCAGTCTGCTCTTCCCTGAGTGTGTTACATTGACAGAGTGGGGTCAGTCTGATCTTCCCTGTGTGTGTTACGTTGACAGAGTGGGGTCAGTCTGCTCTTCCCTGGGTGTGTTACATTGACAGAGTGGGGTCAGTCTTCTCTTCCCTGGGTGTGTTACTTTGACAGAGTGAAGTCAGTCTGCTGTTCCCTGGGTGTGTTACACTGACACAGTGGGGTCAGTCTGCTCTTCCCTGGGTCTGTTACATTGACAGAGTGGGGTCAGTCTGCTCTTCCCTGGGTGTGTTACATTGACAGAGTGAAGTCAGTCTGCTATTCCCTGGGTGTGTTACACTGACACAGTGGGGTCAGCCTGCTCTTCCCTGAGTGTGTTACATTGACAGAGTGGAGTCAGTCTCCTCTTCCCTGGGTGTGTTACATTGACAGAGTGGGGTCAGTCTGCTCTTTCCTGGGTGTGTTACATTGACAGAGTGTGGTCAGTCTGCTCTTCCCTGGGTGAGTTACATTGACAGAGAGGAGTCAGTCTGCTCTTCCCTGGGCATGTTACATTGACAGAGTGAAGTCAGTCTGCTATTCCCTGGGTGTGTTACACTGACACATTGGGGTCAGTCTGCTCTTCCCTGAGTGTGTTACATTGACAGAGTTGAGTCAGTCTGCTCTTCCCTGGGTGTGTTACATTGACAGAGTGGAGTCAGTCTGCTCTTCCCTGGGTGTGTTACATTGACAGAGTGAAGTCAGTCTGCTGTTCCCTGGGTGTGTTACACTGACACAGTGGGGTCAGTCTGCTCTTCCCTGAGTGTGTTACATTGACAGAGTGGGGTCAGTCTGCTCATCCTGGTGTGTGTTACATTGAAAGAGTGGGGTCAGTCTGCTCTTCCCAGGGTGTGTTTCATTGACAGAGTGGGGTCAGTCTGCTCTTCCCTGGGTGTGTTACATTGACAGCGTGGGGTCAGTCTGCTCTTCCCTGAGTGTGGTACATTGATAGCGTGGCGTCAGTCTGCTCTTCCCTGGCAGAGTTACATTGACAGAGTGGGGTCAGTGTGCTCTTCCCTTGGTGCGTTACATTGACAGTGTGGGGTCAGCCTGCTCTTCCCTGAGTGTGGTACATTGTTAGAGTGGCTTCAGTCTGCTCTTCCCAGGGTGTGTAACATTGACAGAATGAGGTCAGTCTGCTCTTCCCTGGGTGTGTTACATTGACAGAGTGGGGTCAGTCTGCTCTTCCCTGGGCGTGTTACATTGACAGAGTGATGTCAGTCTGCTATTCCCTGGGTGTGTTACACTGACACAGTGGGGTCAGTCTGCTCTTCCCTGAGTGTGTTACATTGACAGAGTGGAGTCAGTCTGATCTTCCCTGGGTGTGTTACATTGACAGAGTGGAGTCAGTCTGCTCTTCCCTGGGTGTGTTACATTGACAGAGTGAAGTCCGTCTGCTGTTCCCTGGGTGTGTTACACTGACACAGTGGGGTCAGTCTGCTCTTCCCTGAGTGTGTTACATTGACAGAGTGGGGTCAGTCTGCTCATCCCTGGGTGTGTTACTTTGACAGAGTGGGGTCAGTCTGCTCTTCCCAGGGTGTGTTTCATTGACAGAGTGGGGTCAGTCTGCTCTTCCCTGGGTGTGTTACATTGACAGCGTGGGGTCAGTCGGCTCTTCCCTGAGTGTGGTGCATTGATAGACTGGCGTCAGTCTGCTCTTCCCTGGCTGAGTTACATTGACAGAGTGGGGTCAGTGTGCTCTTCCCTTGGTGCGTTACATTGACAGCGTGGGGTCAGTCTGCTCTTCCCTGAGTGTGGTACATTGATAGAGTGGCGTCAGTCTGCTCTTCCCAGGGTGTGTTACATTGACAGAGTGAGGTCAGTCTGCTCTTCCCTGGGTGAGTTACATTGAAAGAGTGGGGTCAGTCTGCTCTTCCCTGGGTGTGTTAATTTGACAGAGTGGGGTCAGTCTGCTCTTCCCTGGGTGTGTTGATTTGACAGAGTGGTGTCATTCTGCTCTTCCCTGGATGTGTTACATTGAAAGAGTGGGCTCAGTCTGCTCTTCCCTGGGTGTGTTGATTTGACAGAGTGGGGTCAGTCTGCTCTTCCCTGGGTGTGTTACTTTGACAGAGTGGGGTCAGTCTGCTCTTCCCTGGGTGTGTTACTTTGACAGTGTGGGGTCAGTCTGCCCTTCCCTGAGTCTGTTACATTGACAGAGTGGGGTCAGTCTGATCTTCCCTGGGTGTGTTACGTTGACAGAGTGGGGTCAGTCTGCTCTTCCCTGGGTGTGTTACATTGACAGAGTGGAGTCAGTCTGCTCTTCCCTGGATGTGTTACATTGACAGAGTGGGGTCAGTCTGTTCTTCCCGGGGTGTTTTACATTGACAGAGTGGGTTCAGTCTGCTCTTCCCTGGGTGTGTTACTTTGACAAAGTGGGGTCAGTCTGCTCTTCCCTGGGTGTGTTACTTTGAACGAGTCGGGTCAGTCTGCTCTTCCCTGGGTGTGTTATATTGACAGAGTGGTGTCAGTCTGCTCTTTCCTGGGTGTGTTACTTTGACAGAGTGGGGTCAGTCTGCTCTTCCCTGAGTGTGGTACATTGACAGAGTGGGGTCAGTCTGTTCTTCCCTGGGTGTGTTACATTGACAGATTGGGGTCAGTCTGCTCTTCCCTGGGTGTGTTACTTTGACACAGTGGGGTCAGTCTGCTCTTCTCTGGGTCTGTTACATTGACAGCGTGGGGTCAGTCTGCTCTTCCCTGGGTGTGTTCCTTTGACAGAGTGGGGTCAGTCTGCTCTTCCCTGGGTGTGTTACGTTGACAGAGTGGGGTCAGTCTGCTCTTCCCTGGGTGTGTTACATTGACAGAGTGGGGTCAGTCTGCTCTTCCCTGGATGTGTTACATTGACAGAGTGGGGTCAGTCTTCTCTTCCCTGGGTGTGTTACTTTGACAGAGTGAAGTCAGTCTGCTGTTCCCTGGGTGTGTTACACTGACACAGTGGGGTCAGTCTGCTCTTCCCTGGGTCTGTTACATTGACAGAGTGGGGTCAGTCTGCTCTTCCCTGGGTGTGTTACATTGACAGAGTGAAGTCAGTCTGCTATTCCCTGGGTGTGTTACACTGACACAGTGGGGTCAGTCTGCTCTTCCCTAAGTGTGTTACATTGACAGAGTGGAGTCAGTCTGCTCTTCCCTGGGTGTGTTACATTGACAGAGTGGGGTCAGTCTGCTCTTTCCTGGGTGTGTTACATTGACAGAGTGTGGTCAGTCTGCTCTTCCCTGGGTGAGTTACATTGACAGAGAGGAGTCAGTCTGCTCTTCCCTGGGTGTGTTACATTGACAGAGTGAAGTCAGTCTGCTGTTCCCTGGGTGTGTTACACTGACACAGTGGGGTCAGTCTGCTCTTCCCTGAGTGTGTTACATTGACAGAGTGGGGTCAGTCTGCTCATCCTGGTGTGTGTTACATTGACAGAGTGGGGTCAGTCTGCTCTTCCCAGGGTGTGTTTCATTGACAGAGTGGGGTCAGTCTGCTCTTCCCTGGGTGTGTTACATTGACAGCGTGGGGTCAGTCTGCTCTTCCCTGAGTGTGGTACATTGATAGAGTGGCGTCAGTCTGCTCTTCCCTGGCAGAGTTACATTGACAGAGTGGGGTCAGTGTGCTCTTCCCTTGGTGCGTTACATTGACAGTGTGGGGTCAGCCTGCTCTTCCCTGAGTGTGGTACATTGTTAGAGTGGCTTCAGTTTGCTCTTCCCAGGGTGTGTAACATTGACAGAATGAGGTCAGTCTGCTCTTCCCTGGGTGTGTTACATTGACAGAGTGGGGTCAGTCTGCTCTTCCCTGGGCGTGTTACATTGACAGAGTGAAGTCAGTCTGCTATTCCCTGGGTGTGTTACACTGACACAGTGGGGTCAGTCTGCTCTTCCCTGAGTGTGTTACATTGACAGAGTGGAGTCAGTCTGATCTTCCCTGGGTGTGTTACATTGACAGAGTGGAGTCAGTCTGCTCTTCCCTGGGTGTGTTACATTGACAGAGTGAAGTCCGTCTGCTGTTCCCTGGGTGTGTTACACTGACACAGTGGGGTCAGTCTGCTCTTCCCTGAGTGTGTTACATTGACAGAGTGGGGTCAGTCTGCTCATCCCTGGGTGTGTTACTTTGACAGAGTGGGGTCAGTCTGCTCTTCCCAGGGTGTGTTTCATTGACAGAGTGGGGTCAGTCTGCTCTTCCCTGGGTGTGTTACATTGACAGCGTGGGGTCAGTCGGCTCTTCCCTGAGTGTGGTGCATTGATAGACTGGCGTCAGTCTGCTCTTCCCTGGCTGAGTTACATTGACAGAGTGGGGTCAGTGTGCTCTTCCCTTGGTGCGTTACATTGACAGCGTGGGGTCAGTCTGCTCTTCCCTGAGTGTGGTACATTGATAGAGTGGCGTCAGTCTGCTCTTCCCAGGGTGTGTTACATTGACAGAGTGAGGTCAGTCTGCTCTTCCCTGGGTGAGTTACATTGAAAGAGTGGGGTCAGTCTGCTCTTCCCTGGGTGTGTTAATTTGACAGAGTGGGGTCAGTCTGCTCTTCCCTGGGTGTGTTGATTTGACAGAGTGGTGTCAGTCTGCTCTTCCCTGGATGTGTTACATTGAAAGAGTGGGCTCAGTCTGCTCTTCCCTGGGTGTGTTGATTTGACAGAGTGGGGTCAGTCTGCTCTTCCCTGGGTGTGTTACTTTGACAGAGTGGGGTCAGTCTGCTCTTCCCTGGGTGTGTTACTTTGACAGTGTGGGGTCAGTCTGCCCTTCCCTGAGTCTGTTACATTGACAGAGTGGGGTCAGTCTGCTCTTCCCTGGGTGTGTTACATTGACAGAGTGGGGTCAGTCTGATCTTCCCTGGGTGTGTTACGTTGACAGAGTGGGGTCAGTCTGCTCTTCCCTGAGTGTGTTACTTTGACAAAGTGGGTTCAGTCTGCTCTTCCCTGGGTGTGTTACTTTGACAGAGTCGGATCAGTCTGCTCTTCCCTGGGTGTGTTACTTTGACAGAGTGGGGTCAGTCTGCTCTTTCCTGGGTGTGTTACTTTGACAGAGTGGGGTCAGTCTGCTCTTCCCTGAGTGTGGTACATTGACAGAGTGGGGTCAGTCTGTTCTTCCCTGGGTGTGTTACATTGACAGAGTGGGGTCAGTCTGCTCTTCCCTGGGTGTGTTACTTTGACACAGTGGGGTCAGTCTGCTCTTCTCTGGGTCTGTTACATTGACAGCGTGGGGTCAGTCTGCTCTTCCCTGGGTGTGTTCCTTTGACAGAGTGGGGTCAGTCTGCTCTTCCCTGGGTGTGTTACTTTGACAGAGTGTGGTCTGTCTGCTCTTCCCTGTGTGTGTTACATTGACAGAGTGGGGTCAGTCTGATCTTCCCTGGGTGTGTTACGTTGACAGAGTGGGGTCAGTCTGCTCTTCCCTGGGTGTGTTACATTGACAGAGTGGGGTCAGTCTGCTCTTCCCTGGATGTGTTACATTGACAGAGTGGGGTCAGTCTGTTCTTCCCGGGGTGTTTTACATTGACAGAGTGGGTTCAGTCTGCTCTTCCCTGGGTGTGTTACTTTGACAAAGTGGGGTCAGTCTGCTCTTCCCTGGGTGTGTTACTTTGACAGAGTCGGGTCAGTCTGCTCTTCCCTGGGTGTGTTACTTTGACAGAGTGGGGTCAGTCTGCTCTTTCCTGGGTGTGTTACTTTGACAGAGTGGGGTCAGTCTGCTCTTCCCTGAGGGTGGTACATTGACAGATTGGGGTCAGTCTGTTCTTCCCTGGGTGTGTTACATTGACAGAGTGGGGTCAGTCTGCTCTTCCCTGGGGGTGTTACTTTGACAGAGTGGGGTCAGTCTGCTCTTCTCTGGGTCTGTTACATTGACAGCGTGGGGTCAGTCTGCTCTTCCCTGGGTGTGTTCCTTTGACAGAGTGGGGTCAGTCTGCTCTTCCCTGGGTGTGTTACTTTGACAGAGTGGGGTCAGTCTGCTCTTCCCTGGGTGTGTTACATTGACAGAGTGGGGTCAGTCTGCTCTTCCCTGGGTGTGTTAATTTGACAGAGTTGGGTCAGTCTGCTCTTCCCTGGGTGTGTTCCTTTGACAGAGTGGGGTCAGTCTGCTCTTCCCTGGGTGTGTTACATTGACAAAGTGGGGTCAGTCTGCTCTTCCCTGGGTGTGTTACATTGACAGTGTGGGGTCTGTGTGCTCTTCCCTGGGTGTGTTACTTTGACAGAGTGGGGTCAGTCTGCTCTTCCCTGGTTGTGTTACATTGACAGAGTGGGATCAGTCTGCTCTTCCCTGGGTGTGTTACATTGACAGAGTGCGGTCCTCTGCCCTTCTCTGGGTCTGTTACATTGACAGCGTGGGGTCAGTCTGCTCTTCCCTGGGTGTGTTACATTGACAGAGTGTGGTCAGTCTGCTCTTCCCTGGGTGTGTTACATTGACAGAGTGGGGTCAGTCTGCTCTTCCCTGGGTGTGTTACATTGACAGTTTGGGGTCAGTCTGCTCTTCCCTGGGTGAGTTACATTGACAGAGTGCGGTCAGTCTGCTCTTCCCTGGGTATGTCACATTGAGAGAGTGGGGTCAGTCTGCTCATCCCTGGGTGTGTTATATTGACAGAGTGAGATCAGTCTGCTCTTCCCTGGGTATGTTACATTGACAGAGTGGGGTCAGTCTGCTCTTCCCTGGGTGTGTTAAATTGTCAGAGTGGAGTCAGTCTACTCTCCCCAGGGTGTGTTAAATTGACAGAGTGAGGTCAGTCTACTCTTCCCTGGGTATGTTACATTGACAGAGTGGTGTCAGTCTGCTCTTCCCTGGGTGTGTTACATTGACAGAGTGAGGGCAGTCTGCTCTTCCCTGGGTGTGTTACATTGTCAGAGTGGAGTCAGTCTGCTCTTCCCTGGGTGTGTTACATTGACAGAGTGGGGTCAGTCTGCCCTTCCCTGGGTCTGTTACAATGACAGAGTGGGGTCAGTCTGCCCTTCCCTGGGTGTGTTACATTGACAGAGAGGGGTCAGTCTGCTCTTCCCTGGGTGTGTTACATTGACAGAGTGGGGTCAGTCTGCTCTTCCCCGGGTCTGTTACATTGACAGAGTGGGGTCAGTCTGCCCTTCCCTGGGTCTGTGACATTGACAGAGTGGGGTCATTCTGCTCTTCCCTGGGTGTGTTACATTGACAGAGTGGGGTCAGTCTGCTCTTCCCTGGGTGTGTTACATTGACAGAGTGTGGTCAGTCTGCTCTTCCCTGGGTGTGTTACATTGACAGAGTGGAGTCAGTCTGCTCTTCCCTGGGTGTGTTACATTGACAGAGTGGGGTCAGTCTGCCCTTCCCTGGGTCTGTTACATTGACAGAGTGGAGTCAGTCTGCCCTTCCCTGGGTGTGTTACATTGTCAGAATGTGGTCAGTCTGCTCTTCCCTGGGTGTGTTACATTGACAGAGTGGAGTCAGTCTGCTCTTCCCTGGGTGTGTTACATTGACAGAGTGGGGTCAGTCTGCTCTTCCCTGGGTGTGTTACATTGACAGAGTGAAGTCAGTCTGCTATTCCCTGGGTGTGTTACTTTGACAGAGTGAGGTCAGTCTGCTCTTCCCTGGGTGTGTTACATTGACAGAGTGGAGTCAGTCTGCTCTTCCCTGGGTGTGTTACATTGACAGAGTGGGGTCAGTCTGCTCTTCCCTGGGTGTGTTACATTGACAGAGTGAAGTCAGTCTGCTATTCCCTGGGTGTGTTACTTTGACAGAGTGAGGTCAGTCTGCTCTTCCCTGGGTGTGTTACATTGACAGAGTGGGGTCAGTCTGATCTTCCCTGGGTGTGTTACTTTGACAGAGTGGGGTCAGTCTGCTCTTCCCTGGGTGTGTTACATTGACAGAGTGGGGTCAGTCTGCTCTTCCCTGGATGTGTTACATTGACAGAGTGGGTTCAGTCTGCTCTTCCTTGGGTGTATTACTTTGACAAAGTGGGGTCAGTCTGCTCTTCCCTGGGTGTGTTACTTTGACAGAGTGGGGTCAGTCTGCTCTTCCCTGGGTGTGTTACTTTGACAGAGTGGGGTCAGTCTGCTCTTCCCTGGGTGTGTTAATTTGACAGAGTTCTTTCAGTCTGCTCTTCCCTAGGTGTGTTACATTGTCAGAGTGGAGTCAGTCTGCTCTTCCCTGGGTGTGTTACATTGACAGAGAGGGGTCAGTCTGCTCTTCCCTGGGTGTGTTACATTGACAGAGTGGGGTCAGTCTGCTCTTCCCTGCGTCTGTTACATTGACAGAGTGGGGTCAGTCTGCCCTTCCCTGGGTCTGTTACATTGACAGAGTGGGGCATTCTGCTCTTCCCTGGGTGTGTTACATTGACAGAGTGGGGTCAGTCTGCTCTTCCCTGGGTGTGTTACTTTGACAGAGTGGAGTCAGTCTGGTCTTCACTGGGTGTGTTACATTGACAGAGTGGAGTCAGTCTGCTCTTCCCTGGGTGTGTTACATTGACAGAGTGGGGTCAGTCTGCCCTTCCCTGGGTCAGTTACATTGACAGAGTGGGGTCAGTCTGCTCTTCCCTGGGTGTGTTACATTGACAGAGAGGGTTCAGTCTGTTCTTCCCTGGGTGTGTTACATGGACAGAGTGGGTTCAGTCTGCTCTTCCCTGGGTGTGTTACTTTGACAAAGTGGGGTCAGTCTGCTCTTCCCTGGGTGTGTTACTTTGACAGCGTGGGGTCAGTCTGCTCTTCCCTGGGTGTGTTTCTTTGACAGAGTGGGGTCAGTCTGCTCTTCCCTGGGTGTGTTACATTGACAGAGTGGGGTCAGTCTGCTCTTTGCTGGGTGTGTTACATTGACAGTGTGGGATCAGTCTGCTCTTCCCTGGGTGAGTTACATTGACAGAGTGCGGTCAGTCTGCTCTTCCCTGGGTATGTCACATTGAGAGAGTGGGGTCAGTCTGCTCTTCCCTGGGTGTGTTACATTGACAGAGTGAGGTCAGTCTGCTCTTCCCTGGGTATGTTACATTGACAGAGTGGGGTCAGTCTGCTCTTCCCTGGGTGTGTTACATTGTCAGAGTGGAGTCAGTCCACTCTCCCCAGGGTGTGTTAAATTGACAGAGTGAGGTCAGTCTACTCTTCCCTGGGCATGTTACATTGACAGAGTTGGGTCAGTCTGCTCTTCCCTGGGTGTGTTACATTGACAGAGAGAGGGCAGTCTGCTCTTCCCTGGGTGTGTTACATTGACAGAGTGGGGTCAGTCTGCTCTTCCCTGGGCGTGTTACATTGACAGAGTGAAGTCAGTCTGCTATTCCCTGGGTCTGTTACACTGACACAGTGGAGTCAGTCTGCTCTTCCCTGGGTGTGTTACATTGACAGAGTGAAGTCAGTCTGCTGTTCCCTGGGTGTGTTACACTGACACAGTGGGGTCAGTCTGCTCTTCCCTGAGTGTGTTACATTGACAGAGTGGGGTCAGTCTGCTCATCCCTGGGTGTGTTACATTGACAGAGTGGGGTCAGTCTGCTCTTCCCAGGGTGTGTTTCATTGACAGAGTGGGGTCAGTCTGCTCTTGTCTGGGTGTGTTACATTGACAGCGTGGGGTCAGTCGGGTCTTCCCTGAGTGTGGTACATTGATAGAGTGGCGTCAGTCTGCTCTTCCCTGGCTGAGTTACATTGACAGAGTGGGGTCAGTGTGCTCTTCCCTTGGTGCGTTACATTGACAGCGTGGGGTCAGTCTGCTCTTCCCTGAGTGTTGTACATTGATAGAGTGGCAACAGTCTGCTCTTCCCAGTGTGTGTTACATTGACAGAGTGAGGTCAGTCTGCTCTTCCCTGGGTGAGTTACATTGAAAAAGTGGGGTCAGTCTGCTCTTCCGTGGGTGTGTTAACTTGACAGAGTGGGGTCAGTCTGCTCTTCCCTGGATGTGTTACATTGAAAGAGTGGGCTCAGTCTGCTCTTCCCTGGGTGTGTTGATTTGACAGAGTGGGGTCAGTCTGCTCTTCCCTGGGTGTGTTACTTTGACAGAGTGGGGTCAGTCTGCTCTTCCCTGGGTGTGTTACTTTGACAGTGTGGGGTCAGTCTGCCCTTCCCTGGGTCTGTTACATTGACAGAGTGGGGTCAGTCTGCTCTTCCCTGGGTGTGTTACATTGACAGAGTGATGTCAGTCTGCTCTTCCCTGGGTGTGTTACATTGACAGAGTGGGGTCAGTCTGATCTTCCCTGGGTGTGTTACGTTGACAGAGTGGGGTCAGTCTGCTCTTCCCTGGGCGTGTTACATTGACAGAGTGGGGTCAGTCTTCTCTTCCCTGGGTGTGTTACTTTGACAGAGTGAAGTCAGTCTGCTGTTCCCTGGGTGTGTTACACTGACACAGTGGGGTCAGTCTGCTCTTCCCTGAGTGTGTTACATTGACAGAGTGGGGTCAGTCTGATCTTCCCTGTGTGTGTTACGTTGACAGAGTGGGGTCAGTCTGCTCTTCCCTGGGTGTGTTACATTGACAGAGTGGGGTCAGTCTTCTCTTCCCTGGGTGTGTTACTTTGACAGAGTGAAGTCAGTCTGCTGTTCCCTGGGTGTGTTACACTGACACAGTGGGGTCAGTCTGCTCTTCCCTGAGTGTGTTACATTGACAGAGTCGGTTCAGTCTGTTCTTCCCTGGGTGTGTTACATTGACAGAGTGGGTTCAGTCTGCTCTTCCCTGGGTGTGTTACTTTGACAGAGTGGGGTCAGTCTGCTCTTTCCTGGGTGTGTTACTTTGACAGAGTCGGGTCAGTCTGCTCTTCCCTGGGTGTGTTACTTTGACAGAGTGGGGTCAGTCTGCTCTTCCCTGGGTGTGTTACTTTGACAGAGTGGGGTCAGTCTGCTCTTCCCTGTGTGTGTTACATTGACAGAGTGGGGTCAGTCTGCTCTTCCCTGGGTGTGTTACATTGACAGAGTGGGGTCACTCTGCTCTTCCCTGGGTGTGTTACATTGACAGTGTGGGGTCTGTGTGCTCTTCCCTGGGTGTGTTACTTTGACAGAGTGCGGTCAGTCTGCTCTTCCCTGCGTGTGTTACATTGACAGAGTGGGGTCACTCTGCCCTTCTCTGGGTCTGTTACATTGACAGCGTGGGGTAAGTCTGCTCTTCCCTGGGTGTGTTACATTGACAGAGTGAAGTCAGTCTGCTCTTCCCTGGGTGTGTTACATTGACAGCGTAAAGTCAGTCTGCTATTCCCTGGGTGTATTACACTGACACAGTGGGGTCAGTCTGCTCTTCCCTGAGTGTGTTACATTGACAGAGTGGAGTCAGTCTGCTCTTCCCTGGGTGTGTTACAATGACAGAGTGGAGTCAGTCTTCTCTTCCCTGGGTGTGTTACATTGACAGAGTGAAGTCAGTCTGCTGTTCCCTGGGTGTGTTACACTGACACAGTGGGGTCAGTCTGCTCTTCCCTGAGTGTGTTTCTTTGACAGAGTGGGGTCAGTCTGCTCATCCCTGGGTGTGTTACATTGACAGAGTGGGGTCAGTGTGCTCTTCCCTTGGTGCGTTACATTGACAGCGTGGGGTCAGTCTGCTCTTCCCTGAGTGTGGTACATTGATAGAGTGGCGTCAGTCTGCTCTTCCCAGGGTGTGTTACATTGACAGAGTGAGGTCAGTCTGCTCTTCCCTGGGTGTGTTACATTGAAAGAGTGGGGTCAGTCTGCTCTTCCCTGAGTGTGTTACATTGACAGAGTGGGGTCAGTCTGCTCATCCCTGGGTCTGCTACATTGACAGAGTGGGGTCAGTCTGCTCTTCCCAGGGTGTGTTTCATTGACAGAGTGGGGTCAGTCTGCTCTTCCCTGGGTGTGTTACAATGACAGAGTGGGGTCAGTCTGCCCTTCCCTGGGTCTGTTACATTGACAGAGTGGGGTCAGTCTGCCCTTCCCTGGGTCTGTTACATTGAGAGAGTGGGGTCAGTCTGCCCTTCCCTGGGTGTGTTACATTGACAGAGTGGGGTCAGTCTGCTCTTCCCTGGGTGTGTTACATTGACAGAGTGGGGTCAGTCTGCCCTTCCCTGGGTCTGTTACAATGACAGAGTGGGGTCAGTCTGCCCTTCCCTGGGTCTGTTACATTGAGAGAGTGGGGTCAGTCTGCCCTTCCCTGGGTGTGTTACATTGACAGAGTGGGGTCAGTCTGCTCTTCCCTGGGTGTGTTACATTGACAGAGTGGGGTCAGTCTGCTCTTCCCTGGGTGTGTTACATTGACAGAGTGGGGTCAGTCTGCTCTTCCCTGTATGTGTTACTTTGACAGAGTGAGGTCAGTCTGCTCTTCCCTGGGTGTGTTACATTGACAGAGTGGGGTCAGTGTGCTCTTCCCTGGGTGTGTTACATTGACAGAGTGGGGTCAGTCTGCTCTTCCCTGGGTGTGTTACATTGACAGAGTGGGGTCAGTCTGCCCTTCCCTGGGTCTGTTACAATGACAGAGTGGGGTCAGTCTGCCCTTCCCTGGGTCTGTTACATTGAGAGAGTGGGGTCAGTCTGTCCTTCCCTGGGTGTGTTACATTGACAGAGAGGGGTCAGTCTGCTCTTCCCTGGGTCTGTTACATTGACAGAGTGGGGTCATTCTGCTCTTCCCTGGGTGTGTTACATTGACAGAGTGGGGTCAGTCTGCTCTTCCCTGGGTGTGTTACATTGACAGAGTGGAGTCAGTCTGCTCTTCCCTGGGTGTGTTACATTGACAGAGTGGAGTCAGTCTGCTCTTCCCTGGGTGTGTTACATTGACAGCGTGGGGTCAGTCTGCCCTTCCCTGGGTCTGTTACATTGACAGAGTGGGGTCAGTCTGCCCTTCCCTGGGACTGTTACATTGACAGAGTGGGGTAAGTCTGCTCTTCCCTGGGTGTGTTACATTGACAGAGTGTGGTCAGTCTGCTCTTCCCTGGGTGTGTTACATTGACAGAGTGGAGTCAGTCTGCTCTTTCCTGGGTGTGTTACATTGACAGAGTGAAGTCAGTCTGCTATTCCCTGGGTGTGTTACACTGACACAGTGGGGTCAGTCTGCTCTTCCCTGGGTGTGTTACATTTACAGAGTGGAGTCAGTCTGCTCTTCCCTGGATGTGTTACATTGACAGAGTGGAGTCAGTCTGCTCTTCCCTGGGTGTGTTACATTGACAGAGTGAAGTCAGTCTGCTGTTCCCTGGTTGTGTTACACTGACACAGTGGGGTCAGTCTGCTCTTCCCTGAGTGTGTTACATTGACAGAGTGGGGTCAGTCTGCTCATCCCTGGGTGTGTTACATTGACAGAGTGGGGTCAGTCTGCTCTTCCCAGGGTGTGTTTCATTGACAGAATGGGGTCAGTCTGCCCTTCCCTGGGTCTGTTACATTGAGAGAGTGGGGTCAGTCGGCTATTCCCTGGCTGAGTTACATTGACAGAGTGGGGTCAGTGTGCTCTTCCCTTGGTGCGTTACATTGACAGAGTGGGGTCAGTCTGCTCTTCCCTGAGTGTGGTATATTGATAGAGTGGCGTCAGTCTGCTCTTCCCAGGGTGTGTTACATTGACAGAGTGGGGTCAGTCTGCTCTTCCCTGGGTGTGTTACATTGAAAGAGTGGGGTCAGTCTGCTCTTCCCTGGGTGTGTTGATTTGACAGAGTGGGGTCAGTCTGCTCTTCCCTGGGTGTGTTACTTTGACAGAGTGGGGTCAGTCTGCTCTTCCCTGGGTGTGTTAGTTTTACAGAGTGGGGTCAGTCTGCTCTTCCCTGGGTGTGTTACATTGACAGAGTGGGGTCAGTCTGCTCTTCCCTGGGTGTGTTACATTGACAGAGTGGAGTCAGTCTGCTCTTTCCTGGGTGTGTTACATTGACAGAGTGAAGTCAGTCTGCTATTCCCTGGGTGTGTTACATTGACAGAGTGGGGTAAGTCTGCTCTTCCCTGGGTGTGTTACATTGACAGAGTGTGGTCAGTCTGCTCTTCCCTGGGTGTGTTACATTGACAGAGTGGAGTCAGTCTGCTCTTTCCTGGGTGTGTTCCATTGACAGAGTGAAGTCAGTCTGCTATTCCCTGGGTGTGTTACACTGACACAGTGGGGTCAGTCTGCTCTTCCCTGGGTGTGTTACATTGACAGAGTGGAGTCAGTCTGCTCTTCCCTGGGTGTGTTACATTGACAGAGTGAAGTCAGTCTGCTGTTCCCTGGGTGTGTTACACTGACACAGTGGGGTCAGTCTGCTCTTCCCTGAGTGTGTTACATTGACAGAGTGGGGTCAGTCTGCTCATCCCTGGGTGTGTTACATTGACAGAGTGGGGTCAGTCTGCTCTTCCCAGGGTGTGTTTCATTGACAGAGTGGGGTCAGTCTGCTCTTCCCTGGGTGTGTTACATTGACAGAATGGGGTCAGTCTGCTCTTCCCTGAGTGTGGTACATTGATAGAGTGGCGTCAGTCTGCTCTTCCCTGGCTGAGTTACATTGACAGAGTGGGGTCAGTGTGCTCTTCCCTTGGTGCGTTACATTGACAGAGTGGGGTCAGTCTGCTCTTCCCTGAGTGTGGTATATTGATAGAGTGGCGTCAGTCTGCTCTTCCCAGGGTGTGTTACATTGACAGAGTGAGGTCAGTCTGCTCTTCCCTGGGTGTGTTACATTGACAGAGTGGAGTCAGTCTGCTCTTCCCTGGGTGTGTTACATTGACAGAGTGAAGTCAGTCTGCTGTTCCCTGGGTGTGTTACACTGACACAGTGGGGTCAGTCTGCTCTTCCCTGAGTGTGTTACATTGACAGAGTGGGGTCAGTCTGCTCATCCCTGGGTGTGTTACATTGACAGAGTGGGGTCAGTCTGCTCTTCCCTGGGTGTGTTACATTGACAGAGAGGGGTCAGTCTGTTCTTCCCTGGGTGTGTTACATGGACAGAGTGGGTTCAGTCTGCTCTTCCCTGGGTGTGTTACTTTGACAAAGTGGGGTCAGTCTGCTCTTCCCTGGGTGTGTTACTTTGACAGCGTGGGGTCAGTCTGCTCTTCCCTGGGTGTGTTTCTTTGACAGAGTGGGGTCAGTCTGCTCTTCCCTGGGTGTGTTACATTGACAGAGTGGGGTCAGTCTGCTCTTTGCTGGGTGTGTTACATTGACAGTGTGGGATCAGTCTGCTCTTCCCTGGGTGAGTTACATTGACAGAGTGCGGTCAGTCTGCTCTTCCCTGTGTATGTCACATTGAGAGAGTGGGGTCAGGCTGCTCTTCCCTGGGTGTGTTACATTGACAGAGTGAGGTCAGTCTGCTCTTCCCTGGGTATGTTACATTGACAGAGTGGGGTCAGTCTGCTCTTCCCTGGGTGTGTTACATTGTCAGAGTGGAGTCAGTCCACTCTCCCCAGGGTGTGTTAAATTGACAGAGTGAGGTCAGTCTACTCTTCCCTGGGCATGTTACATTGACAGAGTTGGGTCAGTCTGCTCTTCCCTGGGTGTGTTACATTGACAGAGAGAGGGCAGTCTGCTCTTCCCTGGGTGTGTTACATTGACAGAGTGGGGTCAGTCTGCTCTTCCCTGGGCGTGTTACATTGACAGAGTGAAGTCAGTCTGCTATTCCCTGGGTCTGTTACACTGACACAGTGGAGTCAGTCTGCTCTTCCCTGGGTGTGTTACATTGACAGAGTGAAGTCAGTCTGCTGTTCCCTGGGTGTGTTACACTGACACAGTGGGGTCAGTCTGCTCTTCCCTGAGTGTGTTACATTGACAGAGTGGGGTCAGTCTGCTCTTCCCAGGGTGTGTTTCATTGACAGAGTGGGGTCAGTCTGCTCTTCTCTGGGTGTGTTACATTGACAGCGTGGGGTCAGTCGGGTCTTCCCTGAGTGTGGTACATTGATAGAGTGGCGTCAGTCTGCTCTTCCCTGGCTGAGTTACATTGACAGAGTGGGGTCAGTGTGCTCTTCCCTTGGTGCGTTACATTGACAGCGTGGGGTCAGTCTGCTCTTCCCTGAGTGTTGTACATTGATAGAGTGGCAACAGTCTGCTCTTCCCAGTGTGTGTTACATTGACAGAGTGAGGTCAGTCTGCTCTTCCCTGGGTGAGTTACATTGAAAAAGTGGGGTCAGTCTGCTCTTCCGTGGGTGTGTTAACTTGACAGAGTGGGGCCAGTCTGCTCTTCCCTGGATGTGTTACATTGAAAGAGTGGGCTCAGTCTGCTCTTCCCTGGGTGTGTTGATTTGACAGAGTGGGGTCAGTCTGCTCTTCCCTGGGTGTGTTACTTTGACAGAGTGGGGTCAGTCTGCTCTTCCCTGGGTGTGTTACTTTGACAGTGTGGGGTCAGTCTGCCCTTCCCTGGGTCTGTTACATTGACAGAGTGGGGTCAGTCTGCTCTTCCCTGGGTGTGTTACATTGACAGAGTGATGTCAGTCTGCTCTTCCCTGGGTGTGTTACATTGACAGAGTGGGGTCAGTCTGATCTTCCCTGGGTGTGTTACGTTGACAGAGTGTGGTCAGTCTGCTCTTCCCTGGGTGTGTTACATTGACAGAGTGGAGTCAGTCTGCTCTTTCCTGGGTGTGTTACATTGACAGAGTGAAGTCAGTCTGCTATTCCCTGGGTGTGTTACACTGACACAGTGGGGTCAGTCTGCTCTTCCCTGGGTGTGTTACATTTACAGAGTGGAGTCAGTCTGCTCTTCCCTGGATGTGTTACATTGACAGAGTGGAGTCAGTCTGCTCTTCCCTGGGTGTGTTACATTGACAGAGTGAAGTCAGTCTGCTGTTCCCTGGTTGTGTTACACTGACACAGTGGGGTCAGTCTGCTCTTCCCTGAGTGTGTTACATTGACAGAGTGGGGTCAGTCTGCTCATCCCTGGGTGTGTTACATTGACAGAGTGGGGTCAGTCTGCTCTTCCCAGTGTGTGTTTCATTGACAGAGTGGGGTCAGTCTGCTGTTCCCTGGGTGTGTTACATTGACAGAATGGGGTCAGTCTGCCCTTCCCTGGGTCTGTTACATTGAGAGAGTGGGGTCAGTCGGCTCTTCCCTGGCTGAGTTACATTGACAGAGTGGGGTCAGTGTGCTCTTCCCTTGGTGCGTTACATTGACAGAGTGGGGTCAGTCTGCTCTTCCCTGAGTGTGGTATATTGATAGAGTGGCGTCAGTCTGCTCTTCCCAGGGTGTGTTACATTGACAGAGTGGGGTCAGTCTGCTCTTCCCTGGGTGTGTTACATTGAAAGAGTGGGGTCAGTCTGCTCTTCCCTGGGTGTGTTGATTTGACAGAGTGGGGTCAGTCTGCTCTTCCCTGGGTGTGTTACATTGACAGAGTGGGGTCAGTCTGCTCTTCCCTGGGTGTGTTAGTTTTACAGAGTGGGGTCAGTCTGCTCTTCCCTGGGTGTGTTACATTGACAGAGTGGGGTCAGTCTGCTCTTCCCTGGGTGTGTTACATTGACAGAGTGGAGTCAGTCTGCTCTTTCCTGGGTGTGTTACATTGACAGAGTGAAGTTAGTCTGCTATTCCCTGGGTGTGTTACATTGACAGAGTGGGGTAAGTCTGCTCTTCCCTGGGTGTGTTACATTGACAGAGTGTGGTCAGTCTGCTCTTCCCTGGGTGTGTTACATTGACAGAGTGGAGTCAGTCTGCTCTTTCCTGGGTGTGTTCCATTGACAGAGTGAAGTCAGTCTGCTATTCCCTGGGTGTGTTACACTGACACAGTGGGGTCAGTTTGCTCTTCCCTGGGTGTGTTACATTGACAGAGTGGAGTCAGTCTGCTCTTCCCTGGGTGTGTTACATTGACAGAGTGAAGTCAGTCTGCTGTTCCCTGGGTGTGTTACACTGACACAGTGGGGTCAGTCTGCTCTTCCCTGAGTGTGTTACATTGACAGAGTGGGGTCAGTCTGCTCATCCCTGGGTGTGTTACATTGACAGAGTGGGGTCAGTCTGCTCTTCCCAGGGTGTGTTTCATTGACAGAGTGGGGTCAGTCTGCTCTTCCCTGGGTGTGTTACATTGACAGAATGGGGTCAGTCTGCTCTTCCCTGAGTGTGGTACATTGATAGAGTGGCGTCAGTCTGCTCTTCCCTGGCTGAGTTACATTGACAGAGTGGGGTCAGTGTGCTCTTCCCTTGGTGCGTTACATTGACAGAGTGGGGTCAGTCTGCTCTTCCCTGAGTGTGGTATATTGATAGAGTGGCGTCAGTCTGCTCTTCCCAGGGTGTGTTACATTGACAGAGTGAGGTCAGTCTGCTCTTCCCTGGGTGTGTTACATTGACAGAGTGGAGTCAGTCTGCTCTTCCCTGGGTGTGTTACATTGACAGAGTGAAGTCAGTCTGCTGTTCCCTGGGTGTGTTACACTGACACAGTGGGGTCAGTCTGCTCTTCCCTGAGTGTGTTACATTGACAGAGTGGGGTCAGTCTGCTCATCCCTGGGTGTGTTACATTGACAGAGTGGGGTCAGTCTGCTCTTCCCTGGGTGTGTTACATTGACAGAGAGGGGTCAGTCTGTTCTTCCCTGGGTGTGTTACATGGACAGAGTGGGTTCAGTCTGCTCTTCCCTGGGTGTGTTACTTTGACAAAGTGGGGTCAGTCTGCTCTTCCCTGGGTGTGTTACTTTGACAGCGTGGGGTCAGTCTGCTCTTCCCTGGGTGTGTTTCTTTGACAGAGTGGGGTCAGTCTGCTCTTCCCTGGGTGTGTTACATTGACAGAGTGGGGTCAGTCTGCTCTTTGCTGGGTGTGTTACATTGACAGTGTGGGATCAGTCTGCTCTTCCCTGGGTGAGTTACATTGACAGAGTGCGGTCAGTCTGCTCTTCCCTGTGTATGTCACATTGAGAGAGTGGGGTCAGGCTGCTCTTCCCTGGGTGTGTTACATTGACAGAGTGAGGTCAGTCTGCTCTTCCCTGGGTATGTTACATTGACAGAGTGGGGTCAGTCTGCTCTTCCCTGGGTGTGTTACATTGTCAGAGTGGAGTCAGTCCACTCTCCCCAGGGTGTGTTAAATTGACAGAGTGAGGTCAGTCTACTCTTCCCTGGGCATGTTACATTGACAGAGTTGGGTCAGTCTGCTCTTCCCTGGGTGTGTTACATTGACAGAGAGAGGGCAGTCTGCTCTTCCCTGGGTGTGTTACATTGACAGAGTGGGGTCAGTCTGCTCTTCCCTGGGCGTGTTACATTGACAGAGTGAAGTCAGTCTGCTATTCCCTGGGTCTGTTACACTGACACAGTGGAGTCAGTCTGCTCTTCCCTGGGTGTGTTACATTGACAGAGTGAAGTCAGTCTGCTGTTCCCTGGGTGTGTTACACTGACACAGTGGGGTCAGTCTGCTCTTCCCTGAGTGTGTTACATTGACAGAGTGGGGTCAGTCTGCTCTTCCCAGGGTGTGTTTCATTGACAGAGTGGGGTCAGTCTGCTCTTCTCTGGGTGTGTTACATTGACAGCGTGGGGTCAGTCGGGTCTTCCCTGAGTGTGGTACATTGATAGAGTGGCGTCAGTCTGCTCTTCCCTGGCTGAGTTACATTGACAGAGTGGGGTCAGTGTGCTCTTCCCTTGGTGCGTTACATTGACAGCGTGGGGTCAGTCTGCTCTTCCCTGAGTGTTGTACATTGATAGAGTGGCAACAGTCTGCTCTTCCCAGTGTGTGTTACATTGACAGAGTGAGGTCAGTCTGCTCTTCCCTGGGTGAGTTACATTGAAAAAGTGGGGTCAGTCTGCTCTTCCGTGGGTGTGTTAACTTGACAGAGTGGGGTCAGTCTGCTCTTCCCTGGATGTGTTACATTGAAAGAGTGGGCTCAGTCTGCTCTTCCCTGGGTGTGTTGATTTGACAGAGTGGGGTCAGTCTGCTCTTCCCTGGGTGTGTTACTTTGACAGAGTGGGGTCAGTCTGCTCTTCCCTGGGTGTGTTACTTTGACAGTGTGGGGTCAGTCTGCCCTTCCCTGGGTCTGTTACATTGACAGAGTGGGGTCAGTCTGCTCTTCCCTGGGTGTGTTACATTGACAGAGTGATGTCAGTCTGCTCTTCCCTGGGTGTGTTACATTGACAGAGTGGGGTCAGTCTGATCTTCCCTGGGTGTGTTACGTTGACAGAGTGGGATCAGTCTGCTCTTCCCAGGGCGTGTTACATTGACAGAGTGGGGTCAGTCTTCTCTTCCCTGGGTGTGTTACTTTGACAGAGTGAAGTCAGTCTGCTGTTCCCTGGGTGTGTTACACTGACACAGTGGGGTCAGTCTGCTCTTCCCTGAGTGTGTTACATTGACAGAGTGGGGTCAGTCTGATCTTCCCTGTGTGTGTTACGTTGACAGAGTGGGGTCAGTCTGCTCTTCCCTGGGTGTGTTACTTTGACAGAGTGAAGTCAGTCTGCTGTTCCCTGGGTGTGTTACACTGACACAGTGGGGTCAGTCTGCTCTTCCCTGAGTGTGTTACATTGACAGAGTGGGTTCAGTCTGTTCTTCCCTGGGTGTGTTACATTGACAGAGTGGGTTCAGTCTGCTCTTCCCTGGGTGTGTTACTTTGACAGAGTGGGGTCAGTCTGCTCTTTCCTGGGTGTGTTACTTTGAACGAGTCGGGTCAGTCTGCTCTTCCCTGGGTGTGTTACTTTGACAGAGTGGGGTCAGTCTGCTCTTTCCTGGGTGTGTTACTTTGACAGAGTGGGGTCAGTCTGCTCTTCCCTGAGTGTGGTACATTGACAGAGTGGGGTCAGTCTGTTCTTCCCTGGATGTGGTACATTGACAGAGTGGGGTCAGTCTGCTCTTCCCTGGGTGTGTTACTTTGACAGAGTGGGGTCAGTCTGCTCTTCCCTGGGTGTGTTGATTTGACAGAGTTGGGTCAGTCTGCTCTTCCATGGGTGTGTTCCTTTGACAGAGTGGGGTCAGTCTGCTCTTCCCTGGGTGTGTTGATTTGACAGAGTTGGGTCAGTTTGCTCTTCCATGGGTGTGTTCCTTTGACAGAGTGGGGTCAGTCTGCTCTTCCCTGGGTGTGTTACTTTGACAGAGTGGGGTCAGTCTGCTCTTCCCTGTGTGTGTTACATTGACAGAGTGGGGTCAGTCTGCTCTTCCCTGGGTGTGTTACATTGACAGAGTGGGGTCACTCTGCTCTTCCCTGGGTGTGTTACATTGACAGTGTGGGGTCTGTGTGCTCTTCCCTGGGTGTGTTACTTTGACAGAGTGCGGTCAGTCTGCTCTTCCCTGCGTGTGTTATTTTGTCAGAGTGGGGTCAGTCTGCTCTTCCCTGGGTGTGTTACATTGACAGAGTGGGGTCACTCTGCCCTTCTCTGGGTCTGTTACATTGACAGCGTGGGGTAAGTCTGCTCTTCCCTGGGTGTGTTACATTGACAGAGTGAAGTCAGTCTGCTCTTCCCTGGGTGTGTTACATTGACAGAGTGGAGTCAGTCTGCTCTTCCCTGGGTGTGTTACATTGACAGCGTGAAGTCAGTCTGCTATTCCCTGGGTGTGTTACACTGACACAGTGGGGTCAGTCTGCTCTTCCCTGAGTGTGTTACATTGACAGAGTGGGGTCAGTGTGCTCTTCCCTTGGTGCGTTACATTGACAGCGTGGGGTCAGTCTGCTCTTCCCTGAGTGTGGTACATTGATAGAGTGGCGTCAGTCTGCTCTTCCCAGGGTGTGTTACATTGACAGAGTGGGGTCAGTCTGCTCTTCCCTGGGTGTGTTACATTGAAAGAGTTGGGTCAGTCTGCTCTTCCCTGAGTGTGGTACATTGACAGAGTGGGGTCAGTCTGCTCATCCCTGGGTCTGTTACATTGACAGAGTGGGGTCAGTCTGCTCTTCCCAGGGTGTGTTTCATTGACAGAGTGGGGTCAGTCTGCTCTTCCCTGGGTGTGTTACATTGACAGCGTGCGGTCAGTCTGCTCTTCCCTGAGCGTGGTACATTGATAGAGTGGCGTCAGTCTGCTCTTCCCTGGGTGTGTTACATTGAAAGAGTGGGGTCAGTCTGCCCTTCCCTGGGTCTGTTACATTGAGAGAGTGGTGTCAGTCTGCCCTTCCCTGGGTGTGTTACATTGACAGAGTGGGGTCAGTCTGCCCTTCCCTGGGTGTGTTACATTGACAGAGTGGGGTCAGTCTGCCCTTCCCTGGGTCTGTTACAATGACAGAGTGGGGTCAGTCTGCCCTTCCCTGGGTCTGTTACATTGAGAGAGTGGGGTCAGTCTGCCCTTCCCTGGGTGTGTTACATTGACAGAGAGGGGTCAGTCTGCTCTTCCCTGGGTGTGTTACATTGACAGAGTGGGGTCAGTCTGCTCTTCCCTGGGTGTGTTACATTGACAGAGTGGGGTCAGTCTGCTCTTCCCTGGGTGTGTTACATTGACAGAGTGGAGTCAGTCTGCTCTTCCCTGGGTGTGTTACATTGACAGAGTGGGGTCAGTCTGCCCTTCCCTGGGTCTGTTTCATTGACAGAGTGGGGTCAGTCTGCCCTTCCCTGGGACTGTTACATTGACAGAGTGGGGTAAGTCTGCTCTTCCCTGGGTGTGTTACATTGACAGAGTGTGGTCAGTCTGCTCTTCCCTGGGTGTGTTACATTGACAGAGTGGAGTCAGTCTGCTCTTTCCTGGGTGTGTTACATTGACAGAGTGAAGTCAGTCTGCTATTCCCTGGGTGTGTTACACTGACACAGTGGGGTCAGTCTGCTCTTCCCTGGGTGTGTTACATTTACAGAGTGGAGTCAGTCTGCTCTTCCCTGGATGTGTTACATTGACAGAGTGGAGTCAGTCTGCTCTTCCCTGGGTGTGTTACATTGACAGAGTGAAGTCAGTCTGCTGTTCCCTGGTTGTGTTACACTGACACAGTGGGGTCAGTCTGCTCTTCCCTGAGTGTGTTACATTGACAGAGTGAGGTCAGTCTGCTCATCCCTGGGTGTGTTACATTGACAGAGTGGGGTCAGTCTGCTCTTCCCAGGGTGTGTTTCATTGACAGAGTGGGGTCAGTCTGCCCTTCCCTGGGTCTGTTACATTGAGAGAGTGGGGTCAGTCTGCTCTTCCCTGGCTGAGTTACATTGACAGAGTGGGGTCAGTGTGCTCTTCCCTTGGTGCGTTACATTGACAGAGTGGGGTCAGTCTGCTCTTCCCTGAGTGTGGTATATTGATAGAGTGGCGTCAGTCTGCTCTTCCCAGGGTGTGTTACATTGACAGAGTGGGGTCAGTCTGCTCTTCCCTGGGTGTGTTACATTGAAAGAGTGGGGTTAGTCTGCTCTTCCCTGGGTGTGTTGATTTGACAGAGTGGGGTCAGTCTGCTCTTCCCTGGGTGTGTTACTTTGACAGAGTGGGGTCAGTCTGCTCTTCCCTGGGTGTGTTAGTTTTACAGAATGGGGTCAGTCTGCTCTTCCCTGGGTGTGTTACATTGACAGAGTGGGGTCAGTCTGCTCTTCCCTGGGTGTGTTACATTGACAGAGTGGAGTCAGTCTGCTCTTTCCTGGGTGTGTTACATTGACAGAGTGAAGTCAGTCTGCTATTCCCTGGGTGTGTTACATTGACAGAGTGGGGTAAGTCTGCTCTTCCCTGGGTGTGTTACATTGACAGAGTGTGGTCAGTCTGCTCTTCCCTGGGTGTGTTACATTGACAGAGTGGAGTCAGTCTGCTCTTTCCTGGGTGTGTTCCATTGACAGAGTGAAGTCAGTCTGCTATTCCCTGGGTGTGTTACACTGACACAGTGGGGTCAGTCTGCTCTTCCCTGGGTGTGTTACATTGACAGAGTGGAGTCAGTCTGCTCTTCCCTGGGTGTGTTACATTGACAGAGTGAAGTCAGTCTGCTGTTCCCTGGGTGTGTTACACTGACACAGTGGGGTCAGTCTGCTCTTCCCTGAGTGTGTTACATTGACAGAGTGGGGTCAGTCTGCTCATCCCTGGGTGTGTTACATTGACAGAGTGGGGTCAGTCTGCTCTTCCCAGGGTGTGTTTCATTGACAGAGTGGGGTCAGTCTGCTCTTCCCTGGGTGTGTTACATTGACAGAATGGGGTCAGTCTGCTCTTCCCTGAGTGTGGTATATTGATAGAGTGGCGTCAGTCTGCTCTTCCCAGGGTGTGTTACATTGACAGAGTGGGGTCAGTGTGCTCTTCCCTTGGTGCGTTACATTGACAGAGTGGGGTCAGTCTGCTCTTCCCTGAGTGTGGTATATTGATAGAGTGGCGTCAGTCTGCTCTTCCCAGGGTGTGTTACATTGACAGAGTGAGGTCAGTCTGCTCTTCCCTGAGTGTGTTACATTGACAGAGTGGGGTCAGTCTGCTCATCCCTGGGTGTGTTACATTGACAGAGTGAAGTCAGTCTGCTGTTCCCTGGGTGTGTTACACTGACACAGTGGGGTCAGTCTGCTCTTCCCTGAGTGTGTTACATTGACAGAGTGGGGTCAGTCTGCTCATCCCTGGGTGTGTTACATTGACAGAGTGGGGTCAGTCTGCTCTTCCCTGAGTGTGGTACATTGATAGAGTGGCGTCAGTCTGCTCTTCCCATGGGTGTGTTGATTTGACAGATTGGGGTCAGTCTGCTCTTCCCTGGGTGTGTTACTTTGACAGAGTGGGGTCAGTCTGCTCTTCCCTGGGTGTGTTAGTTTTACAGAGTGGGGTCAGTCTGCTCTTCCCTGGGTGTGTTACATTGACAGAGTGGGGTCAGTCTGCTCTTCCCTGGGTGTGTTACATTGACAGAGTGGGGTCAGTCTGCTCTTCCCTGGGTGTGTTACATTGACAGAGTGAGGTCAGTCTGTTCTTCCCTGGGTGTGTTACATTGACAGAATGGGGTCAGTCTGATGTTCCCTGGGTGTGTTACTTTGACAGAGTGGGGTCAGTCTGCTCTTCCCTGGGTGTGTTACATTGACAGAGTGGGGTCAGTCTGCTCTTCCCTGGATGTGTTACATTGACAGAGTGGGGTCAGTCTGTTCTTCCCTGGGTGTGTTACATTGACAGAGTGGGGTCAGTCTGCTCTTCCCTGGGTCTGTTACTTTGACAAAGTGGGGTCAGTCTGCTCTTCCCTGGGTGTGTTACTTTGACAGAGTGGGGTCAGTCTGCTCTTCCCTGGCTGTGTTACTTTGACAGAGTGGGGTCAGTCTGCTCTTCCCTGAGTGTGGTACATTGACAGAGTGGGGTCAGTCTGCTCTTCCCTGGGTGTGTTACATTGACAGAGTGGAGTCAGTCTGCTCTTTCCTGGGTGTGTTACATTGACAGAGTGAAGTCAGTCTGCTATTCCCTGGGTGTGTTACATTGACAGAGTGGGGTAAGTCTGCTCTTCCCTGGGTGTGTTACATTGACAGAGTGTGGTCAGTCTGCTCTTCCCTGGGTGTGTTACATTGACAGAGTGGAGTCAGTCTGCTCTTTCCTGGGTGTGTTCCATTGACAGAGTGAAGTCAGTCTGCTATTCCCTGGGTGTGTTACACTGACACAGTGGGGTCAGTCTGCTCTTCCCTGGGTGTGTTACATTGACAGAGTGGAGTCAGTCTGCTCTTCCCTGGGTGTGTTACATTGACAGAGTGAAGTCAGTCTGCTGTTCCCTGGGTGTGTTACACTGACACAGTGGGGTCAGTCTGCTCTTCCCTGAGTGTGTTACATTGACAGAGTGGGGTCAGTCTGCTCATCCCTGGGTGTGTTACATTGACAGAGTGGGGTCAGTCTGCTCTTCCCAGGGTGTGTTTCATTGACAGAGTGGGGTCAGTCTGCTCTTCCCTGGGTGTGTTACATTGACAGAATGGGGTCAGTCTGCTCTTCCCTGAGTGTGGTATATTGATAGAGTGGCGTCAGTCTGCTCTTCCCAGGGTGTGTTACATTGACAGAGTGGGGTCAGTGTGCTCTTCCCTTGGTGCGTTACATTGACAGAGTGGGGTCAGTCTGCTCTTCCCTGAGTGTGGTATATTGATAGAGTGGCGTCAGTCTGCTCTTCCCAGGGTGTGTTACATTGACAGAGTGAGGTCAGTCTGCTCTTCCCTGAGTGTGTTACATTGACAGAGTGGGGTCAGTCTGCTCATCCCTGGGTGTGTTACATTGACAGAGTGAAGTCAGTCTGCTGTTCCCTGGGTGTGTTACACTGACACAGTGGGGTCAGTCTGCTCTTCCCTGAGTGTGTTACATTGACAGAGTGGGGTCAGTCTGCTCATCCCTGGGTGTGTTACATTGACAGAGTGGGGTCAGTCTGCTCTTCCCTGAGTGTGGTACATTGATAGAGTGGCGTCAGTCTGCTCTTCCCATGGGTGTGTTGATTTGACAGATTGGGGTCAGTCTGCTCTTCCCTGGGTGTGTTACTTTGACAGAGTGGGGTCAGTCTGCTCTTCCCTGGGTGTGTTAGTTTTACAGAGTGGGGTCAGTCTGCTCTTCCCTGGGTGTGTTACATTGACAGAGTGGGGTCAGTCTGCTCTTCCCTGGGTGTGTTACATTGACAGAGTGGGGTCAGTCTGCTCTTCCCTGGGTGTGTTACATTGACAGAGTGAGGTCAGTCTGTTCTTCCCTGGGTGTGTTACATTGACAGAATGGGGTCAGTCTGATGTTCCCTGGGTGTGTTACTTTGACAGAGTGGGGTCAGTCTGCTCTTCCCTGGGTGTGTTACATTGACAGAGTGGGGTCAGTCTGCTCTTCCCTGGATGTGTTACATTGACAGAGTGGGGTCAGTCTGTTCTTCCCTGGGTGTGTTACATTGACAGAGTGGGGTCAGTCTGCTCTTCCCTGGGTCTGTTACTTTGACAAAGTGGGGTCAGTCTGCTCTTCCCTGGGTGTGTTACTTTGACAGAGTGGGGTCAGTCTGCTCTTCCCTGGCTGTGTTACTTTGACAGAGTGGGGTCAGTCTGCTCTTCCCTGAGTGTGGTACATTGACAGAGTGGGGTCAGTCTGCTCTTCCCTGGGTGTGTTACATTGACAGAGTGGGGTCAGTCTGCTCTTCCCTGGGTGTGTTACATTGACAGAGAGGGGTCAGTCTGCTCTTCCCTGGGTGTGTTACATTGACAGAGTGGGGTCAGTCTGCTCTTCCCTGGGTGTGTTACATTGACAGAGTGGGGTCAGTCTGCCCTTCCCTGGGTGTGTTACATTGACAGAGTGGGGTCATTCTGCTCTTCCCTGGGTCTGTTACATTGACAGAGTGGGGTCAGTCTGCTCTTCCCTGGGTGTGTTACATCGACAGAGTGGAGTCAGTCTGCTCTTCCCTGGGTCTGTTACATTGACAGAGTGGGGTCAGTCTGCCCTTCCCTGGGTCTGTTACATTGACAGAGTGGGGTCAGTCTGCCCTTCCCTGGGTCTGTTACATTGACAGAGTGGGGTCAGTCTACTCTTCCCTGGGTGTGTTACATTGACAGAGTGTGGTCAGTCTGCTCTTCCCTGGGTGTGTTACATTGACAGAGTGGGGTCAGTCTGCTCTTCCCTGGGTGTGTTACATTGACAGAGTGAAGTCAGTCTGCTGTTCCCTGGGTGTGTTACACTGACACAGTGGGGTCAGTCTGCTCTTCCCTGAGTGTGTTACATTGACAGAGTGGGGTCAGTCTGCTCATCCCTGGGTGTGTTACATTGACAGAGTGGGGTCAGTCTGTTCTTCCCTTGGGGTGTTTCATTGACAGAGTGGGATCAGTCTGCTGTTCCCTGGGTGTGTTACATTGACAGAGTGAGGGCAGTCTGCTCTTCCCTGGGTTAGTTACATTGTCAGAGTGGAGTCATTCTGCTCTTCCCTGGGTGTGTTACAATGACAGTGTGGGGTCAGTCTCCCCTTCCCTGGGTCTGTTAAATTGACAGAGTGGGGTCAGTCTGCTCTTCCCTGGGTGTGTTACATTGACAGAATGGGGTCAGTCTGCTCTTCCCTGGGTGTGTTACATTGACAGAATGGGGTCAGTCTGCTCTTCCCTGGCTGAGTTACATTGACAGAGTGGGGTCAGTGTGCTCTTCCCTTGGTGCGTTACATTGACAGCGTGGGGTCAGTCTGCTCTTCCCTGAGTGTGGTATATTGATAGAGTGGCGTCAGTCTGCTCTTCCCAGGGTGTGTTTCATTGACAGAGTGAGGTCAGTCTGCTCTTCCCTGAGTGTGGTACATTGACAGAGTGGGGTCAGTCTGCTCTTCCCTGGGTGTGTTAGTTTTACAGAGTGGGGTCAGTCTGCTCTTCCCTGGGTGTGTTACATTGACAGAGTGGGGTCAGTCTGCTCTTCCCTGGGTGTGTTACTTTGACAGAGTGAGGTCAGTCTGCTCTTCCCTGGGTGTGTTACACTGACAGAGTGAGGTCAGTCTGCTCTTCCCTGGGTGTGTTACTTTGACAGAGTGAGGTCAGTCTGCTCTTCCCTGGGTGTGTTACATTGACAGAATGGGGTCAGTCTGATGTTCCCTGGGTGTGTTACTTTGACAGAGTGGGGTCTGTCTGCTCTTCCCTGGGTGTGTTACATTGACAGAGTGAGGTCAGTCTGCTCTTCCCTGGATGTGTTACATTGACAGAGTGGGGTCAGTCTGTTCTTCCCTGGGTGTGTTACATTGACAGAGTGGGGTCAGTCTGCTCTTCCCTGGGTCTGTTACTTTGACAAACTGGGGTCAGTCTGCTCTTCCCTGGGTGTGTTACTTTGACAGAGTGGGGTCAGTCTGCTCTTTCCTGAGTGTGGTACATTGACAGAGTGGGGTCAGTCTGCTCTTCCCTGGGTGTGTTACATTGACAGAGTGGGGTGAGTCTGCCCTTCCCTGGGTCTGTTACATTGACAGAGTGGGGGCATTCTGCTCTTCCCTGGGTGTGTTACATTGACAGAGTGGGGTCAGTCTGCTCTTCCCTGGGTGTGTTACATTGACAGAGTGGAGTCAGTCTGCTCTTCCCTGGGTGTGTTACATTGACAGAGTGGAGACAGTCTGCTCTTCCCTGGGAGTGTTACATTGACAGAGTGGGGTCAGTCTGCCCTTCCCTGGGTCTGTTACATTGACAGAGTGGGGTCAGTCTGCCCTTCCCTGGGTGTGTTACATTGACAGAGTGGGGTCAGTCTGCTCTTCCCTGGGTGTGTAACATTGACAGTGTGTGGTCAGTCTGCTCTTCCCTGGGTGTGTTACATTGACAGAGTGGAGTCAGTCTGCTCTTTCCTGGGTGTGTTACATTGACAGAGTGAAGTCAGTCTGCTATTCCCTGGGTGTGTTACACTGACACAGTGGGGTCAGTCTGCTCTTCCCTGGGTGTGTTACATTTACAGAGTGGAGTCAGTCTGCTCTTCCCTGGATGTGTTACATTGACAGAGTGGGGTCAGTCTGCTCTTCCATGGGTGTGTTAGTTTTACAGAGTGGGGTCAGTCTGCTCTTCCCTGGGTGTGTTACATTGACAGAGTGGGGTCAGTCTGCTCTTCCCTGGGTGTGTTACTTTGACAGAGTGAGGTCAGTCTGTTCTTCCCTGGGTGTGTTACATTGACAGAGTGGGGTCAGTCTGCTCTTCCCTGGGTCTGTTACTTTGACAAACTGGGGTCAGTCTGCTCTTCCCTGGGTGTGTTACTTTGACAGAGTGGGGTCAGTCTGCTCTTTCCTGAGTGTGGTACATTGACAGAGTGGGGTCAGTCTGCTCTTCCCTGGGTCTGTTACATTGACAGAGTGGGGTGAGTCTGCCCTTCCCTGGGTCTGTTACATTGACAGAGTGGGGGCATTCTGCTCTTCCCTGGGTGTGTTACATTGACAGAGTGGGGTCAGTCTGCTCTTCCCTGGGTGTGTTACATTGACAGAGTGGAGTCAGTCTGCTCTTCCCTGGGTCTGTTACAATGACAGAGTGGGGTCAGTCTGCCCTTCCCTGGGTCTGTTACATTGACAGAGTGGGGTCAGTCTGCCCTTCCCTGGGTGTGTTACATTGACAGAGTGGGGTCAGTCTGCTCTTCCCTGGGTGTGTAACATTGACAGTGTGTGGTCAGTCTGCTCTTCCCTGGGTGTGTTACATTGACAGAGTGGAGTCAGTCTGCTCTTTCCTGGGTGTGTTACATTGACAGAGTGAAGTCAGTCTGCTATTCCCTGGGTGTGTTACACTGACACAGTGGGGTCAGTCTGCTCTTCCCTGGGTGTGTTACATTTACAGAGTGGAGTCAGTCTGCTCTTCCCTGGATGTGTTACATTGACAGAGTGGGGTCAGTCTGCTCTTCCATGGGTGTGTTAGTTTTACAGAGTGGGGTCAGTCTGCTCTTCCCTGGGTGTGTTACATTGACAGAGTGGGGTCAGTCTGCTCTTCCCTGGGTGTGTTACTTTGACAGAGTGAGGTCAGTCTGTTCTTCCCTGGGTGTGTTACATTGACAGAGTGGGGTCAGTCTGCTCTTCCCTGGGTCTGTTACTTTGACAAACTGGGGTCAGTCTGCTCTTCCCTGGGTGTGTTACTTTGACAGAGTGGGGTCAGTCTGCTCTTTCCTGAGTGTGGTACATTGACAGAGTGGGGTCAGTCTGCTCTTCCCTGGGTCTGTTACATTGACAGAGTGGGGTGAGTCTGCCCTTCCCTGGGTCTGTTACATTGACAGAGTGGGGGCATTCTGCTCTTCCCTGGGTGTGTTACATTGACAGAGTGGGGTCAGTCTGCTCTTCCCTGGGTGTGTTACATTGACAGAGTGGAGTCAGTCTGCTCTTCCCTGGGTCTGTTACAATGACAGAGTGGGGTCAGTCTGCCCTTCCCTGGGTCTGTTACATTGAGAGAGTGGGGTCAGTCTGCCCTTCCCTGGGTGTGTTACATTGACAGAGAGGGGTCAGTCTGCTCTTCCCTGGGTGTGTTACATTGACAGAGTGGGGTCAGTCTGCTCTTCCCTGGGTGTGTTACATTGACAGAGTGGGGTGAGTCTGCCCTTCCCTGGGTCTGTTACATTGACAGAGTGGGGTCATTCTGCTCTTCCCTGGGTGTGTTACATTGACAGAGTGGGGTCAGTCTGCTCTTCCCTGGGTGTGTTACATTGACAGAGTGGAGTCAGTCTGCTCTTCCCTGGGTGTGTTACATTGACAGAGTGGAGTCAGTCTGCTCTTCCCTGGGTGTGTTACATTGACAGCGTGGGGTCAGTCTGCCCTTCCCTGGGTCTGTTACATTGACAGAGTGGGGTCAGTCTGCCCTTCCCTGGGACTGTTACATTGACAGAGTGGGGTAAGTCTGCTCTTCCCTGGGTGTGTTACATTGACAGAGTGTGGTCAGTCTGCTCTTCCCTGGGTGTGTTACATTGACAGAGTGGAGTCAGTCTGCTCTTTCCTGGGTGTGTTACATTGACAGAGTGAAGTCAGTCTGCTATTCCCTGGGTGTGTTACACTGACACAGTGGGGTCAGTCTGCTCTTCCCTGGGTGTGTTACATTTACAGAGTGGAGTCAGTCTGCTCTTCCCTGGATGTGTTACATTGACAGAGTGGGGTCAGTCTGCTCTTCCATGGGTGTGTTAGTTTTACAGAGTGGGGTCAGTCTGCTCTTCCCTGGGTGTGTTACATTGACAGAGTGGGGTCAGTCTGCTCTTCCCTGGGTGTGTTACTTTGACAGAGTGAGGTCAGTCTGCTCTTCCCTGGGTGTGTTACATTGACAGAATGGGGTCAGTCTGATGTTCCCTGGGTGTGTTACTTTGACAGAGTGGGGTCTGTCTGCTCTTCCCTGGGTGTGTTACATTGACAGAGTGGGGTCAGTCTGCTCTTCCCTGGATGTGTTACATTGACAGAGTGGGGTCAGTCTGTTCTTCCCTGGGTGTGTTACATTGACAGAGTGGGGTCAGTCTGCTCTTCCCTGGGTGTGTTACTTTGACAGAGTGGGGTCAGTCTGCTCTTCCCTGGGTGTGTTACTTTGACAGAGTGGGGTCAGTCTGCTCTTTCCTGAGTGTGGTACATTGACAGAGTGGGGTCAGTCTGCTCTTCCCTGGGTCTGTTACATTGACAGAGTGGGGTGAGTCTGCCCTTCCCTGGGTCTGTTACATTGACAGAGTGGGGGCATTCTGCTCTTCCCTGGGTGTGTTACATTGACAGAGTGGGGTCAGTCTGCTCTTCCCTGGGTGTGTTACATTGACAGAGTGGAGTCAGTCTGCTCTTCCCTGGGTCTGTTACAATGACAGAGTGGGGTCAGTCTGCCCTTCCCTGGGTCTGTTACATTGAGAGAGTGGGGTCAGTCTGCCCTTCCCTGGGTGTGTTACATTGACAGAGAGGGGTCAGTCTGCTCTTCCCTGGGTGTGTTACATTGACAGAGTGGGGTCAGTCTGCTCTTCCCTGGGTGTGTTACATTGACAGAGTGGGGTGAGTCTGCCCTTCCCTGGGTCTGTTACATTGACAGAGTGGGGTCATTCTGCTCTTCCCTGGGTCTGTTACATTGACAGAGTGGGGTCAGTCTGCTCTTCCCTGGGTGTGTTACATTGACAGAGTGGAGTCAGTCTGCCCTTCCCTGGATGTGTTACATTGACAGAGTGGAGTCAGTCTGCTCTTCCCTGGGTGTGTTACATTGACAGAGTGGAGTCAGTCTGCTCTTCCCTGGGTGTGTTACATTGACAGCGTGGGGTCAGTCTGCCCTTCCCTGGGTCTGTTACATTGACAGAGTGGGGTCAGTCTGCCCTTCCCTGGGACTGTTACATTGACAGAGTGGGGTAAGTCTGCTCTTCCCTGGGTGTGTTACATTGACAGAGTGTGGTCAGTCTGCTCTTCCCTGGGTGTGTTACATTGACAGAGTGGAGTCAGTCTGCTCTTTCCTGGGTGTGTTACATTGACAGAGTGAAGTCAGTCTGCTATTCCCTGGGTGTGTTACACTGACACAGTGGGGTCAGTCTGCTCTTCCCTGGGTGTGTTACATTTACAGAGTGGAGTCAGTCTGCTCTTCCCTGGATGTGTTACATTGACAGAGTGGAGTCAGTCTGCTCTTCCCTGGGTGTGTTACATTGACAGAGTGAAGTCAGTCTGCTGTTCCCTGGTTGTGTTACACTGACACAGTGGGGTCAGTCTGCTCTTCCCTGAGTGTGTTACATTGTCAGAGTGGGGTCAGTCTGCTCTTCCCTGGGTGTGTTACATTGACAGAGTGGGGTCAGTCTGCTCATCCCTGGGTGTGTTACATTGACAGAGTGGGGTCAGTCTGCTCTTCCCAGGGTGTGTTTCATTGACAGAGTGGGGTCAGTCTGCTCTTCCCTGGGTGTGTTACATTGACAGAATGGGGTCAGTCTGCCCTTCCCTGGGTCTGTTACATTGAGAGAGTGGGGTCAGTCTGCTCTTCCCTGGCTGAGTTACATTGACAGAGTGGGGTCAGTGTGCTCTTCCCTTGGTGCGTTACATTGACAGAGTGGGGTCAGTCTGCTCTTCCCTGAGTGTGGTATATTGATAGAGTGGCGTCAGTCTGCTCTTCCCAGGGTGTGTTACATTGACAGAGTGGGGTCAGTCTGCTCTTCCCTGGGTGTGTTACATTGAAAGAGTGGGGTTAGTCTGCTCTTCCCTGGGTGTGTTGATTTGACAGAGTGGGGTCAGTCTGCTCTTCCCTGGGTGTGTTACTTTGACAGAGTGGGGTCAGTCTGCTCTTCCCTGGGTGTGTTAGTTTTACAGAGTGGGGTCAGTCTGCTCTTCCCTGGGTGTGTTACATTGACAGAGTGGGGTCAGTCTGCTCTTTCCTGGGTGTGTTACATTGACAGAGTGAAGTCAGTCTGCTATTCCCTGGGTGTGTTACATTGACAGAGTGGGGTAAGTCTGCTCTTCCCTGGGTGTGTTACATTGACAGAGTGTGGTCAGTCTGCTCTTCCCTGGGTGTGTTACATTGACAGAGTGGAGTCAGTCTGCTCTTTCCTGGGTGTGTTCCATTGACAGAGTGAAGTCAGTCTGCTCTTCCCTGGGTGTGTTACATTGACAGAGTGGAGTCAGTCTGCTCTTCCCTGGGTGTGTTACATTGACAGAGTGAAGTCAGTCTGCTGTTCCCTGGGTGTGTTACACTGACACAGTGGGGTCAGTCTGCTCTTCCCTGAGTGTGTTACATTGACAGAGTGGGGTCAGTCTGCTCATCCCTGGGTGTGTTACATTGACAGAGTGGGGTCAGTCTGCTCTTCCCAGGGTGTGTTTCATTGACAGAGTGGGGTCAGTCTGCTCTTCCCTGGGTGTGTTACATTGACAGAATGGGGTCAGTCTGCTCTTCCCTGAGTGTGGTATATTGATAGAGTGGCGTCAGTCTGCTCTTCCCAGGGTGTGTTACATTGACAGAGTGGGGTCAGTGTGCTCTTCCCTTGGTGCGTTACATTGACAGAGTGGGGTCAGTCTGCTCTTCCCTGAGTGTGGTATATTGATAGAGTGGCGTCAGTCTGCTCTTCCCAGGGTGTGTTACATTGACAGAGTGAGGTCAGTCTGCTCTTCCCTGGGTGTGTTACATTGACAGAGTGGAGTCAGTCTGCTCTTCCCTGGGTGTGTTACATTGACAGAGTGAAGTCAGTCTGCTGTTCCCTGGGTGTGTTACACTGACACAGTGGGGTCAGTCTGCTCTTCCCTGAGTGTGTTACATTGACAGAGTGGGGTCAGTCTGCTCATCCCTGTGTGTGTTACATTGACAGAGTGAAGTCAGTCTGCTGTTCCCTGGGTGTGTTACACTGACACAGTGGGGTCAGTCTGCTCTTCCCTGAGTGTGTTACATTGACAGAGTGGGGTCAGTCTGCTCATCCCTGGGTGTGTTACATTGACAGAGTGGGGTCAGTCTGCTCTTCCCTGAGTGTGGTACATTGATAGAGTGGCGTCAGTCTGCTCTTCCCATGGGTGTGTTGATTTGACAGATTGGGGTCAGTCTGCTCTTCCCTGGGTGTGTTACTTTGACAGAGTGGGGTCAGTCTGCTCTTCCCTGGGTGTGTTAGTTTTACAGAGTGGGGTCAGTCTGCTCTTCCCTGGGTGTGTTACATTGACAGAGTGGGGTCAGTCTGCTCTTCCCTGGGTGTGTTACATTGACAGAGTGGGGTCAGTCTGCTCTTCCCTGGGTGTGTTACATTGACAGAGTGAGGTCAGTCTGTTCTTCCCTGGGTGTGTTACATTGACAGAATGGGGTCAGTCTGATGTTCCCTGGGTGTGTTACTTTGACAGAGTGGGGTCAGTCTGCTCTTCCCTGGGTGTGTTACATTGACAGAGTGGGGTCAGTCTGCTCTTCCCTGGATGTGTTACATTGACAGAGTGGGGTCAGTCTGTTCTTCCCTGGGTGTGTTACATTGACAGAGTGGGGTCAGTCTGCTCTTCCCTGGGTCTGTTACTTTGACAAAGTGGGGTCAGTCTGCTCTTCCCTGGGTGTGTTACTTTGACAGAGTGGGGTCAGTCTGCTCTTCCCTGGCTGTGTTACTTTGACAGAGTGGGGTCAGTCTGCTCTTCCCTGAGTGTGGTACATTGACAGAGTGGGGTCAGTCTGCTCTTCCCTGGGTGTGTTACATTGACAGAGTGGGGTCAGTCTGCTCTTCCCTGGGTGTGTTACATTGACAGAGAGGGGTCAGTCTGCTCTTCCCTGGGTGTGTTACATTGACAGAATGGGGTCAGTCTGCTCTTCCCTGGGTGTGTTACATTGACAGAGTGGGGTCAGTCTGCTCTTCCCTGGGTGTGTTACATTGACAGAGTGGGGTCAGTCTGCCCTTCCCTGGGTCTGTTACATTGACAGAGTGGGGTCAGTCTACTCTTCCCTGGGTGTGTTACATTGACAGAGTGTGGTCAGTCTGCTCTTCCCTGGGTGTGTTACATTGACAGAGTGGGGTCAGTCTGCTCTTCCCTGGGTGTGTTACATTGACAGAGTGAAGTCAGTCTGCTGTTCCCTGGGTGTGTTACACTGACACAGTGGGGTCAGTCTGCTCTTCCCTGAGTGTGTTACATTGACAGAGTGGGGTCAGTCTGCTCATCCCTGGGTGTGTTACATTGACAGAGTGGGGTCAGTCTGTTCTTCCCATGGGGTGTTTCATTGACAGAGTGGGGTCAGTCTGCTCTTCCCTGGGTGTGTTACATTGACAGAATGGGGTCAGTCTGCTCTTCCCTGGGTGTGTTACATTGACAGAATGGGGTCAGTCTGCTCTTCCCTGAGTGTGGTACATTGTTAGAGTGGCGTCAGTCTGCTCTTCCCTGGCTGAGTTACATTGACAGAGTGGGGTCAGTGTGCTCTTCCCTTGGTGCGTTACATTGACAGCGTGGGGTCAGTCTGCTCTTCCCTGAGTGTGGTATATTGATAGAGTGGCGTCAGTCTGCTCTTCCCAGGGTGTGTTTCATTGACAGAGTGAGGTCAGTCTGCTCTTCCCTGGGTGTGTTACATTGAAAGAGTGGGGTCAGTCTGCTCTTCCCTGGGTGTGTTACATTGACAGAGTGGGGTCAGTCTGTTCTTCCCTGGGTGTGTTACTTTGACAGAGTGGGGTCAGTCTGCTCTTCCCTGGGTGTGTTAGTTTTACAGAGTGGGGTCAGTCTGCTCTTCCCTGGGTGTGTTACATTGACAGAGTGGGGTCAGTCTGCTCTTCCCTGGGTGTGTTACTTTGACAGAGTGAGGTCAGTCTGCTCTTCCCTGGGTGTGTTACATTGACAGAATGGGGTCAGTCTGATGTTCCCTGGGTGTGTTACTTTGACAGAGTGGGGTCTGTCTGCTCTTCCCTGGGTGTGTTACATTGACAGAGTGGGGTCAGTCTGCTCTTCCCTGGATGTGTTACATTGACAGAGTGGGGTCAGTCTGTTCTTCCCTGGGTGTGTTACATTGACAGAGTGGGGTCAGTCTGCTCTTCCCTGGGTCTGTTACTTTGACAAACTGGGGTCAGTCTGCTCTTCCCTGGGTGTGTTACTTTGACAGAGTGGGGTCAGTCTGCTCTTTCCTGAGTGTGGTACATTGACAGAGTGGGGTCAGTCTGCTCTTCCATGGGTCTGTTACATTGACAGAGTGGGGTGAGTCTGCCCTTCCCTGGGTCTGTTACATTGACAGAGTGGGGGCATTCTGCTCTTCCCTGGGTGTGTTACATTGACAGAGTGGGGTCAGTCTGCTCTTCCCTGGGTGTGTTACATTGACAGAGTGGAGTCAGTCTGCTCTTCCCTGGGTGTGTTACATTGACAGAGTGGAGACAGTCTGCTCTTCCCTGGGAGTGTTACATTGACAGAGTGGGGTCAGTCTGCCCTTCCCTGGGTCTGTTACATTGACAGAGTGGGGTCAGTCTGCCCTTCCCTGGGTGTGTTACTTTGACAGAGTGGGGTCAGTCTGATCTTCCCTGGGTGTGTTACATTGACAGAGTGTGGTCAGTCTGCTCTTCCCTGGGTGTGTTACATTGACAGAGTGGAGTCAGTCTGCTCTTTCCTGGGTGTGTTACATTGACAGAGTGAAGTCAGTCTGCTATTCCCTGGGTGTGTTACACTGACACAGTGGGGTCAGTCTGCTCTTCCCTGGGTGTGTTACATTTACAGAGTGGAGTCAGTCTGCCCTTCCCTGGGTCTGTTACATTGACAGAGTGGGGTCATTCTGCTCTTCCCTGGGTGTGTTACATTGACAGAGTGGGGTCAGTCTGCTCTTCCCTGGGTGTGTTACATTGACAGAGTGGAGTCAGTCTGCCCTTCCCTGGATGTGTTACATTGACAGAGTGGAGTCAGTCTGCTCTTCCCTGGGTGTGTTACATTGACAGAGTGGAGTCAGTCTGCTCTTCCCTGGGTGTGTTACATTGACAGCGTGGGGTCAGTCTGCCCTTCCCTGGGTCTGTTACATTGACAGAGTGGGGTCAGTCTGCCCTTCCCTGGGACTGTTACATTGACAGAGTGGGGTAAGTCTGCTCTTCCCTGGGTGTGTTACATTGACAGAGTGTGGTCAGTCTGCTCTTCCCTGGGTGTGTTACATTGACAGAGTGGAGTCAGTCTGCTCTTTCCTGGGTGTGTTACATTGACAGAGTGAAGTCAGTCTGCTATTCCCTGGGTGTGTTACACTGACACAGTGGGGTCAGTCTGCTCTTCCCTGGGTGTGTTACATTTACAGAGTGGAGTCAGTCTGCTCTTCCCTGGATGTGTTACATTGACAGAGTGGAGTCAGTCTGCTCTTCCCTGGGTGTGTTACATTGACAGAGTGAAGTCAGTCTGCTGTTCCCTGGTTGTGTTACACTGACACAGTGGGGTCAGTCTGCTCTTCCCTGAGTGTGTTACATTGTCAGAGTGGGGTCAGTCTGCTCTTCCCTGGGTGTGTTACATTGACAGAGTGGGGTCAGTCTGCTCATCCCTGGGTGTGTTACATTGACAGAGTGGGGTCAGTCTGCTCTTCCCAGGGTGTGTTTCATTGACAGAGTGGGGTCAGTCTGCTCTTCCCTGGGTGTGTTACATTGACAGAATGGGGTCAGTCTGCCCTTCCCTGGGTCTGTTACATTGAGAGAGTGGGGTCAGTCTGCTCTTCCCTTGGTGCGTTACATTGACAGAGTGGGGTCAGTGTGCTCTTCCCTTGGTGCGTTACATTGACAGAGTGGGGTCAGTCTGCTCTTCCCTGAGTGTGGTATATTGATAGAGTGGCGTCAGTCTGCTCTTCCCAGGGTGTGTTACATTGACAGAGTGGGGTCAGTCTGCTCTTCCCTGGGTGTGTTACATTGAAAGAGTGGGGTTAGTCTGCTCTTCCCTGGGTGTGTTGATTTGACAGAGTGGGGTCAGTCTGCTCTTCCCTGGGTGTGTTACTTTGACAGAGTGGGGTCAGTCTGCTCTTCCCTGGGTGTGTTAGTTTTACAGAGTGGGGTCAGTCTGCTCTTCCCTGGGTGTGTTACATTGACAGAGTGGGGTCAGTCTGCTCTTTCCTGGGTGTGTTACATTGACAGAGTGAAGTCAGTCTGCTATTCCCTGGGTGTGTTACATTGACAGAGTGGGGTAAGTCTGCTCTTCCCTGGGTGTGTTACATTGACAGAGTGTGGTCAGTCTGCTCTTCCCTGGGTGTGTTACATTGACAGAGTGGAGTCAGTCTGCTCTTTCCTGGGTGTGTTCCATTGACAGAGTGAAGTCAGTCTGCTCTTCCCTGGGTGTGTTACATTGACAGAGTGGAGTCAGTCTGCTCTTCCCTGGGTGTGTTACATTGACAGAGTGAAGTCAGTCTGCTGTTCCCTGGGTGTGTTACACTGACACAGTGGGGTCAGTCTGCTCTTCCCTGAGTGTGTTACATTGACAGAGTGGGGTCAGTCTGCTCATCCCTGGGTGTGTTACATTGACAGAGTGGGGTCAGTCTGCTCTTCCCAGGGTGTGTTTCATTGACAGAGTGGGGTCAGTCTGCTCTTCCCTGGGTGTGTTACATTGACAGAATGGGGTCAGTCTGCTCTTCCCTGAGTGTGGTATATTGATAGAGTGGCGTCAGTCTGCTCTTCCCAGGGTGTGTTACATTGACAGAGTGGGGTCAGTGTGCTCTTCCCTTGGTGCGTTACATTGACAGAGTGGGGTCAGTCTGCTCTTCCCTGAGTGTGGTATATTGATAGAGTGGCGTCAGTCTGCTCTTACCAGGGTGTGTTACATTGACAGAGTGAGGTCAGTCTGCTCTTCCCTGGGTGTGTTACATTGACAGAGTGGAGTCAGTCTGCTCTTCCCTGGGTGTGTTACATTGACAGAGTGAAGTCAGTCTGCTGTTCCCTGGGTGTGTTACACTGACACAGTGGGGTCAGTCTGCTCTTCCCTGAGTGTGTTACATTGACAGAGTGGGGTCAGTCTGCTCATCCCTGTGTGTGTTACATTGACAGAGTGAAGTCAGTCTGCTGTTCCCTGGGTGTGTTACACTGACACAGTGGGGTCAGTCTGCTCTTCCCTGAGTGTGTTACATTGACAGAGTGGGGTCAGTCTGCTCATCCCTGGGTGTGTTACATTGACAGAGTGGGGTCAGTCTGCTCTTCCCTGAGTGTGGTACATTGATAGAGTGGCGTCAGTCTGCTCTTCCCATGGGTGTGTTGATTTGACAGATTGGGGTCAGTCTGCTCTTCCCTGGGTGTGTTACTTTGACAGAGTGGGGTCAGTCTGCTCTTCCCTGGGTGTGTTAGTTTTACAGAGTGGGGTCAGTCTGCTCTTCCCTGGGTGTGTTACATTGACAGAGTGGGGTCAGTCTGCTCTTCCCTGGGTGTGTTACATTGACAGAGTGGGGTCAGTCTGCTCTTCCCTGGGTGTGTTACATTGACAGAGTGAGGTCAGTCTGTTCTTCCCTGGGTGTGTTACATTGACAGAATGGGGTCAGTCTGATGTTCCCTGGGTGTGTTACTTTGACAGAGTGGGGTCAGTCTGCTCTTCCCTGGGTGTGTTACATTGACAGAGTGGGGTCAGTCTGCTCTTCCCTGGATGTGTTACATTGACAGAGTGGGGTCAGTCTGTTCTTCCCTGGGTGTGTTACATTGACAGAGTGGGGTCAGTCTGCTCTTCCCTGGGTCTGTTACTTTGACAAAGTGGGGTCAGTCTGCTCTTCCCTGGGTGTGTTACTTTGACAGAGTGGGGTCAGTCTGCTCTTCCCTGAGTGTGGTACATTGACAGAGTGGGGTCAGTCTGCTCTTCCCTGGGTGTGTTACATTGACAGAGTGGGGTCAGTCTGCTCTTCCCTGGGTGTGTTACATTGACAGAGAGTGGTCAGTCTGCTCTTCCCTGGGTGTGTTACATTGACAGAGTGGGGTCAGTCTGCCCTTCCCTGGGTGTGTTACATTGACAGAGTGGAGACAGTCTGCTCTTCCCTGGGTGTGTTACATTGACAGAGTGAAGTCAGTCTGCTGTTCCCTGGGTGTGTTACACTGACACAGTGGGGTCAGTCTGCTCTTCCCTGAGTGTGTTACATTGACAGAGTGGGGTCAGTCTGCTCATCCCTGGGTGTGTTACATTGACAGAGTGGGGTCAGTCTGCTCTTCCCAGGGTGTGTTTCATTGACAGAGTGGGGTCAGTCTGCTCTTCCCTGGGTGTGTTACATTGACTGAATGGGGTCAGTCTGCTCTTCCCTGAGTGTGGTACATTGATAGAGTGGCGTCAGTCTGCTCTTCCCTGGCTGAGTTACATTGACAGAGTGGGGTCAGTGTGCTCTTCCCTTGGTGCGTTACATTGACAGCGTGGGGTCAGTCTGCTCTTCCCTGAGTGTGGTATATTGATAGAGTGGCGTCAGTCTGCTCTTCCCAGGGTGTGTTACATTGACAGAGTGAGGTCAGTCTGCTCTTCCCTGGGTGTGTTACATTGAAAGAGTGGGGTCAGTCTGCTCTTCCCTGGGTGTGTTGATTTGACAGAGTGGGGTCAGTCTGCACTTCCCTGGGTGTGTTACTTTGACAGAGTGGGGTCAGTCTGCTCTTCCCTGGGTGTGTTAGTTTTACAGAGTGGGGTCAGTCTGCTCTTCCCTGGGTGTGTTACATTGACAGAGTGGGGTCAGTCTGCTCTTCCCTGGGTGCGTTACTTTGACAGAGTGGGGTCAGTATGCTCTTTCCTGGGTGTGTTACTTTGACAGAGTGGGGTCAGTCTGCTCTTTCCTGAGTGTGGTACATTGACAGAGTGGGGTCAGTCTGCTCTTCCCTGGGTGTGTTACATTGACAGAGTGGGGTCAGTCTGCTCTTCCCTGGGTGTGTTACATTGACAGAGTGGGGTCAGTCTGCCCTTCCCTGGGTCTGTTACATTGACAGAGTGGGGTCAGTCTGCTCTTCCCTTGGCGCGTTACATTGACAGCGTGGGGTCAGTCTGCTCTTCCCTGAGTGTGGTACATTGATAGAGTGGCGTCAGTCTGCTCTTCCCTGGGTGTGTTACATTGACAGAGTGAGGTCAGTCTGCTCTTCCCTGGGTGTGTTAATTTGACAGAGTGGCGTCAGTCTGCTCTTCCCAGGGTGTGTTACATTGACAGAGTGAGGTCAGTCTGCTCTTCCCTGGGTGTGTTACTTTGACAGAGTGGGGTCAGTCTGCTCTTCCCTGGGTGTGTTACATTGACAGAGTGGGGTCAGTCTGCTCTTCCCTGGTTGTGTTACATTGACAGAGTGGAGTCAGTCTGCTCTTCCCTGGGTGTGTTACATTGATAGAGTGAAGTAAGTCTGCTGTTCCCTGGGTGTGTTACACTGACACAGTGGGGTCAGTCTGCTCTTCCCTGAGTGTGTTACATTGACAGAGTGGGGTCAGTCTGCTCATCCCTGGGTGTGTTACATTGACAGAGTGGGGTCAGTCTGTTCTTCCCAGGGTGTGTTTCATTGACAGAGTGGGGTCAGTCTGCTCTTCCCTGGGTGTGTTACATTGACAGAATGGGGTCAGTCTGCTCTTCCCTGAGTGTGGTACATTGTTAGAGTGGCGTCAGTCTGCTCTTCCCTGGCTGAGTTACATTGACAGAGTGGGGTAAGTGTGCTCTTCCCTTGGTGCGTTACATTGACAGAGTGGGGTCAGTCTGCTCTTCACTGAGTGTGGTATATTGATAGAGTGGGGTCAGTCTGCTCTTCCCTGAGTGTGTTACATTGACAGAGTGGGGTCAGTCTGCTCATCCCTGGGTGTGTTACATTGACAGAGTGGGGTCAGTCTGCTCTTCCCTGGGTGTGTTTCATTGACAGAGTGGGGTCAGTCTGCTCTTCCCTGAGTGTGTTACATTGACAGAGTGGGGTCAGTCTGCTCATCCCTGGGTGTGTTACATTGATAGAGTGGCGTCAGTCTGCTCTTCCCTGGCTGAGTTACATTGACAGAGTGGGGTCAGTGTGCTCTTCCCTTGGTGCGTTACATTGACAGCGTGGGGTCAGTCTGCTCTTCCCTGAGTGTGGTATATTGATAGAGTGGCGTCAGTCTGCTCTTCCCAGGGTGTGTTACATTGACAGAGTGAGGTCAGTCTGCTCTTCCTTGGGTGTGTTGATTTGACAGAGTGGGGTCAGTCTGCTCTTCCCTGGGTGTGTTGATTTGACAGAGTGGGGTCAGTCTGCTCATCCCTGGGTGTGTTACTTTGACAGAGTGGGGTCAGTCTGCTCTTCCCTGGGTGTGTTAGTTTTACAGAGTGGGGTCAGTCTGCTCTTCCCTGGGTGTGTTACATTGACAGAGTGGGGTCAGTCTGCTCTTCCCTGGGTGTGTTACTTTGACAGAGTGAGGTCAGTCTGCTCTTCCCTGGGTGTGTTACATTGACAGAATGAGGTCAGTCTGATGTTCCCTGGGTGTGTTACTTTGACAGAGTGGGGTCAGTCTGCTCTTCCCTGGGTGTGTTACATTGACAGAGTGGGGTCAGTCTGCTCTTGCCTGGATGTGTTACATTGACAGAGTGGGGTCAGTCTGTTCTTCCCTGGGTGTGTTACATTGACAGAGTGGGGTCAGTCTGCTCTTCCCTGGCTCTGTTACTTTGACAAAGTGGGGTCAGTCTGCTCTTCCCTGGGTGTGTTACTTTGACAGAGTGGGGTCAGTCTGCTCTTCCCTGGGTGTGTTACTTTGACAGAGTGGGGTCAGTCTGCTCATCCCTGGGTGTGTTACATTGACAGAGTGGCGTCAGTCTGCTCTTCCCAGGGTGTGTTTCATTGACAGAGTGGGGTCAGTCTGCTCTTCCCTGGGTGTGTTACATTGACAGCGTGGGGTCAGTCTGCTCTTCCCTGAGTGTGGTACATTTACAGAGTGGAGTCAGTCTGCTCTTCCCTGGATGTGTTACATTGACAGAGTGGAGTCAGTCTGCTCTTCCCTGGGTGTGTTACATTGACAGAGTGAAGTCAGTCTGCTGTTCCCTGGGTTTGTTACACTGACACAGTGGGGTCAGTCTGCTCTTCCCTGAGTGTGTTACATTGACCGAGTGGGGTCAGTCTGCTCATCCATGGGTGTGTTACATTGACAGAGTGGGGTCAGTCTGTTCTTCCCAGGGTGTGTTTCATTGACAGAGTGGGGTCAGTCTGCTCTTCCCTGGGTGTGTTACATTGACAGAATGGGGTCAGTCTGCTCTTCCCTGGGTGTGTTACATTGACAGAATGGGGTCAGTCTGCTCTTCCCTGAGTGTGGTACATTGATAGAGTGGCGTCAGTCTGCTCTTCCCTGGCTGAGTTACATTGACAGAGTGGGGTCAGTGTGCTCTTCCCTTGGTGCGTTACATTGACAGCGTGGGGTCAGTCTGCTCTTCCCTGAGTGTGGTATATTGATAGAGTGGCGTCAGTCTGCTCTTCCCAGGGTGTGTTACATTGACAGAGTGAGGTCAGTCTGCTCTTCCCTGGGTGTGTTACATTGAAAGAGTGGGGTCAGTCTGCTCTTCCCTGGGTGTGTTGATTTGACAGAGTGGGGTCAGTCTGCTCTTCCCTGGGTGTGTTACTTTGACAGAGTGGGGTCAGTCTGCTCTTCCCTGGGTGTGTTAGTTTTACAGAGTGGGGTCAGTCTGCTCTTCCCAGGGTGTGTTTCATTGACAGAGTGAGGTCAGTCTGCTCTTCCCTGGGTGTGTTACATTGTAAGAGTGGGGTCAGTCTGCTCTTCCCTGGGTGTGTTGATTTGACAGAGTGGGGTCAGTCTGCTCTTCCCTGGGTGTGTTACTTTGACAGAGTGGGGTCAGTCTGCTCTTCCCTGGGTGTGTTAGTTTTACAGAGTGGGGTCAGTCTGCTCTTCCCTGGGTGTGTTACATTGACAGAGTGGGGTCAGTCTGCTCTTCCCTGGGTGTGTTACTTTGACAGAGTGAGGTCAGTCTGCTCTTCCCTGGGTGTGTTACATTGACAGAATGGGGTCAGTCTGATGTTCCCTGGGTGTGTTACTTTGACAGCGTGGGGTCAGTCTGCTCTTCCCTGGGTGTGTTACATTGACAGAGTGGGGTCAGTCTGCTCTTCCCTGGATGTGTTACATTGACAGAGTGGGGTCAGTCTGTTCTTCCCTGGGTGTGTTACATTGACAGAGTGGGGTCAGTCTGCTATTCCCTGGGTCTGTTACTTTGACAAAGTGGGGTCAGTTTGCTCTTCCCTGGGAGTGTTACTTTGACAGAGTGGGGTCAGTCTGCTCTTCCCTGGGTGTGTTACTTTGACAGAGTGGGGTCAGTCTGCTCTTCCCTGGGTGTGTTACATTGACAGAGTGGGGTCAGTGTGCTCTTCCCTTGGTGCGTTACATTGACAGCGTGGGGTCAGTCTGCTCTTCCCTGAGTGTGGTATATTGATAGAGTGGCGTCAGTCTGCTCTTCCCAGGGTGTGTTACATTGACAGAGTGTTGTCAGTCTGCTCTTCCCTGGGTGTGTTACATTGAAAGAGTGGGGTCAGTCTGCTCTTTCCTGAGTGTGGTACATTGACAGAGTGGGGTCAGTCTGCTCTTCCCTGGGTGTGTTACTTTGACAGAGTGGGGTCAGTGTGCTCTTCCCTTGGTGCGTTACATTGACAGCGTGGGGTCAGTCTGCTCTTCCCTGAGTGTGGTATATTGATAGAGTGGCGTCAGTCTGCTCTTCCCAGGGTGTGTTACATTGACAGAGTGTTGTCAGTCTGCTCTTCCCTGGGTGTGTTACATTGAAAGAGTGGGGTCAGTCTGCTCTTCCCTGAGTGTATTGATTTGACAGAGTGGGGTCAGTCTGCTCTTCCCTGGGTGTGTTACTTTGACAGAGTGGGGTCAGTCTGCTCTTCCCTGGGTGTGTTAGTTTTACAGAGTGGGGTCAGTCTGCTCTTCCCTGGGTGTGTTACATTGACAGAGTGGGGTCAGTCTGCTCTTCCCTGGGTGTGTTACTTTGACAGAGTGAGGTCAGTCTGCTCTTCCCTGGGTGTGTTACATTGACAGAATGGGGTCAGTCTGATGTTCCCTGGGTGTGTTACTTTGACAGAGTGGGGTCAGTCTGCTCTTCCCTGGGTGTGTTACATTGACAGAGTGGGGTCAGTCTGCTCTTCCCTGGATGTGTTACATTGACAGAGTGGGGTCAGTCTGTTCTTCCCTGGGTGTGTTACATTGACAGAGTGGGGTCAGTCTGCTCTTCCCTGGGTCTGTTACTTTGACAAAGTGGGGTCAGTCTGCTCTTCCCTGGGTGTGTTACTTTGACAGAGTGGGGTCAGTCTGCTCTTCCCTGGGTGTGTTACTTTGACAGAGTGGGGTCAGTCTGCTCATCCCTGGGTGTGTTACATTGACAGAGTGGGGTCAGTCTGCTCTTCCCAGGGTGTGTTTCATTGACAGAGTGGGGTCAGTCTGCTCTTCCCTGGGTGTGTTACATTGACAGCGTGGGGTCAGTCTGCTCTTCCCTGAGTGTGGTACATTGATCGAGTGGCGTCAGTCTGCTCTTCCCAGGGTATGTGACATTGACAGAGTGAGGTCAGTCTGCTCTTCCCTGGGTGTGTTAATTTGACAGAGTGGTGTCAGTCTGCTCTTCCCTGGGTGTGTTACATTTACAGAGTGGAGTCAGTCTGCTCTTCCCTGGATGTGTTACATTGACAGAGTGGAGTCAGTCTGCTCTTCCCTGGGTGTGTTACATTGACAGAGTGAAGTCAGTCTGCTGTTCCCTGGGTTTGTTACACTGACACAGTGGGGTCAGTCTGCTCTTCCCTGAGTGTGTTACATTGACAGAGTGGGGTCAGTCTGCTCATCCATGGGTGTGTTACATTGACAGAGTGGGGTCAGTCTGTTCTTCCCAGGGTGTGTTTCATTGACAGAGTGGGGTCAGTCTGCTCTTCCCTGGGTGTGTTACATTGACAGAATGGGGTCAGTCTGCTCTTCCCTGGGTGTGTTACATTGACAGAATGGGGTCAGTCTGCTCTTCCCTGAGTGTGGTACATTGATAGAGTGGCGTCAGTCTGCTCTTCCCTGGGTGTGTTACATTGACAGAGTGGGGTCAGTCTGCTCTTCCCTGGCTGAGTTACATTGACAGAGTGGGGTCAGTGTGCTCTTCCCTTGGTGCGTTACATTGACAGCGTGGGGTCAGTCTGCTCTTCCCTGAGTGTGGTATATTGATAGAGTGGCGTCAGTCTGCTCTTCCCAGGGTGTGTTACATTGACAGAGTGAGGTCAGTCTGCTCTTCCCTGGGTGTGTTACATTGAAAGAGTGGGGTCAGTCTGCTCTTCCCTGGGTGTGTTAATTTGACAGAGTGGGGTCAGTCTGCTCTTCCCTGGGTGTGTTACTTTGACAGAGTGGGGTCAGTCTGCTCTTCCCTGGGTGTGTTAGTTTTACAGAGTGGGGTCAGTCTGCTCTTCCCTGGGTCTGTTACATTGACAGAGTGGGGTCAGTCTGCTCTTCCCTGGGTGTGTTACTTTGACAGAGTGAGGTCAGTCTGCTCTTCCCTGGGTGTGTTACATTGACAGAATGGGGTCAGTCTGATGTTCCCTGGGTGTGTTACTTTGACAGAGTGGGGTCAGTCTGCTCTTCCCTGGATGTGTTACATTGACAGAGTGGGGTCAGTCTGCTCTTCCCTGGATGTGTTACATTGACAGAGTGGGGTCAGTCTGTTCTTCCCTGGGTGTGTTACATTGACAGAGTGGGGTCAGTCTGCTCTTCCCTGGCTCTGTTACTTTGACAGAGTGGGGTAAGTCTGCTCTTCCCTGGCTGTGTTACTTTGACAGAGTGGGGTCAGTCTGCTCTTTCCTGGGTGTGTTACTTTGACAGAGTGGGGTCAGTCTGCTCTTCCCTGAGTGTGGTACATTGACAGAGTGGGGTCAGTCTGTTCTTCCCTGGGTTTGTTACATTGACAGAGTGGGGTCAGTCTGCTCTTCCCTGGGTGTGTTACTTTGACAGAGTGGGGTCAGTCTGCTCATCCCTGGGTGTGTTACATTGACAGAGTGGGGTCAGTCTGCTCTTCCCAGGATTTGTTTCATTGACAGAGTGGGGTCAGTCTGCTCTTCCCTGGGTGTGTTACATTGACAGCGTGGGGTCAGACTGCTCTTCCCTGAGTGTGGTACATTGATCGAGTGGCGTCAGTCTGCTCTTCCCAGGGTGTGTTACATTGACAGAGTGAGGTCAGTCTGCTCTTCCCTGGGTGTGTTAATTTGACAGAGTGGCGTCAGTCTGCTCTTCCCTGGGTGTGTTACATTGACAGAGTGTGGTCAGTCTGCTCTTCCCTGGGTGTGTTACATTGACAGAGTGGAGTCAGTCTGCTCTTTCCTGGGTGTGTTACATTGACAGAGTGAAGTCAGTCTGCTATTCCCTGGGTGTGTTACACTGACACAGTGGGGTCAGTCTGCTCTTCCCTGGGTGTGTTACATTTACAGAGTGGAGTCAGTCTGCTCTTCCCTGGATGTGTTACATTGACAGAGTGGAGTCAGTCTGCTCTTCCCTGGGTGTGTTACATTGACAGAGTGAAGTCAGTCTGCTGTTCCCTGGGTGTGTTACACTGACACAGTGGGGTCAGTCTGCTCTTCCCTGAGTGTGTTACATTGACAGAGTGGGGTCAGTCTGCTCATCCCTGGGTGTGTTACATTGACAGAGTGGGGTCAGTCTGTTCTTCCCAGGGTGTGTTTCATTGACAGAGTGGGGTCAGTCTGCTCTTCCCTGGGTGTGTTACATTGACAGAATGGGGTCAGTCTGCTCTTCCCTGAGTGTGGTACATTGGTAGAGTGGCGTCAGTCTGCTCTTCCCTGGCTGAGTTACATTGACAGAGTGGGGTCAGTGTGCTCTTCCCTTGGTGCGTTACATTGACAGCGTGGGGTCAGTCTGCTCTTCCCTGAGTGTGGTATATTGATAGAGTGGCGTCAGTCTGCCCTTCCCAGGGTGTGTTTCATTGACAGAGTGAGGTCAGTCTGCTCTTCCCTGGGTGTGTTACATTGTAAGAGTGGGGTCAGTCTGCTCTTCCCTGGGTGTGTTGATTTGACAGAGTGAGGTCAGTATGCTCTTCCCTGGGTGTGTTACATTGACAGAGTGGGGTCAGTCTGCTCTTCCCTGGGTGTGTTACTTTGACAGAGTGAGGTCAGTCTGCTCTTCCCTGGGTGTGTTACATTGACAGAATGGGGTCAGTCTGATGTTCCCTGGGTGTGTTACTTTGACAGCGTGGGGTCAGTCTGCTCTTCCCTGGGTGTGTTACATTGACAGAGTGGGGTCAGTCTGCTCTTCCCTGGATGTGTTACATTGACAGAGTGGGGTCAGTCTGTTCTTCCCTGGGTGTGTTACATTGACAGAGTGGGGTCAGTCTGCTATTCCCTGGGTCTGTTACTTTGACAAAGTGGGGTCAGTTTGCTCTTCCCTGGGAGTGTTACTTTGACAGAGTGGGGTCAGTCTGCTCTTCCCTGGCTGTGTTACTTTGACAGAGTGGGGTCAGTCTGCTCTTTCCTGGGTGTGTTACTTTGACAGAGTGGGGTCAGTCTGCTCTTTCCTGAGTGTGGTACATTGACAGAGTGGGGTCAGTCTGCTCTTCCCTGGGTGTGTTACATTGACAGAGTGGGGTCAGTCTGCTCTTCCCTGGGTGTGTTAATTTGACAGAGTGGCGTCAGTCTGCTCTTCCCAGGGTGTGTTACATTGACAGAGTGAGGTCAGTCTGCTCTTCCCTGGGTGTGTTACTTTGACAGAGTGGGGTCAGTCTGCTCTTCCCTGGGTGTGTTACTTTGACAGAGTGAGGTCAGTCTGCTCTTCCCTGGGTGTGTTACTTTGACAGAGTGGGGTCAGTCTGCTCTTCCCTGGGTGTGTTACATTGATAGAGTGAAGTAAGTCTGCTGTTCCCTGGGTGTGTTACACTGACACAGTGGGGTCAGTCTGCTCTTCCCTGAGTGTGTTACATTGACAGAGTGGGGTCAGTCTGCTCATCCCTGGGTGTGTTACATTGACAGAGTGGGGTCAGTCTGTTCTTCCCAGGGTGTGTTTCATTGACAGAGTGGGGTCAGTCTGCTCTTCCCTGGGTGTGTTACATTGACAGAATGGGGTCAGTCTGCTCTTCCCTGAGTGTGGTACATTGTTAGAGTGGCGTCAGTCTGCTCTTCCCTGGCTGAGTTACATTGACAGAGTGGGGTCAGTGTGCTCTTCCCTTGGTGCGTTACATTGACAGAGTGGGGTCAGTCTGCTCTTCACTGAGTGTGGTATATTGATAGAGTGGGGTCAGTCTGCTCTTCCCTGAGTGTGTTACATTGACAGAGTGGGGTCAGTCTGCTCATCCCTGGGTGTGTTACATTGACAGAGTGGGGTCAGTCTGTTCTTCCCTGGGTGTGTTTCATTGACAGAGTGGGGTCAGTCTGCTCTTCCCTGAGTGTGTTACATTGACAGAGTGGGGTCAGTCTGCTCATCCCTGGGTGTGTTACATTGATAGAGTGGCGTCAGTCTGCTCTTCCCTGGCTGAGTTACATTGACAGAGTGGGGTCAGTGTGCTCTTCCCATGGTGCGTTACATTGACAGCGTGGGGTCAGTCTGCTCTTCCCTGAGTGTGGTATATTGATAGAGTGGCGTCAGTCTGCTCTTCCCAGGGTGTGTTACATTGACAGAGTGAGGTCAGTCTGCTCTTCCCTGGGTGTGTTACATTGAAAGAGTGGGGTCAGTCTGCTCTTCCCTGGGTCTGTTACTTTGAAAGAGTGGGGTCAGTCTGCTCTTCCCTGGGTGTGTTAGTTTTACAGAGTGGGGTCAGTCTGCTCTTCCCTGGGTGTGTTACATTGACAGAGTGGGGTCAGTCTGCTCTTCCCTGGGTGTGTTACTTTGACAGAGTGAGGTCAGTCTGCTCTTCCCTGGGTGTGTTACATTGACAGAATGGGGTCAGTCTGATGTTCCCTGGGTGTGTTACTTTGACAGAGTGGGGTCAGTCTGCTCTTCCCTGGGTGTGTTACATTGACAGAGTGGGGTCAGTCTGCTCTTCCCTGGATGTGTTACATTGACAGAGTGGGGTCAGTCTGTTCTTCCCTGGGTGTGTTACATTGACAGAGTGGGGTCAGTCTGTTCTTCCCAGGGTGTGTTTCATTGACAGAGTGGGGTCAGTCTGCTCTTCCCTGGGTGTGTTACATTGACAGAATGGGGTCAGTCTGCTCTTCCCTGAGTGTGGTACATTGGTAGAGTGGCGTCAGTCTGCTCTTCCCTGGCTGAGTTACATTGACAGAGTGGGGTCAGTGTGCTCTTCCCTTGGTGCGTTACATTGACAGCGTGGGGTCAGTCTGCTCTTCCCTGAGTGTGGTATATTGATAGAGTGGCGTCAGTCTGCCCTTCCCAGGGTGTGTTTCATTGACAGAGTGAGGTCAGTCTGCTCTTCCCTGGGTGTGTTACATTGTAAGAGTGGGGTCAGTCTGCTCTTCCCTGGGTGTGTTGATTTGACAGAGTGAGGTCAGTCTGCTCTTCCCTGGGCGTGTTACATTGACAGAGTGGGGTCAGTCTGCTCTTCCCTGGGTGTGTTACTTTGACAGAGTGAGGTCAGTCTGCTCTTCCCTGGGTGTGTTACATTGACAGAATGGGGTCAGTCTGATGTTCCCTGGGTGTGTTACTTTGACAGCGTGGGGTCAGTCTGCTCTTCCCTGGGTGTGTTACATTGACAGAGTGGGGTCAGTCTGCTCTTCCCTGGATGTGTTACATTGACAGAGTGGGGTCAGTCTGTTCTTCCCTGGGTGTGTTACATTGACAGAGTGGGGTCAGTCTGCTATTCCCTGGGTCTGTTACTTTGACAAAGTGGGGTCAGTTTGCTCTTCCCTGGGAGTGTTACTTTGACAGAGTGGGGTCAGTCTGCTCTTCCCTGGCTGTGTTACTTTGACAGAGTGGGGTCAGTCTGCTCTTTCCTGGGTGTGTTACTTTGACAGAGTGGGGTCAGTCTGCTCTTTCCTGAGTGTGGTACATTGACAGAGTGGGGTCAGTCTGCTCTTCCCTGGGTGTGTTACCTTGACAGAGTGGGGTCAGTCTGCTCTTCCCTGGGTGTGTTACATTGACAGAGTGGGGTCAGTCTGCCCTTCCCTGGGTCTGTTACATTGACAGAGTGGGGTCAGTCTGCTCTTCCCTTGGCGCGTTACATTGACAGCGTGGGGTCAGTCTGCTCTTCCCTGAGTGTGGTACATTGATAGAGTGGCGTCAGTCTGCTCTTCCCTGGGTGTGTTACATTGACAGAGTGAGGTCAGTCTGCTCTTCCCTGGGTGTGTTAATTTGACAGAGTGGCGTCAGTCTGCTCTTCCCAGGGTGTGTTACATTGACAGAGTGAGGTCAGTCTGCTCTTCCCTGGGTGTGTTACTTTGACAGAGTGGGGTCAGTCTGCTCTTCCCTGGGTGTGTTACATTGACAGAGTGGGGTCAGTCTGCTCTTCCCTGGTTGTGTTACATTGACAGAGTGGAGTCAGTCTGCTCTTCCCTGGGTGTGTTACATTGATAGAGTGAAGTAAGTCTGCTATTCCCTGGGTGTGTTACACTGACACAGTGGGGTCAGTCTGCTCTTCCCTGAGTGTGTTACATTGACAGAGTGGGGTCAGTCTGCTCATCCCTGGGTGTGTTACATTGACAGAGTGGGGTCAGTCTGTTCTTCCCAGGGTGTGTTTCATTGACAGAGTGGGGTCAGTCTGCTCTTCCCTGGGTGTGTTACATTGACAGAATGGGGTCAGTCTGCTCTTCCCTGAGTGTGGTACATTGTTAGAGTGGCGTCAGTCTGCTCTTCCCTGGCTGAGTTACATTGACAGAGTGGGGTCAGTGTGCTCTTCCCTTGGTGCGTTACATTGACAGAGTGGGGTCAGTCTGCTCTTCACTGAGTGTGGTATATTGATAGAGTGGGGTCAGTCTGCTCTTCCCTGAGTGTGTTACATTGACAGAGTGGGGTCAGTCTGCTCATCCCTGGGTGTGTTACATTGACAGAGTGGGGTCAGTCTGCTCTTCCCAGGGTGTGTTTCATTGACAGAGTGGGGTCAGTCTGCTCTTCCCTGAGTGTGTTACATTGACAGAGTGGGGTCAGTCTGCTCATCCCTGGGTGTGTTACATTGATAGAGTGGCGTCAGTCTGCTCTTCCCTGGCTGAGTTACATTGACAGAGTGGGGTCAGTGTGCTCTTCCCATGGTGCGTTACATTGACAGCGTGGGGTCAGTCTGCTCTTCCCTGAGTGTGGTATATTGATAGAGTGGCGTCAGTCTGCTCTTCCCAGGGTGTGTTACATTGACAGAGTGAGGTCAGTCTGCTCTTCCCTGGGTGTGTTACATTGAAAGAGTGGGGTCAGTCTGCTCTTCCCTGGGTCTGTTACTTTGACAGAGTGGGGTCAGTCTGCTCTTCCCTGGGTGTGTTAGTTTTACAGAGTGGGGTCAGTCTGCTCTTCCCTGGGTGTGTTACATTGACAGAGTGGGGTCAGTCTGCTCTTCCCTGGGTGTGTTACTTTGACAGAGTGAGGTCAGTCTGCTCTTCCCTGGGTGTGTTACATTGACAGAATGGGGTCAGTCTGATGTTCCCTGGGTGTGTTACTTTGACAGAGTGGGGTCAGTCTGCTCTTCCCTGGGTGTGTTACATTGACAGAGTGGGGTCAGTCTGCTCTTCCCTGGATGTGTTACATTGACAGAGTGGGGTCAGTCTGTTCTTCCCTGGGTGTGTTACATTGACAGAGTGGGGTCAGTCTGCTCTTCCCTGGGTCTGTTACTTTGACAAAGTGGGGTCAGTCTGCTCTTCCCTGGGTGTGTTACTTTGACAGAGTGGGGTCAGTCTGCTCTTCCCTGGGTGTGTTACTTTGACAGAGTGGGGTCAGTCTGCTCATCCCTGGGTGTGTTACATTGACAGAGTGGGGTCAGTCTGCTCTTCCCTGGGTCTGTTACTTTGACAGAGTGAGGTCAGTCTGCTCTTCCCTGGGTGTGTTACATTGACAGAGTGGGGTCAGTCTGCCCTTCCCTGGGTCTGTTACATTGACAGAGTGGGGTCAGTCTGCTCTTCCATTGGCGCGTTACATTGACAGCGTGGGGTCAGTCTGCTCTTCCCTGAGTGTGGTACATTGATAGAGTGGCGTCAGTCTGCTCTTCCCTGGGTGTGTTACATTGACAGAGTGAGGTCAGTCTGCTCTTCCCTGGGTGTGTTAATTTGACAGAGTGGCGTCAGTCTGCTCTTCCCAGGGTGTGTTACATTGACAGAGTGAGGTCAGTCTCCTCTTCCCTGGGTGTGTTACTTTGACAGAGTGGGGTCAGTCTGCTCTTCCCTGGGTGTGTTACATTGACAGAGTGGGGTCAGTCTGCTCTTCCCTGGTTGTGTTACATTGACAGAGTGGAGTCAGTCTGCTCTTCCCTGGGTGTGTTACATTGATAGAGTGAAGTAAGTCTGCTGTTCCCTGGGTGTGTTACACTGACACAGTGGGGTCAGTCTGCTCTTCCCTGAGTGTGTTACATTGACAGAGTGGGGTCAGTCTGCTCATCCCTGGGTGTGTTACATTGACAGAGTGGGGTCAGTCTGTTCTTCCCAGGGTGTGTTTCATTGACAGAGTGGGGTCAGTCTGCTCTTCCCTGGGTGTGTTACATTGACAGAATGGGGTCAGTCTGCTCTTCCCTGAGTGTGGTACATTGTTAGAGTGACGTCAGTCTGCTCTTCCCTGGCTGAGTTACATTGACAGAGTGGGGTCAGTGTGCTCTTCCCTTGGTGCGTTACATTGACAGAGTGGGGTCAGTCTGCTCTTCACTGAGTGTGGTATATTGATAGAGTGGGGTCAGTCTGCTCTTCCCTGAGTGTGTTACATTGACAGAGTGGGGTCAGTCTGCTCATCCCTGGGTGTGTTACATTGACAGAGTGGGGTCAGTCTGCTCTTCCCAGGGTGTGTTTCATTGACAGAGTGGGGTCAGTCTGCTCTTCCCTGAGTGTGTTACATTGACAGAGTGGGGTCAGTCTGCTCATCCCTGGGTGTGTTACATTGATAGAGTGGCGTCAGTCTGCTCTTCCCTGGCTGAGTTACATTGACAGAGTGGGGTCAGTGTGCTCTTCCCTTGGTGCGTTACATTGACAGCGTGGGGTCAGTCTGCTCTTCCCTGAGTGTGGTATATTGATAGAGTGGCGTCAGTCTGCTCTTCCCAGGGTGTGTTACATTGACAGAGTGAGGTCAGTCTGCTCTTCCCTGGGTGTGTTACATTGAAAGAGTGGGGTCAGTCTGCTCTTCCCTGGGTCTGTTACTTTGACAGAGTGGGGTCAGTCTGCTCTTCCCTGGGTGTGTTAGTTTTACAGAGTGGGGTCAGTCTGCTCTTCCCTGGGTGTGTTACATTGACAGAGTGGGGTCAGTCTGCTCTTCCCTGGGTGTGTTACTTTGACAGAGTGAGGTCAGTCTGCTCTTCCCTGGGTGTGTTACATTGACAGAATGGGGTCAGTCTGATGTTCCCTGGGTGTGTTACTTTGACAGAGTGGGGTCAGTCTGCTCTTCCCTGGGTGTGTTACATTGACAGAGTGGGGTCAGTCTGCTCTTCCCTGGATGTGTTACATTGACAGAGTGGGGTCAGTCTGTTCTTCCCTGGGTGTGTTACATTGACAGAGTGGGGTCAGTCTGCTCTTCCCTGGGTCTGTTACTTTGACAAAGTGGGGTCAGTCTGCTCTTCCCTGGGTGTGTTACTTTGACAGAGTGGGGTCAGTCTGCTCTTCCCTGGGTGTGTTACTTTGACAGAGTGGGGTCAGTCTGCTCATCCCTGGGTGTGTTACATTGACAGAGTGGGGTCAGTCTGCTCTTCCCAGGGTGTGTTTCATTGACAGAGTGGGGTCAGTCTGCTCTTCCCTGGGTGTGTTACATTGACAGCGTGGGGTCAGTCTGCTCTTCCCTGAGTGTGGTACATTGATCGAGTGGCGTCAGTCTGCTCTTCCCAGGGTATGTGACATTGACAGAGTGAGGTCAGTCTGCTCTTCCCTGGGTGTGTTAATTTGACAGAGTGGCGTCAGTCTGCTCTTCCCTGGGTGTGTTACATTTACAGAGTGGAGTCAGTCTGCTCTTCCCTGGATGTGTTACATTGACAGAGTGGAGTCAGTCTGCTCTTCCCTGGGTGTGTTACATTGACAGAGTGAAGTCAGTCTGCTGTTCCCTGGGTTTGTTACACTGACACAGTGGGGTCAGTCTGCTCTTCCCTGAGTGTGTTACATTGACAGAGTGGGGTCAGTCTGCTCATCCATGGGTGTGTTACATTGACAGAGTGGGGTCAGTCTGTTCTTCCCAGGGTGTGTTTCATTGACAGAGTGGGGTCAGTCTGCTCTTCCCTGGGTGTGTTACATTGACAGAATGGGGTCAGTCTGCTCTTCCCTGGGTGTGTTACATTGACAGAATGGGGTCAGTCTGCTCTTCCCTGAGTGTGGTACATTGATAGAGTGGCGTCAGTCTGCTCTTCCCTGGCTGAGTTACATTGACAGAGTGGGGTCAGTGTGCTCTTCCCTTGGTGCGTTACATTGACAGCGTGGGGTCAGTCTGCTCTTCCCTGAGTGTGGTATATTGATAGAGTGGCGTCAGTCTGCTCTTCCCAGGGTGTGTTACATTGACAGAGTGAGGTCAGTCTGCTCTTCCCTGGGTGTGTTACATTGAAAGAGTGGGGTCAGTCTGCTCTTCCCTGGGTGTGTTGATTTGACAGAGTGGGGTCAGTCTGCTCTTCCCTGGGTGTGTTACTTTGACAGAGTGGGGTCAGTCTGCTCTTCCCTGGGTGTGTTAGTTTTACAGAGTGGGGTCAGTCTGCTCTTCCCTGGGTGTGTTACATTGACAGAGTGGGGTCAGTCTGCTCTTCCCTGGGTGTGTTACTTTGACAGAGTGAGGTCAGTCTGCTCTTCCCTGGGTGTGTTACATTGACAGAATGGGGTCAGTCTGATGTTCCCTGGGTGTGTTACTTTGACAGAGTGGGGTCAGTCTGCTCTTCCCTGGGTGTGTTACATTGACAGAGTGGGGTCAGTCTGCTCCTCCCTGGATGTGTTACATTGACAGAGTGGGGTCAGTCTGTTCTTCCCTGGGTGTGTTACATTGACAGAGTGGGGTCAGTCTGCTCTTCCCTGGCTCTGTTACTTTGACAGAGTGGGGTAAGTCTGCTCTTCCCTGGCTGTGTTACTTTGACAGAGTGGGGTCAGTCTGCTCTTTCCTGGGTGTGTTACTTTGACAGAGTGGGGTCAGTCTGCTCTTCCCTGAGTGTGGTACATTGACAGAGTGGGGTCAGTCTGTTCTTCCCTGGGTTTGTTACATTGACAGAGTGGGGTCAGTCTGCTCTTCCCTGGGTGTGTTACTTTGACAGAGTGGGGTCAGTCTGCTCATCCCTGGGTGTGTTACATTGACAGAGTGGGGTCAGTCTGCTCTTCCCAGGATTTGTTTCATTGACAGAGTGGGGTCAGTCTGCTCTTCCCTGGGTGTGTTACATTGACAGCGTGGGGTCAGTCTGCTCTTCCCTGAGTGTGGTACATTGATCGAGTGGCGTCAGTCTGCTCTTCCCAGGGTGTGTTACATTGACAGAGTGAGGTCAGTCTGCTCTTCCCTGGGTGTGTTAATTTGACAGAGTGGCGTCAGTCTGCTCTTCCCTGGGTGTGTTACATTGACAGAGTGTGGTCAGTCTGCTCTTCCCTGGGTGTGTTACATTGACAGAGTGGAGTCAGTCTGCTCTTTCCTGGGTGTGTTACATTGACAGAGTGAAGTCAGTCTGCTATTCCCTGGGTGTGTTACACTGACACAGTGGGGTCAGTCTGCTCTTCCCTGGGTGTGTTACATTTACAGACTGGAGTCAGTCTGCTCTTCCCTGGGTGTGTTACATTGACAGAGTGGGGTCAGTCTGCTCATCCCTGGGTGTGTTACATTGACAGAGTGGGGTCAGTCTGTTCTTCCCAGGGTGTGTTTCATTGACAGAGTGGGGTCAGTCTGCACTTCCCTGGGTGTGTTACATTGACAGAATGGGGTCAGTCTGCTCTTCCCTGAGTGTGGTACATTGGTAGAGTGGAGTCAGTCTGCTCTTCCCTGGCTGAGTTACATTGACAGAGTGGGGTCAGTGTGCTCTTCCCTTGGTGCGTTACATTGACAGCGTGGGGTCAGTCTGCTCTTCCCTGAGTGTGGTATATTGATAGAGTGGCGTCAGTCTGCTCTTCCCAGGGTGTGTTTCATTGACAGAGTGAGGTCAGTCTGCTCTTCCCTGGGTGTGTTACATTGTAAGAGTGGGGTCAGTCTGCTCTTCCCTGGGTGTGTTGATTTGACAGAGTGGGGTCAGTCTGCTCTTCCCTGGGTGTGTTACTTTGACAGAGTGGGGTCAGTCTGCTCTTCCCTGGGTGTGTTAGTTTTACAGAGTGGGGTCAGTCTGCTCTTCCCTGGGTGTGTTACATTGACAGAGTCTGGTCAGTCTGCTCTTCCCTGGGTGTGTTACTTTGACAGAGTGAGGTCAGTCTGCTCTTCCCTGGGTGTGTTACATTGACAGAATGGGGTCAGTCTGATGTTCCCTGGGTGTGTTACTTTGACAGCGTGGGGTCAGTCTGCTCTTCCCTGGGTGTGTTACATTGACAGAGTGGGGTCAGTCTGCTCTTCCCTGGATGTGTTACATTGACAGAGTGGGGTCAGTCTGTTCTTCCCTAGGTGTGTTACATTGACAGAGTGGGGTCAGTCTGCTATTCCCTGGGTCTGTTACTTTGACAAAGTGGGGTCAGTTTGCTCTTCCCTGGGAGTGTTACTTTGACAGAGTGGGGTCAGTCTGCTCTTCCCTGGCTGTATTACTTTGACAGAGTGGGGTCAGTCTGCTCTTTCCTGGGTGTGTTACTTTGACAGAGTGGGGTCAGTCTGCTCTTTCCTGAGTGTGGTACATTGACAGAGTGGGGTCAGTCTGCTCTTCCCTGGGTGTGTTACATTGACAGAGTGGGGTCAGTCTGCTCTTCCCTGGGTGTGTTACATTGACAGAGTGGGGTCAGTCTGCCCTTCCCTGGGTCTGTTACATTGACAGAGTGGGGTCAGTCTGCTCTTCCCTTGGCGCGTTACATTGACAGCGTGGGGTCAGTCTGCTCTTCCCTGAGTGTGGTACATTGATAGAGTGGCGTCAGTCTGCTCTTCCCTGGGTGTGTTACATTGACAGAGTGAGGTCAGTCTGCTCTTCCCTGGGTGTGTTAATTTGACAGAGTGGCGTCAGTCTGCTCTTCCCAGGGTGTGTTACATTGACAGAGTGAGGTCAGTCTGCTCTTCCCTGGGTGTGTTACATTGACAGAGTGGGGTCAGTCTGCTCTTCCCTGGTTGTGTTACATTGACAGAGTGGAGTCAGTCTGCTCTTCCCTGGGTGTGTTACATTGATAGAGTGAAGTAAGTCTGCTGTTCCCTGGGTGTGTTACACTGACACAGTGGGGTCAGTCTGCTCTTCCCTGAGTGTGTTACATTGACAGAGTGGGGTCAGTCTGCTCATCCCTGGGTGTGTTACATTGACAGAGTGGGGTCAGTCTGTTCTTCCCAGGGTGTGTTTCATTGACAGAGTGGGGTCAGTCTGCTCTTCCCTGGGTGTGTTACATTGACAGAATGGGGTCAGTCTGCTCTTCCCTGAGTGTGGTACATTGTTAGAGTGGCGTCAGTCAGCTCTTCCCTGGCTGAGTTACATTGACAGAGTGGGGTCAGTGTGCTCTTCCCTTGGTGCGTTACATTGACAGAGTGGGGTCAGTCTGCTCTTCCCTGGGTGTGTTACATTGACAGAGTGGGTTCAGTCTGCTCTTCCCTGGGTGTGTTAGTTTTACAGAGTGGGGTCAGTCTGCTCTTCCCTGGGTGTGTTACATTGACAGAGTGGGGTCAGTCTGCTCTTCCCTGGGTGTGTTACTTTGACATAGTGAGGTCAGTCTGCTCTTCCCTGGGTGTGTTACATTGACAGAATGGGGTCAGTCTGATGTTCCCTGGGTGTGTTACTTTGACAGAGTGGGGTCAGTCTGCTCTTCCCTGGGTGTGTTACATTGACAGAGTGGGGTCAGTCTGCTTTTCCCTGGATGTGTTACATTGACAGAGTGGGGTCAGTCTGTTCTTCCCTGGGTGTGTTACATTGACAGAGTGGGGTCAGTCTGCTCTTCCCTGGGTCTGTTACTTTGACAAAGTGGGGTCAGTCTGCTCTTCCCTGGGTGTGTTACTTTGACAGAGTGGGGTCAGTCTGCTCTTCCCTGGCTGTGTTACTTTGACAGAGTGGGGTCAGTCTGCTCTTTCCTGGGTGTGTTACTTTGACAGAGTGGGGTCAGTCTGCTCTTTCCTGAGTGTGGTACATTGACAGAGTGGGGTCAGTCTGCTCTTCCCTGGGTGTGTTACATTGACAGAGTGGGGTAAGTCTGCTCTTCCCTGGGTGTGTTTCATTGACAGAGTGGGGTCAGTCTGCCCTTCCCTGGGTCTGTTACATTGACAGAGTGGGGTCAGTCTGCTCTTCCCTTTGCGCGTTACATTGACAGCGTGGGGTCAGTCTACTCTTCCCTGAGTGTGGTACATTGATAGAGTGGCGTCAGTCTGCTCTTCCCAGGGTGTGTTACATTGACAGAGTGAGGTCAGTCTGCTCTTCCCTGGGTGTGTTAATTTGACAGAGTGGCGTCAGTCTGCTCTTCCCAGGGTGTGTTACATTGACAGAGTGAGGTCAGTCTGCTCTTCCCTGGGTGTGTTACTTTGACAGAGTGTGGTCAGTCTGCACTTCCCTGGGTGTGTTACATTGACAGAGTGGGTTCAGTCTGCTCTTCCCTGGTTGTGTTACTTTGACAGAGTGAGGTCAGTCGGCTCTTCCCTGGGTGTGTTACATTTACAGAGTGGGGTCAGTCTGCTCTTCCCTGGGTGTGTTACATTGACAGAGTGGGGTCAGTCTGCTCTTCCCTGGGTGTGTTACATTGACAGAGTGGGGTCAGTCTGCTCATCCCTGGGTGTGTTACATTGACAGAGTGGGGTCAGTCTGTTCTTCCCAGGGTGTGTTTCATTGACAGAGTGGGGTCAGTCTGCTCTTCCCTGGGTGTGTTACATTGACAGAATGGGGTCAGTCTGCTCTTCCCTGAGTGTGGTACATTGGTAGAGTGGCGTCAGTCTGCTCTTCCCTGGCTGAGTTACATTGACAGAGTGGGGTCAGTGTGCTCTTCCCTTGGTGCGTTACATTGACAGCGTGGGGTCAGTCTGCTCTGCCCTGAGTGTGGTATATTGATAGAGTGGCGTCAGTCTGCTCTTCCCTGGGTGTGTTACATTGTAAGAGTGGGGTCAGTCTGCTCTTCCCTGGGTGTGTTGATTTGACAGAGTGGGGTCAGTCTGCTCTTCCCTGGGTGTGTTACTTTGACAGAGTGGGGTCAGTCTGCTCTTCCCTGGGTGTGTTAGTTTTACAGAGTGGGGTCAGTCTGCTCTTCCCTGGGTGTGTTACATTGACAGAGTGGTGTCAGTCTGCTCTTCCCTGGGTGTGTTACTTTGACAGAGTGAGGTCAGTCTGCTCTTCCCTGGGTGTGTTACATTGACAGAATGGGGTCAGTCTGATGTTCCCTGGGTGTGTTACTTTGACAGCGTGGGGTCAGTCTGCTCTTCCCTGGGTGTGTTACATTGACAGAGTGGGGTCAGTCTGCTCTTCCCTGGATGTGTTACATTGACAGAGTGGGGTCAGTCTGTTCTTCCCTGGGTGTGTTACATTGACAGAGTGGGGTCAGTCTGCTATTCCCTGGGTCTGTTAATTTGACAAAGTGGGGTCAGTTTGCTCTTCCCTGGGTGTGTTACTTTGACAGAGTGGGGTCAGTCTGCTCTTCCCTGGCTGTGTTACTTTGACAGAGTGGGGTCAGTCTGCTCTTTCCTGGGTGTGTTACTTTGACAGAGTGGGGTCAGTCTGCTCTTTCCTGAGTGTGGTACATTGACAGAGTGGGGTCAGTCTGCTCTTCCCTGGGTGTGTTACATTGACAGAGTGGGGTCAGTCTGCTCTTCCCTGGGTGTGTTACATTGACAGAGTGGGGTCAGTCTGCCCTTCCCTGGGTCTGTTACATTGACAGAGTGGGGTCAGTCTGCTCTTCCCTTGGCGCGTTACATTGACAGCGTGGGGTCAGTCTGCTCTTCCCTGAGTGTGGTACATTGATAGAGTGGCGTCAGTCTGCTCTTCCCTGGGTGTGTTACATTGACAGAGTGAGGTCAGTCTGCTCTTCCCTGGGTGTGTTAATTTGACAGAGTGGCGTCAGTCTGCTCTTCCCAGGGTGTGTTACATTGACAGAGTGAGGTCAGTCTGCTCTTCCCTGGGTGTGTTACATTGACAGAGTGGGGTCAGTCTGCTCTTCCCTGGATGTGTTACATTGACAGAGTGGGGTCAGTCTGTTCTTCCCTGGGTGTGTTACATTGACAGAGTGGGGTCAGTCTGCTCTTCCCTGGGTCTGTTACTTTGACAAAGTGGGGTCAGTCTGCTCTTCCCTGGGTGTGTTACTTTGACAGAGTGGGGTCAGTCTGCTCTTCCCTGGCTGTGTTACTTTGACAGAGTGGGGTCAGTCTGCTCTTTCCTGGGTGTGTTACTTTGACAGAGTGGGGTCAGTCTGCTCTTTCCTGAGTGTGGTACATTGACAGAGTGGGGTCAGTCTGCTCTTCCCTGGGTGTGTTACATTGACAGAGTGGGGTAAGTCTGCTCTTCCCTGGGTGTGTTTCATTGACAGAGTGGGGTCAGTCTGCCCTTCCCTGGGTCTGTTACATTGACAGAGTGGGGTCAGTCTGCTCTTCCCTTTGCGCGTTACATTGACAGCGTGGGGTCAGTCTGCTCTTCCCTGAGTGTGGTACATTGATAGAGTGGCGTCAGTCTGCTCTTCCCAGGGTGTGTTACATTGACAGAGTGAGGTCAGTCTGCTCTTCCCTGGGTGTGTTAATTTGACAGAGTGGCGTCAGTCTGCTCTTCCCAGGGTGTGTTACATTGACAGAGTGAGGTCAGTCTGCTCTTCCCTGGGTGTGTTACTTTGACAGAGTGGGGTCAGTCTGCTCTTCCCTGGGTGTGTTACATTGACAGAGTGGGTTCAGTCTGCTCTTCCCTGGTTGTGTTACTTTGACAGAGTGGGGTCAGTCTGCTCTTCCCTGGATGTGTTACATTGACAGAGTGGGGTCAGTCTGTTCTTCCCTGGCTGTGTTACTTTGACAGAGTGGGGTCAGTCTGCTCTTTCCTGGGAGTGTTACTTTGACAGAGTGGGGTCAGTCTGCTCTTCCCTGAGTGTGGTACATTGACAGAGTGGGGTCAGTCTGCTCTTCCCTGGGTGTGTTACATTGACAGAGTGGGGTCAGTCTGCTCTTCCCTGGGTGTGTTACATTGACAGAGAGGGGTCAGTCTGCTCTTCCCTGGGTGTGTTACATTGACAGAGTGGGGTCAGTCTGCTCTTCCCTGGGTCTGTTACATTGACAGAGTGGGGTGAGTCTGCCCTTCCCTGGGTCTGTTAAATTGACAGAGTGGGGTCATTCTGCTCTTCCCTGGGTGTGTTACATTGACAGAGTGGGGTCAGTCTGCTCTTCCCTGGGTGGGTTACATTGACAGAGTGGGGTGAGTCTGCCCTTCCCTGGGTCTGTTACATTGACAGAGTGGGGTCAGTCTGCCGTTCCCTGGGTCTGTTACATTGACAGAGTGGGGTCAGTCTGCTCTTCCCTGGGTGTGTTACATTGACAGAGTGTGGTCAGTCTGCTCTTCCCTGGGTGTGTTACATTGACAGAGTGGAGTCAGTGTGCTCTTCCCTGGGTGTGTTACATTGACAGAGTGGAGACAGTCTGCTCTTCCCTGGGAGTGTTACATTGACAGAGTGGGGTCAGTCTGCCCTTCCCTGGGTCTGTTACATTGACAGAGTGGGGTCAGTCTGCCGTTCCCTGGGTCTGTTACATTGACAGAGTGGGGTCAGTCTGCTCTTCCCTGGGTGTGTTACATTGACAGAGTGTGGTCAGTCTGCTCTTCCCTGGGTGTGTTACATTGACAGAGTGGAGTCAGTCTGCTCTTTCCTGGGTGTGTTACATTGACAGAGTGAAGTCAGTCTGCTATTCCCTGGGTGTGTTACACTGACACAGTGGGGTCAGTCTGCTCTTCCCTGGGTGTGTTACATTGACAGAGTGGAGTCAGTCTGCTCTTCCCTGGGTGTGTTACATTGACAGAGTGAAGTCAGTCTGCTGTTCCCTGGGTGTGTTACACTGACACAGTGGGGTCAGTCTGCTCTTCCCTGAGTGTGTTACATTTACAGAGTGGGGTCAGTCTGCTCATCCCTGGGTGTGTTACATTGACAGAGTGGGATCAGTCTGTTCTTCCCAGGGTGTGTTTCATTGACAGAGTGGGGTCAGTCTGCTCTTCCCTGGGTGTGTTACTTTGACAGAATGGGGTCAGTCTGCTCTTCCCTGAGTGTGGTACACTGTTAGAGTGGCGTCAGTCTGCTCTTCCCAGGGTGTGTTTCATTGACAGAGTGAGGTCAGTCTGCTCTTCCCAGGGTGTGTTACATTGACAGAGTGGGGTCAGTCTGCTCTTCCCTGGCTGAGTTACATTGACAGAGTGGGGTCAGTGTGCTCTTCCCTTGGTGCGTTACATTGACAGCGTGGGGTCAGTCTGCTCTTCCCTGAGTGTGGTATATTGATAGAGTGGTGTCAGTCTGCTCTTCCCAGGGTGTGTTTCATTGACAGAGTGAGGTCAGTCTGCTCTTCCCTGGGTGTGTTACATTGAAAGAGTGGGGTCAGTCTGCTCTTCCCTGGGTGTGTTAGTTTTACAGAGTGGGGTCAGTCTGCTCTTCCCTGGGTGTGTTACATTGACAGAGTGGGGTCAGTCTGTTCTTCCCTGGGTGTGTTACTTTGACAGAGTGAGGTCAGTCTGCTCTTCCCTGGGTGTGTTACATTGACAGAATGGGGTCAGTCTGATGTTCCCTGGGTGTGTTACTTTGACAGAGTGGGGTCAGTCTGCTCTTCCCTGGGTGTGTTACATTGACAGAGTGGGGTCAGTCTGCTCTTCCCTGGATGTGTTACATTGACAGAGTGGGGTCAGTCTGTTCTTCCCTGGGTGTGTTACATTGACAGAGTGGGGTCAGTCTGCTCTTCCCTGGGTCTGTTACTTTGACAAAGTGGGGTCAGTCTGCTCTTCCCTGGGTGTGTTACTTTGACAGAGTGGGGTCAGTCTGCTCTTCCCTGGCTGTGTTACTTTGACAGAGTGGGGTCAGTCTGCTCTTTCCTGGGTGTGTTACTTTGACAGAGTGGGGTCAGTCTGCTCTTTCCTGAGTGTGGTACATTGACAGAGTGGGGTCAGTCTGCTCTTCCCTGGGTGTGTTACATTGACAGAGTGGGGTCAGTCTGCTCTTCCCTGGGTGTGTTACATTGACAGAGTGGGGTCAGTCAGCCCTTCCCTGGGTCTGTTACATTGACAGAGTGGGGTCAGTCTGCCCTTCCCTGGGTCTGTTACATTGACAGAGTGGGGTCAGTCTGCTCTTCCCTGGGTGTGTTACATTGACAGAGTGTGGTCAGTCTGCTCTTCCCTGGGTGTGTTACATTGACAGAGTGAAGTCAGTCTGCTATTCCCTGGGTGTGTTACACTGACACAGTGGGGTCAGTCTGCTCTTCCCTGGGTGTGTTACATTTACAGAGTGGAGTCAGTCTGCTCTTCCCTGGATGTGTTACATTGACAGAGTGGAGTCAGTCTGCTCTTCCCTGGGTGTGTTACATTGACAGAGTGAAGTCAGTCTGCTATTCCCTGGGTGTGTTACACTGACACAGTGGGGTCAGTCTGCTCTTCCCTGAGTGTGGTATATTGATAGAGTGACGTCAGTCTGCTCTTCCAGGGTGTGTTACATTGACAGAGTGAGGTCAGTCTGCTCTTCCCTGGGTGTGTTACATTGAAAGAGTGGGGTCAGTCTGCTCTTCCCTGGGTGTGTTGATTTGACAGAGTGGGGTCAGTCTGCTCTTCCCTGGGTGTTACTTTGACAGAGTGGGGTCAGTCTGCTCTTCCCTGGGTGTGTTACATTGACAGAGTGGGGTCAGTCTGCTCTTCCCTGGGTGTGTTACTTTGACAGAGTGAGGTCAGTCTGCTCTTCCCTTGGTGTGTTACATTGACAGAATGGGGTCAGTCTGATGTTCCCTGGGTGTGTTACTTTGTCAGAGTGGGGTCAGTCTGCTCTTCCCTGGGTGTGTTACATTGACAGAGTGGGGTCAGTCTGCTCTTCCCTGGATGTGTTACATTGACAGAGTGGGGTCAGTCTGCCCTTCCCTGGGTCTGTTACATTGACAGAGTGGGGTCAGTCTGCTCTTCCCTGGGTGTGTTACATTGACAGAGTGTGATCAGTCTGCTCTTCCCTGGGTGGGTTACATTGACAGAGTGGGGTCAGTCTGCTCTTCCCTGGGTGGGTTACATTGACAGTGTGAGGTCAGTCTGCTCTTCCCTGGGTGTGTTAATTTGACAGAGTGGGGTCAGTCTGCTCTTCCCTGGGTCTGTTACATTGACAGAGTGGAGTCAGTCTGCTCTTTCCTTGATGTGTTACATTGACAGAGTCAAGTCAGTGTGCTATTCCCTGGGTGTGTTACACTGACACAGTGGGGTCAGTCTGCTCTTCCCTGGATGTGTTACATTGACAGAGTGGAGTCAGTCTGCTCTTCCCTGGGTGTGTTACATTGACAGAGTGAAGTCAGTCTGCTGTTCCCTGGGTGTGTTACACTGACACAGTGGGGTCAGTCTTCTCTTCCCAGGGTGTGTTTCATTGACAGAGTGGGGTCAGTCTGCTCTTCCCAGGGTGTGTTTAATTGACAGTGTGGGGTCAGTCTGCTCTTCCCTGGGTGTGTTACTTTGACAGAATGGGGTCAGTCTGCTCTTCCCTGAGTGTGGTACATTGATAGAGTGGCGTCAGTCTGCTCTTCCCTGGCTGAGTTACATTGACAGAGTGGGGTCAGTGTGCTCTTCCCTTGGTGCGTTACATTGACAGCGTGGGGTCAGTCTGCTCTTCCCTGAGTGTGGTATATTGATAGAGTGGCGTCAGTCTCCTCTTCCCAGGGTGTGTTACATTGACAGAGTGAGGTCAGTCTGCTCTTCCCTGGGTGTGTTACATTGAAAGAGTGGGGTCAGTCTGCTCTTCCCTGGGTGTGTTGATTTGACAGAGTGGGGTCAGTCTGCTCTTCCCTGGGTGTGTTACTTTGACAGAGTGGGGTCAGTCTGCTCTTCCCTGGGTGTGTTAGTTTTACAGAGTGGGGTCAGTCTGCTCTTCCTCTGGGTGTGTTACATTGACAGAGTGGGGTCAGTCTGCTCTTCCCTGGGTGTGTTACATTGACAGAATGGGGTCAGTCTGATGTTCCCTGGGTGTGTTACTTTGACAGAGTGGGGTCAGTCTGCTCTTCCCTGGGTCTGTTACTTTGACAAAGTGGGGTCAGTCTGCTCTTCCCTGCGTGTGTTACTTTGACAGAGTGGGGTCAGTCTGCTCTTCCCTGGCTGTGTTACTTTGACAGAGTGGGGTCAGTCTGCTCTTCCCTGAGTTTGGTACATTGACAGAGTGGGGTCAGTCTGCTCTTCCCTGGGTGTGTTACATTGACAGAGTGGGGTCAGTCTGCTCTTCCCTGTGTGTGTTACATTGACAGAGAGTGGTCAGTCTGCTCTTCCCTGGGTGTGTTACATTGACAGAGTGGGGTCAGTCTGCTCTTCCCTGGGTCTGTTACATTGACAGAGTGGGGTGAGTCTGCCCTTCCCTGGGTCTGTTACATTGACAGAGTGGGGTCATTCTGCTCTTCCCTGGGTGTGTTACATTGACAGAGTGGAGTCAGTCTGCTCTTCCCTGGGTGTGTTACATTGACAGAGTGGAGTCAGTCTGCCCTTCCCTGGGTGTGTTATATTGACAGAGTGGAGACAGTCTGCTCTTTCCTGGGAGTGTTACATTGACAGAGTGGGGTCAGTCTGCCCTTCCCTGGGTCTGTTACATTGACAGAGTGGGGTCAGTCTGCCCTTCCCTGGGTCTGTTACATTGACAGAGTGGGGTCAGTCTGCTCTTCCCTGGGTGTGTTACATTGACAGAGTGGGGTCAGTCTGCTCTTCCCTGGGTGTGTTACATTGACAGAGTGGAGTCAGTCTGCTCTTTCCGGGGTGTGTTACATTGACAGAGTGAAGTCAGTCTGCTATTCCCTGGGTGTGTTACACTGACACAGTGGGGTCAGTCTGCTCTTCCCTGGGTGTGTTACATTTACAGAGTGGAGTCAGTCTGCTCTTCCCTGGATGTGTTACATTGACAGAGTGGAGTCAGTCTGCTCTTCCCTGGGTGTGTTACATTGACAGAGTGAAGTCAGTCTGCTGTTCCCTGGGTGTGTTACACTGACACAGTGGGGTCAGTCTGCTCTTCCCTGAGTGTGTTACATTGACAGAGTTGGGTCAGTCTGCTCATCCCTGGGTGTGTTACATTGACAGAGTGGGGTCAGTCTGCTCTTCCCAGGGTGTGTTTCATTGACAGAGTGGGGTCAGTCTGCTCTTCCCTGGGTGTGTTACATTGACAGAATGGGGTCAGTCTGCTCTTCCCTGAGTGTGGTACATTGATAGAGTGGCGTCAGTCTGCTCTTCCCTGGCTGAGTTACATTGACAGAGTGGGGTCAGTGTGCTCTTCCCTTGGTGCGTTACATTGACAGCGTGGGGTCAGTCTGCTCTTCCCTGAGTGTGGTATATTGATAGAGTGGCGTCAGTCTGCTCTTCCCAGGGTGTGTTACATTGACAGAGTGAGGTCAGTCTGCTCTTCCCTGGGTGTGTTACATTGAAAGAGTGGGGTCAGTCTGCTCTTCCCTGGGTGTGTTGATTTGACAGAGTGGGGTCAGTCTGCTCTTCCCTGGGTGTGTTACTTTGACAGAGTGGGGTCAGTCTGCTCTTCCCTGGGTGTGTTAGTTTTACAGAGTGGGGTCAGTCTGCTCTTCCCTGGGTGTGTTACATTGACAGAGTGGGGTCAGTCTGCTCTTCCCTGGGTGTGTTACTTTGACAGAGTGAGGTCAGTCTGCTCTTCCCTGGGTGTGTTACATTGACAGAATGGGGTCAGTCTGATGTTCCCTGGGTGTGTTACTTTGACAGAGTGGGTTCAGTCTGCTCTACCCTGGGTGTGTTACATTGACAGAGTGGGGTCAGTCTGCTCTTCCCTGGATGTGTTACATTGACAGAGTGGGTTCAGTCTGTTCTTCCCTGGGTGTGTTACATTGACAGAGTGGAGTCAGTCTGCTCTTCCCTGGGTCTGTTACTTTGACAAAGTGGGGTCAGTCTGCTCTTCCCTGGGTGTGTTACTTTGACAGAGTGGGGTCAGTCTGCTCTTCCCTGGCTGTGTTACTTTGACAGAGTGGGGTCAGTCTGCTCTTTCCAGGGTGTGGTACATTGACAGAGTGGGGTCAGTCTGTTCTTCCCTGGGTGTGTTACATTGACAGAGTGGGGTCAGTCTGCTCTTCCCTGGGTGTGTTACTTTGACAGAGTGGGGTCAGTCTGCTCATCCCTGGGTGTGTGACATTGACAGAGTGTGGTCAGTCTGCTCTTCCCAGGGTGTGTTTCATTGACAGAGTGGGGTCAGTCTGCTCTTCCCTGGGTGTGTTACATTGACAGCGTGGGGTCAGTGTGCTCTTCCCTGAGTGTGGTACATTGATCGAGTGGCGTCAGTCTGCTCTTCCCTGGCTGAGTTACATTGACAGAGTGGGGTCAGTCTGCTCTTCCCTTCACGCGTTACATTGACAGCGTGGGGTCAGTCTGCTCTTCCCTGAGTGTGGTACATTGATAGAGTGGCGTCAGTCTGCTCTTCCCAGGGTGTGTTACATTGACAGAGTGAGGTCAGTCTGCTCTTCCCTGGGGGTGTTAATTTGACAGAGTGGCGTCAGTCTGCTCTTCCCAGGGTGTGTTACATTGACAGAGTGAGGTCAGTCTGCTCTTCCCTGGGTGTGTTACTTTGACAAAATGGGGTCAGTCTGCTCTACCCTGGGTGTGTTTCTTTGACAGAGTGGGGTCAGTCTGCTCTTCCCTGGGTGTGTTACTTTGACAGAGTGGGGTCAGTCTGCTCTTCCCTGGGTGTGTTACTTTGACAGAGTGGGGTCAGTCTGCCCTTCTCTGGGTGTGTTACATTGACAGAGTGTGGTCAGTCTGCTCTTCCCTGGGTGTGTTACATTGACAGAGTGAAGTCAGTCAGCTCTTCCCTGGGTGAGTTACATTGACAGAGTGGAGTCAGTCTGCTCTTCCCAGGGCGTGTTACATTGACAGAGTGAAGTCAGTCTGCTATTCCCTGGGTGTGTTACACTGACACAGTGGGGTCAGTCTGCTATTCCCTGAGTGTGTTACATTGACAGAGTGGAGTCAGTCTGCTCTTCCCTGGGTGTGTTACATTGACAGAGTGGAGTCAGTCTGCTCTTCCCTGGGTGTGTTACATTGACAGAGTGAAGTCAGTCTGCCCTACCCTGGGTGTGTTACACTGACACAGTGGGGTCAGTCTGATCTTCCCTGGGTGTGTTACTTTGACAGAGTGGGGTCAGTCTGCTCTTCCCTGGGTGTGTTACATTGACAGAGTGGAGTCAGTCTGCTCTTCCCTGGATGTGTTACATTGACAGAGTGAGGTCAGTCTGCTCTTCCCTGGGTGTGTTAGTTTGACAAAGTGGGGTCAGTCTGCTCTTCCCTGGGTGTGTTACTTTGACAGAGTGGGGTCAGTCTGCTCTTCCCTGGGTGTGTTACTTTGACAGAGTGGGGTCAGTCTGCTCTTTCCTGGGTGTGTTACTTTGACAGAGTGGGGTCAGTCTGCTCTTCCCTGAGTGTGGTACATTGACAGAGTGGGGTCAGTCTGTTCTTCCCTGGGTGTGTTTCTTTGACGGAGTGGGGTCAGTCTGCTCTTCCCTGGGTGTGTTAATTTGACAGAGTTGGGTCAGTCTGCTCTTCCCTGGGTGTGTTACTTTGACAGAGTGGGGTCAGTCTGCTCTTCCCTGGGTGTGTTACTTTGACAGAGTGGGGTCAGTCTGCTCTTCCCTGTGTGTGTTACATTGACAGAGTGGGGTCAGTCTGCTCTTCCCTGGGTGTGTTACTTTGACAGAGCGGGGTCCGTCTGCTCTTCCCTGGGTGTGTTACATTGACAGAGCGGGGTCAGTCTGCTCTTCCCTGGGTGTGTTACTTTGACAGAGTGGGGTCAGTCTGCTCTTCCCTATGTGTGTTACATTGACAGAGTGGGGTCAGTCTGCTCTTCCCTGGGTGTGTTACATTGACAGAGTGGGGTCAGTCTGCTCTTCCCTGGGTGTGTTACATTGACAGGGTGGGGTCTGTGTGCTCTTCCCTGGGTGTGTGACTTTGACAGAGTGGGGTCAGTCTGCTCTTCCCTTGGTGTGTTACTTTGACAGAGTGGGGTCAGTCTGCTCTTCCCTGGGTGTGTTACATTGACAGAGTGGGGTCAGTCTGCCCTTCTCTGGGTCTGTTACATTGACAGGGTGGGGTCAGTCTGCCCTTCCCTGGGTGTGTTACATTGACAGAGTGGAGTCAGTCTGCTCTTCCCTGGGTGTGTTACATTGACAGAGTGGAGTCAGTCTGCTCTTCCCTGGGTGTGTTACATTGACTGAGTGAAGTCAGTCTGCTGTTCCCTGGGTGTGTTACACTGACACAGTGGGGTCAGTCTGCTCTTCCCAGGGTGTGTTTCATTGACAGAGTGGGGTCAGTCTGCTCTTCCCTGGGTGCGTTACATTGACAGCGTGGGGTCAGTCTGCTCTTCCCTGAGTGTGGTTCATTGATAGAGTGGCGTCAGTCTGCTCTTCCCAGGGTGTGTTACATTGACAGAGTGAGGTCAGTCTGCTCTTCCCTGGATGTGTTACATTGACAGAGTGGGGTCAGTCTGTTCTTCCCTGTGTGTGTTACATTGACAGAGTGGGTTCAGTCTGCTCTTCCCTGGGTGTGTTACTTTGACAAAGTGGGGTCAGTCTGCTCTTCCCTGGGTGTGTTACTTTGACAGAGTGGGGTCAGACTGCTCTTCCCTGGGTGTGTTCCATTGACAGAGTGGGGTCAGTCTGCTCTTTCCTGGGTTTGTTACTTTGACAGAGTGGGGTCAGTCTGCTCTTCCCTGAGTGTGGTACATTGACAGAGTGGGGTCAGTCTGCTCTTCCCTGGGTGTGTTACTTTGACAGAGTGGGGTCAGTCTGCTCTTCCCTGGGTGTGTTACTTTGACAGAGAGGGGTCAATCTGCTCTTCCCTGGGTGTGTTACATTAACAGAGTGGGGTCAGTCTGCTCTTCCCTGGGTGTGTTACATTGACAGGGTGGGGTCTGTGTGCTCTCCCTGGGTGTGTTACTTTGACAGAGTGGGGTCAGTCTGCTCTTCCCTGGGTGTGTTACTTTGACAGAGTGGGGTCAGTCTGCTCTTCCCTGGGTGTGTTACATTGACAGAGTGGGGTCAGTCTGCCCTTCTCTGCGTCTGTTACATTGACAGGGTGGGGTCAGTCTGCCCTTCCCTGGGTGTGTTACATTGACAGAGTGTGGTCAGTCTGCTCTTCCCTGGGTGTGTTACATTGACAGAGTGAAGTCAGTCTGCTATTCCCTGGGTGTGTTACACTGACACAGTGGGGTCAATCTGCTCTTCCCTGAGTGTGTTACATTGACAGAGTGGGGTCAGTCTGCTCTTCCCTGAGTGTGTTACATTGACAGCGTGGGGTCAGTCTGCTCTTCCCTGAGTGTGCTACATTGATAGAGTGGCGTCAGTCTGCTCTTCCCAGGGTGTGTTACATTGACAGAGTGAGGTCAGTCTGCTCTTCCCTGGGTGTGTTACATTGAAAGAGTGGGGTCAGTCTGCTCTTCCCTGGGTGTGTTAATTTGACAGAGTGGGGTCAGTCTGCTCTTCCCTGGGTGTGTTACTTTGACAGAGTGGGGTCAGTCTGCTCTTCCCTGGGTGTGTTACTTTGACAGAGTGGGGTCAGTCTGCTCTTCCCAGGGTGTGTTACATTGACAGAGTGACGTCAGTCTGCTCTTCCCTGGGTGTGTTACATTGACAGAGTGAGGTCAGTCTGCTCTTCCCTGGGTGTGTTAATTTGACAGTGGGGCGTCAGTCTGCTCTTCCCTGGGTGTGTTACATTGACAGAGTGGGGTCAGTCTGCCCTTCCCTGGGTGTGTTACATTGACAGAGTGAGGTCAGTCGGCTCTTCCCTGGGTGTGTTACATTTACAGAGTGGGGTCAGTCTGCTCTTCCCTGGGTGTGTTACATTGACAGAGTGGGGTCAGTCTGCTCTTCCCTGGGTGTGTTACATTGACAGAGTGGGGTCAGTCTGCTCTTCCCTGGATGTGTTACATTGACAGAGTGGGGTCAGTCTGTTCTTCCCTGGGTGTGTTACATTGACAGAGTGGGTTCAGTCTGCTCTTCCCTGGGTGTGTTACTTTGACAAAATGGGGTCAGTCTGCTCTTCCCTGGGTGTGTTTCTTTGACAGAGTGGGGTCAGTCTGCTCTTCCCTGGGTGTGTTACTTTGACAGAGTGGGGTCAGTCTGCTCTTCCCTGGGTGTGTTACATTGACAGAGTGGGGTCAGTCTGCTCTTCCCTGGGTGTGTTAAATTGACAGAGTGGGGTCAGTCTGCTCTTCCCTGGGTGTGTTACTTTGACAGAGTGGGGTCAGTCTGCTCTTCCCTGGGTCTGTTGCATTGACAGAGTGGGGTCAGTCTGCCCTTCCCTGGGTCTGTTACATTGACAGAGTGGGGTCATTCTGCTCTTCCCTGGGTGTGTTACATTGACAGAGTGGGGTCAGTCTGCTCTTCCCTGGGTGTGTTACATTGACATAGTGGGGTCAGTCTGCTCTTCCCTGAGTGTGTTACTTTGACCGAGTGGAGTCAGTCTGCTCTTCCATGGGTGTGTTACATTGACAGAGTGGGGTCAGTCTGCTCTTCCCTGCGTCTGTTACATTGACAGAGTGGAGTCAGTCTGCTCTTCCCTGGGTGTGTTACTTTGACCGAGTGGAGTCAGTCTGCTCTTCCATGGGTGTGTTACATTGACAGAGTGAAGTCAGTCAGCTCTTCCCTGGGTGAGTTACATTGACAGAGTGAAGTCAGTCAGCTCTTCCCTGGGTGAGTTACATTGACAGAGTGGAGTCAGTCTGCTCTTCCCTGGGCGTGTTACATTGACAGAGTGAAGTCAGTCTGCTATTCCCTGGGTGTGTTACACTGACACAGTGGGGTCAGTCTGCTCTTCCCTGAGTGTTACATTGACAGAGTGGAGTCAGTCTGCTCTTCCCTGGGTGTGTTACATTGACAGAGTGGAGTCAGTCTGCTCTTCCCTGGGTGTGTTACATTCACAGAGTGAAGTCAGTCTGCCCTTCCCTGGGTGTGTTACACTGACACAGTGGGGTCAGTCTGATCTTCCCTGGGTGTGTTACTTTGACAGAGTGGGGTCAGTCTGCTCTTCCCTGGGTGTGTTACATTGACAGAGTGGAGTCAGTCTGCTCTTCCCTGGATGTGTTACATTGACAGAGTGGGGTCAGTCTGTTCTTCCCTGGGTGTGTTACTTTGACAGAGTGAGGTCAGTCTGCTCTTCTCTGGGTGTGTTACATTGACAGAGTGGGTTCAGTCTGCTCTTCCCTGGGTGTGTTACTTTGACAAAGTGGGGTCAGTCTGCTCTTCCCTGGGTGTGTTACTTTGACAGAGTGAGGTCAGTCTGCTCTTCCCTGGGTGTGTTACTTTGACAGAGTGGGGTCAGTCTGTTCTTTCCTGGGTGTGTTACTTTGACAGAGTGGGGTCAGTCTGCTCTTCCCTGAGTGTGGTACATTGACAGAGTGGGGTCAGTCTGTTCTTCCCTGGGTGTGTTACATTGACAGAGTGGGGTCAGTCTGCTCTTCCCTGGGTGTGTTACTTTGACAGAGTGGGGTCAGTCTGCTCTTCCCTGGGTGTGTTAATTTGACAGAGTTGGGTCAGTCTGCTCTTCCCTGGGTGTGTTACTTTTACAGAGTGGGGTCAGTCTGCTCTTCCCTGGGTGTGTTACTTTGACAGAGTGGGGTCAGTCTGCTCTTCCCTGTGTGTGTTACATTGACAGAGTGGGGTCAGTCTGCTCTTCCCTGGGTGTGTTACTTTGACAGAGCGGGGTCCGTCTGCTCTTCCCTGGGTGTGTTACTTTGACAGAGTGGGGTCAGTCTGCTCTTCCCTGTGTGTGTTACATTGACAGAGTGGGGTCAGTCTGCTCTTCCCTGGGTGTGTTACATTGACAGAGTGGGGTCAGTCTGCTCTTCCCTGGGTGTGTTACATTGACAGGGTGGGGTCTGTGTGCTCTTCCCTGGGTGTGTGACTTTGACAGAGTGGGGTCAGTCTGCTCTTCCCTGGGTGTGTTACTTTGACAGAGTGGGGTCAGTCTGCTCTTCCCTGGGTGTGTTACTTTGACAGAGTGGGGTCAGTCTACTCTTCCCTGGGTATGTTACATTGACAGAGTGGGGTCAGTCTGCTCTTCCCTGTGTGTGTTACATTGACAGAGTGGGGTCAGTCTGCTCTTCCCTGGGTGTGTTACATTGACAGAGTGGGGTCAGTCTGCCCTTCTCTGGGTCTGTTACATTGACAGGGTGGGGTCAGTCTGCCCTTCCCTGGGTGTGTTACATTGACAGAGTCTGGTCAGTCTGCTCTTCCCTGGGTGTGTTACATTGACAGAGTGAAGTCAGTCTGCTCTTCCCTGGGTGTGTTACATTGACAGAGTGGAGTCAGTCTGCTCTTCCCTGGGTGTGTTACATTGACAGAGTGGAGTCAGTCTGCTCTTCCCTGGGTGTGTTACATTGACTGAGTGAAGTCAGTCTGCTCTTCCCTGGGTGTGTTACATTGACAGGGTGGGGTCTGTGTGCTCTTCCCTGGGTGTGTGACTTTGACAGAGTGGGGTCAGTCTGCTCTTCCCTGGGTGTGTTACTTTGACAGAGTGGCGTCAGTCTGCTCTTCCCAGGGTGTGTTACATTGACAGAGTGAGGTCAGTCTGCTCTTCCCTGGATGTGTTACATTGACAGAGTGGGGTCAGTCTGTTCTTCCCTGTGTGTGTTACATTGACAGAGTGGGTTCAGTCTGCTCTTCCCTGGGTGTGTTACTTTGACAAAGTGGGGTCAGTCTGCTCTTCCCTGGGTGTGTTACTTTGACAGAGTGGGGTCAGTCTGCTCTTCCCTGGGTGTGTTCCATTGACAGAGTGGGGTCAGTCTGCTCTTTCCTGGGTTTGTTACTTTGACAGAGTGGGGTCAGTCTGCTCTTCCCTGAGTGTGGTATATTGACAGAGTGGGGTCAGTCTGCTCGTCCCTGGGTGTGTTACTTTGACAGAGTGGGGTCAGTCTGCTCTTCCCTGGGTGTGTTACTTTGACAGAGAGGGGTCAATCTGCTCTTCCCTGGGTGTGTTACATTAACAGAGTGGGGTCAGTCTGCTCTTCCCTGGGTGTGTTACATTGACAGGGTGGGGTCTGTGTGCTCTTCCCTGGGTGTGTTACTTTGACAGAGTGGGTTCAGTCTGCTCTTCCCTGGGTGTGTTACTTTGACAGAGTGGGGTCAGTCTGCTCTTCCCTGGGTGTGTTACATTGTCAGAGTGGGGTCAGTCTGCCCTTCTCTGCGTCTGTTACATTGACAGGGTGGGGTCAGTCTGCCCTTCCCTGGGTGTGTTACATTGACAGAGTGTGGTCAGTCTGCTCTTCCCTGGGTGTGTTACATTGACAGAGTGAAGTCAGTCTGCTATTCCCTGGGTGTGTTACACTGACACAGTGGGGTTAGTCTGCTCTTCCCTGAGTGTGTTACATTGACAGAGTGGGGTCAGTCTGCTCTTCCCTGAGTGTGTTACATTGACAGCGTGGGGTCAGTCTGCTCTTCCCTGAGTGTGCTACATTGATAGAGTGGCGTCAGTCTGCTCTTCCCAGGGTGTGTTACATTGACAGAGTGAGGTCAGTCTGCTCTTCCCTGGGTGTGTTACATTGAAAGAGTGGGGTCAGTCTGCTCTTCCCTGGGTGTGTTAATTTGACAGAGTGGGGTCAGTCTGCTCTTCCCTGGGTGTGTTACTTTGACAGAGTGGGGTCAGTCTGCTCTTCCCTGGGTGTGTTACTTTGACAGAGTGGGGTCAGTCTGCTCTTCCCAGGGTGTGTTACATTGACAGAGTGAGGTCAGTCTGCTCTTCCCTGGGTGTGTTACATTGACAGAGTGGGGTCAGTCTGCCCTTCCCTGGGTGTGTTACATTGACAGAGTGAGGTCAGTCGGCTCTTCCCTGGGTGTGTTACATTTACAGAGTGGGGTCAGTCTGCTCTTCCCTGGGTGTGTTACATTGACAGAGTGGGGTCAGTCTGCTCTTCCCTGGGTGTGTTACATTGACAGAGTGGGGTCAGTCTGCTCTTCCCTGGATGTGTTACATTGACAGAGTGGGGTCAGTCTGTTCTTCCCTGGGTGTGTTACATTGACAGAGTGGGTTCAGTCTGCTCTTCCCTGGGTGTGTTACTTTGACAAAATGGGGTCAGTCTGCTCTTACCTGGGTGTGTTTCTTTGACAGAGTGGGGTCAGTCTGCTCTTCCCTGGGTGTGTTACTTTGACAGAGTGGGGTCAGTCTGCTCTTCCCTGGGTGTGTTACTTTGACAGAGTGGGGTCAGTCTGCTCTTCCCTGGGTGTGTTAAATTGACAGAGTGGGTTTCAGTCTGTTCTTCCCTGGATGTGTTACATTGACAGAGTGGGGTCAGTCTGCTCTTCCCTGGGTGTGTTACTTTGACAGAGTGGGGTCAGTCTGCTCTTCCCTGGGTCTGTTACATTGACAGAGTGGGGTCAGTCTGCCCTTCCCTGGGTCTGTTACATTGACAGAGTGGGGTCATTCTGCTCTTCCCTGGGTGTGTTACATTGACAGAGTGGGGTCAGTCTGCTCTTCCCTGGGTGTGTTGGATTGACAGAGTGGAGTCAGTCTGCTCTTCCCTGGGTGTGTTACTTTGACAGAGTGGAGTCAGTCTGCTCTTCCATGGGTGTGTTACATTGACAGAGTGGGGTCAGTCTGCCCTTCCCTGGGTCTGTTACATTGACAGAGTGGGGTCAGTCTGCCCTTCCCTGGGTGTGTTACATTGACAGAGTGTGGTCAGTCTGCTCTTCCCTGGGTGTGTTACATTGACAGAGTGAAGTCAGTCAGCTCTTCCCTGGGTGAGTTACATTGACAGAGTGGAGTCAGTCTGCTCTTCCCTGGGCGTGTTACATTGACAGAGTGAAGTCAGTCTGCTATTCCCTGGGTGTGTTACACTGACACAGTGGGGTCAGTCTGCTCTTCCCTGAGTGTGTTACATTGACAGAGTGGAGTCAGTCTGCTCTTCCCTGGGTGTGTTACATTGACAGAGTGAGGTCAGTCTGTTCTTCCCTGGGTGTGTTACTTTGACAGAGTGAGGTCAGTCTGCTCTTCTCTGGGTGTGTTACATTGACAGAGTGGGTTCAGTCTGCTCTTCCCTGGGTGTGTTACTTTGACAAAGTGGGGTCAGTCTGCTCTTCCCTGGGTGTGTTACTTTGACAGAGTGGGGTCAGTCTGCTCTTCCCTGGGTGTGTTACTTTGACAGAGTGGGGTCAGTCTGCTCTTTCCTGGGTGTGTTACTTTGACAGAGTTTGGTAAGTCTGCTCTTCCCTGAGTGTGGTACATTGACAGAGTGGGGTCAGTCTGTTCTTCCCTGGGTGTGTTACATTGACAGAGTGGGGTCAGTCTGCTCTTCCCTGGGTGTGTTACTTTGACAGAGTGGGGTCAGTCTGCTCTTCCCTGGGTGTGTTAATTTGACAGAGTTGGGTCAGTCTGCTCTTCCCTGGGTGTGTTACTTTGACAGAGTGGAGGCAGTCTGCTCTTCCATGGGTGTGTTACATTGACAGAGTGGGGTCAGTCTGCCCTTCCCTGTGTCTGTTACATTGACAGAGTGGGGTCAGTCTGCCCTTCCCTGGGTGTGTTACATTGACAGAGTGTGGTCAGTCTGCTCTTCCCTGGGTGTGTTACATTGACAGAGTGAAGTCAGTCAGCTCTTCCCTGGGTGAGTTACATTGACAGAGTGGAGTCAGTCTGCTCTTCCCTGGGCGTGTTACATTGACAGAGTGAAGTCAGTCTGCTATTCCCTGGGTGTGTTACACTGACACAGTGGGGTCAGTCTGCTCTTCCCTGAGTGTGTTACATTGACAGAGTGGAGTCAGTCTGCTCTTCCCTGGGTGTGTTACATTGACAGAGTGGAGTCAGTCTGCTCTTCCCTGGGTGTGTTACATTGACAGAGTGAAGTCAGTCTGCCCTTCCCTGGGTGTGTTACACTGACACAGTGGGGTCAGTCTGATCTTCCCTGGGTGTGTTACTTTGACAGAGTGGGGTCAGTCTGCTCTTCCCTGGGTGTGTTACATTGACAGAGTGGAGTCAGTCTGCTCTTCCCTGGATGTGTTACATTGACAGAGTGAGGTCAGTCTGTTCTTCCCTGGGTGTGTTACTTTGACAGAGTGAGGTCAGTCTGCTCTTCTCTGGGTGTGTTACATTGACAGAGTGGGTTCAGTCTGCTCTTCCCTGGGTGTGTTACTTTGACAAAGTGGGGTCAGTCTGCTCTTCCCTGGGTGTGTTACTTTGACAGAGTGGGGTCAGTCTGCTCTTCCCTGGGTGTGTTACTTTGACAGAGTGGGGTCAGTCTGCTCTTTCCTGGGTGTGTTACTTTGACAGAGTGGGGTCAGTCTGCTCTTCCCTGAGTGTGGTACATTGACAGAGTGGGGTCAGTCTGTTCTTCCCTGGGTGTGTTACATTGACAGAGTGGGGTCAGTCTGCTCTTCCCTGGGTGTGTTACTTTGACAGAGTGGGGTCAGTCTGCTCTTCCCTGGGTGTGTTAATTTGACAGAGTTGGGTCAGTCTGCTCTTCCCTGGGTGTGTTACTTTGACAGAGTGGTGTCAGTCTGCTCTTCCCTGGGTGTGTTACTTTGACAGAGTGGGGTCAGTCTGCTCTTCCCTGTGTGTGTTACATTGACAGAGTGGGGTCAGTCTGCTCTTCCCTGGGTGTGTTACTTTGACAGAGCGGGGTCCGTCTGCTCTTCCCTGGGTGTGTTACTTTGACAGAGTGGGGTCAGTCTGCTCTTCCCTGTGTGTGTTACATTGACAGAGTGGGGTCAGTCTGCTCTTCCCTGGGTGTGTTACATTGACAGAGTGGGGTCAGTCTGCTCTTCCCTGGGTGTGTTACATTGACAGGGTGGGGTCTGTGTGCTCTTCCCTGGGTGTGTGACTTTGACAGAGTGGGGTCAGTCTGCTCTTCCCTGGGTGTGTTACTTTGACAGAGTGGGGTCAGTCTGCTCTTCCCTGGGTGTGTTTCATTGACAGAGTGGGGTCAGTCTGCCCTTCTCTGGGTCTGTTACATTGACAGAGTGGGGTCATTCTGCTCTTCCCTGGGTGTGTTACATTGACAGAGTGGGGTCAGTCTGCTCTTCCCTGGGTGTGTTAGATTGACAGAGTGGCGTCAGTCTGCTCTTCCCTGGGTGTGTTACATTGACAGAGTGGAGTCAGTCTGCTCTTCCCTGGGTGTGTTACTTTGACAGATTGGGGTCAGTCTGCTCTTCCCTGTGTGTGTTACATTGACAGAGTGGGGTCAGTCTGCTCTTCCCTGGGTGTGTTACTTTGACAGAGTGGGGTCAGTCTGCTCTTCCCTGGGTGTGTTAGATTGACAGAGTGGCGTCAGTCTGCTCTTCCCTGGGTCTGTTACATTGACAGAGTGGGGTCAGTCTGCCCTTCCCTGGGTGTGTTACATTGACAGAGTGAAGTCAGTCAGCTCTTCCCTGGGTGAGTTACATTGACAGAGTGGAGTCAGTCTGCTCTTCCCTGGGCGTGTTACATTGACAGAGTGAAGTCAGTCTGCTATTCCCTGGGTGTGTTACACTGACACAGTGGGGTCAGTCTGCTCTTCCCTGGGTGTGTTACTTTGACAGATTGGGGTCAGTCTGCTCTTCCCTGTGTGTGTTACATTGACAGAGTGGGGTCAGTCTGCTCTTCCCTGGGTGTGTTACTTTGACAGAGTGGGGTCAGTCTGCTCTTCCCTGGGTGTGTTAGATTGACAGAGTGGCGTCAGTCTGCTCTTCCCTGGGTGTGTTACATTGACAGAGTGGAGTCAGTCTGCTCTTCCATGGGTGTGTTACATTGACAGAGTGGGGTCAGTCTGCCCTTCCCTGGGTCTGTTACATTGACAGAGTGGGGTCAGTCTGCCCTTCCCTGGGTGTGTTACATTGACAGAGTGTGGTCAGTCTGCTCTTCCCTGGGTGTGTTACATTGACAGAGTGAAGTCAGTCAGCTCTTCCCTGGGTGAGTTACATTGACAGAGTGGAGTCAGTCTGCTCTTCCCTGGGCGTGTTACATTGACAGAGTGAAGTCAGTCTGCTATTCCCTGGGTGTGTTACACTGACACAGTGGGGTCAGTCTGCTCTTCCCAGAGTGTGTTACATTGACAGAGTGGAGTCAGTATGCTCTTCCCTGGGTGTGTTACATTGACAGAGTGGAGTCAGTCTGCTCTTCCCTGGGTGTGTTACATTGACAGAGTGAAGTCAGTCTGCCCTTCCCTGGGTGTGTTACACTGACACAGTGGGGTCAGTCTGATCTTCCCTGGGTGTGTTACTTTGACAGAGTGGGGTCAGTCTGCTCTTCCCTGGGTGTGTTACATTGACAGAGTGGAGTCAGTCTGCTCTTCCATGGGTGTGTTACATTGACAGAGTGGGGTCAGTCTGCCCTTCCCTGTGTCTGTTACATTGACAGAGTGGGGTCAGTCTGCCCTTCCCTGGGTGTGTTACATTGACAGAGTGTGGTCAGTCTGCTCTTCCCTGGGTGTGTTACATTGACAGAGTGAAGTCAGTCAGCTCTTCCCTGGGTGAGTTACATTGACAGAGTGGAGTCAGTCTGCTCTTCCCTGGGCGTGTTACATTGACAGAGTGAAGTCAGTCTGCTATTCCCTGGGTGTGTTACACTGACACAGTGGGGTCAGTCTGCTCTTCCCTGAGTGTGTTACATTGACAGAGTGGAGTCAGTCTGCTCTTCCCTGGGTGTGTTACATTGACAGAGTGGAGTCAGTCTGCTCTTCCCTGGGTGTGTTACATTGACAGAGTGAAGTCAGTCTGCCCTTCCCTGGGTGTGTTACACTGACACAGTGGGGTCAGTCTGATCTTCCCTGGGTGTGTTACTTTGACAGAGTGGGGTCAGTCTGCTCTTCCCTGGGTGTGTTACATTGACAGAGTGGAGTCAGTCTGCTCTTCCCTGGATGTGTTACATTGACAGAGTGAGGTCAGTCTGTTCTTCCCTGGGAGTGTTACTTTGACAGAGTGAGGTCAGTCTGCTCTTCTCTGGGTGTGTTACATTGACAGAGTGGGTTCAGTCTGCTCTTCCCTGGGTGTGTTACTTTGACAAAGTGGGGTCAGTCTGCTCTTCCCTGGGTGTGTTACTTTGACAGAGTGGGGTCAGTCTGCTCTTCCCTGGGTGTGTTACTTTGACAGAGTGGGGTCAGTCTGCTCTTTCCTGGGTGTGTTACTTTGACAGAGTGGGGTCAGTCTGCTCTTCCCTGAGTGTGGTACATTGACAGAGTGGGGTCAGTCTGTTCTTCCCTGGGTGTGTTACATTGACAGAGTGGGGTCAGTCTGCTCTTCCCTGGGTGTGTTACTTTGACAGAGTGGGGTCAGTCTGCTCTTCCCTGGGTGTGTTAATTTGACAGAGTTGGGTCAGTCTGCTCTTCCCTGGGTGTGTTACTTTGACAGAGTGGTGTCAGTCTGCTCTTCCCTGGGTGTGTTACTTTGACAGAGTGGGGTCAGTCTGCTCTTCCCTGTGTGTGTTACATTGACAGAGTGGGGTCCGTCTGCTCTTCCCTGGGTGTGTTACTTTGACAGAGCGGGGTCCGTCTGCTCTTCCCTGGGTGTGTTACTTTGACAGAGTGGGGTCAGTCTGCTCTTCCCTGTGTGTGTTACATTGACAGAGTGGGGTCAGTCTGCTCTTCCCTGGGTGTGTTACATTGACAGAGTGGGGTCAGTCTGCTCTTCCCTGGGTGTGTTACATTGACAGGGTGGGGTCTGTGTGCTCTTCCCTGGGTGTGTGACTTTGACAGAGTGGGGTCAGTCTGCTCTTCCCTGGGTGTGTTACTTTGACAGAGTGGGGTCAGTCTGCTCTTCCCTGGGTGTGTTTCATTGACAGAGTGGGGTCAGTCTGCCCTTCTCTGGGTCTGTTACATTGACAGAGTGGGGTCATTCTGCTCTTCCCTGGGTGTGTTACATTGAGAGAGTGGGGTCAGTCTGCTCTTCCCTGGGTGTGTTAGATTGACAGAGTGGCGTCAGTCTGCTCTTCCCTGGGTGTGTTACATTGACAGAGTGGAGTCAGTCTGCTCTTCCCTGGGTGAGTTACATTGACAGAGTGGAGTCAGTCTGCTCTTCCCTGGGCGTGTTACATTGACAGAGTGAAGTCAGTCTGCTATTCCCTGGGTGTGTTACACTGACACAGTGGGGTCAGTCTGCTCTTCCCTGGGTGTGTTACTTTGACAGATTGGGGTCAGTCTGCTCTTCCCTGTGTGTGTTACATTGACAGAGTGGGGTCAGTCTGCTCTTCCCTGGGTGTGTTACTTTGACAGAGTGGGGTCAGTCTGCTCTTCCCTGGGTGTGTTAGATTGACAGAGTGGCGTCAGTCTGCTCTTCCCTGGGTGTGTTACATTGACAGAGTGGAGTCAGTCTGCTCTTCCATGGGTGTGTTACATTGACAGAGTGGGGTCAGTCTGCCCTTCCCTGGGTCTGTTACATTGACAGAGTGGGGTCAGTCTGCCCTTCCCTGGGTGTGTTACATTGACAGAGTGTGGTCAGTCTGCTCTTCCCTGGGTGTGTTACATTGACAGAGTGAAGTCAGTCAGCTCTTCCCTGGGTGAGTTACATTGACAGAGTGGAGTCAGTCTGCTCTTCCCTGGGCGTGTTACATTGACAGAGTGAAGTCAGTCTGCTATTCCCTGGGTGTGTTACACTGACACAGTGGGGTCAGTCTGCTCTTCCCAGAGTGTGTTACATTGACAGAGTGGAGTCAGTCTGCTCTTCCCTGGGTGTGTTACATTGACAGAGTGGAGTCAGTCTGCTCTTCCCTGGGTGTGTTACATTGACAGAGTGAAGTCAGTCTGCCCTTCCCTGGGTGTGTTACACTGACACAGTGGGGTCAGTCTGATCTTCCCTGGGTGTGTTACTTTGACAGAGTGGGGTCAGTCTGCTCTTCCCTGGGTGTGTTACATTGACAGAGTGGAGTCAGTCTGCTCTTCCCTGGATGTGTTATATTGACAGAGTGGGTTCAGTCTGTTCTTCCCTGGGTGTGTTACTTTGACAGAGTGAGGTCAGTCTGCTCTTCTCTGGGTGTGTTACATTGACAGAGTGGGTTCAGTCTGCTCTTCCCTGGGTGTGTTACTTTGACAAAGTGGGGTCAGTCTGCTCTTCCCTGGGTGTGTTACTTTGACAGAGTGGGGTCAGTCTGCTCTTCCCTGGGTGTGTTACTTTGACAGAGTGGGGTCAGTCTGCTCTTTCCGGGGTGTGTTACTTTGACAGAGTGGGGTCAGTCTGCTCTTCCCTGAGTGTGGTACATTGACAGAGTGGGGTCAGTCTGTTCTCCCCTGGGTGTGTTACATTGACAAAGTGGGGCCAGTCTGCTCTTCCCTGGGTGTGTTACTTTGACAGAGTGGGGTCAGTCTGCTCTTCCCTGGGTGTGTTAATTTGACAGAGTTGGGTCAGTCTGCTCTTCCCTGGGTGTGTTACTTTGACAGAGTGGGGTCAGTCTGCTCTTCCCTGGGTGTGTTACTTTGACAGATTGGGGTCAGTCTGCTCTTCCCTGTGTGTGTTACATTGACAGAGTGGGGTCAGTCTGCTCTTCCCTGGGTGTGTTACATTGACAGAGCGGGGTCAGTCTGCTCTTCCCTGGGTGAGTTACTTTGACAGAGTGGGGTCAGTCTGCTCTTCCCTGTGTGTGTTACATTGACAGAGTGGGGTCAGTCTGCTCTTCCCTGGGTGTGTTACATTGACAGAGTGGGGTCAGTCTGCTCTTCCCTGGGTGTGTTACATTGACAGGGTGGGGTCTGTGTGCTCTTCCCTGGGTGTGTGACTTTGACAGAGTGGGGTCAGTCTGCTCTTCCCTGGGTGTGTTACTTTGACAGAGTGGGGTCAGTCTGCTCTTCCCTGGGTGTGTTACATTGACAGAGTGGGGTCAGTCTGCCCTTCTCTGGGTCTGTTACATTGACAGGGTGGGGTCAGTCTGCCCTTCCCTGGGTGTGTTACATTGACAGAGTCTGGTCAGTCTGCTCTTCCCTGGGTGTGTTACATTGACAGAGTGAAGTCAGTCTGCTCTTCCCTGGGTGTGTTACATTGACAGAGTGGAGTCAGTCTGCTCTTCCCTGGGTGTGTTACATTGACAGAGTGGAGTCAGTCTGCTCTTCCCTGGGTGTGTTACATTGACTGAGTGAAGTCAGTCTGCTGTTCCCTGGGTGTGTTACACTGACACAGTGGGGTCAGTCTGCTCTTCCCAGGGTGTGTTTCATTGACAGAGTGGGGTCAGTCTGCTCTTCCCTGGGTGCGTTACATTGACAGCGTGGGTTCAGTCTGCTCTTCCCTGAGTGTGGTTCATTGATAGAGTGGCGTCAGTCTGCTCTTCCCAGGGTGTGTTACATTGACAGAGTGAGGTCAGTCTGCTCTTCCCTGGATGTGTTACATTGACAGAGTGGGTTCAGTCTGTTCTTCCCTGTGTGTGTTACATTGACAGAGTGGGTTCAGTCTGCTCTTCCCTGGGTGTGTTACATTGACAAAGTGGGGTCAGTCTGCTCTTCCCTGGGTGTGTTACTTTGACAGAGTGGGGTCAGTCTGCTCTTCCCTGGGTGTGTTCCATTGACAGAGTGGGGTCAGTCTGCTCTTTCCTGGGTTTGTTACTTTGACAGAGTGGGGTCAGTCTGCTCTTCCCTGAGTGTGGTACATTGACAGAGTGGGGTCAGTCTGCTCTTCCCTGGGTGTGTTACTTTGACAGAGTGGGGTCAGTCTGCTCTTCCCTGGGTGTGTTACTTTGACAGAGAGGGGTCAATCTGCTCTTCCCTGGGTGTGTTACATTAACAGAGTGGGGTCAGTCTGCTCTTCCCTGGGTGTGTTACATTGACAGGGTGGGGTCTGTGTGCTCTTCCCTGGGTGTGTTACTTTGACAGAGTGGGGTCAGTCTGCTCTTCCCTGGGTGTGTTACTTTGACAGAGTGGGGTCAGTCTGCTCTTCCCTGGGTGTGTTACATTGACAGAGTGGGGTCAGTCTGCCCTTCTCTGCGTCTGTTACATTGACAGGGTGGGGTCAGTCTGCCCTTCCCTGGGTGTGTTACATTGACAGAGTGTGGTCAGTCTGCTCTTCCCTGGGTGTGTTACATTGACAGAGTGAAGTCAGTCTGCTATTCCCTGGGTGTGTTACACTGACACAATGGGGTTAGTCTGCTCTTCCCTGAGTGTGTTACATTGACAGAGTGGGGTCAGTCTGCTCTTCCCTGAGTGTGTTACATTGACAGCGTGGGGTCAGTCTGCTCTTCCCTGAGTGTGCTACATTGATAGAGTGGCGTCAGTCTGCTCTTCCCAGGGTGTGTTACATTGACAGAGTGAGGTCAGTCTGCTCTTCCCTGGGTGTGTTACATTGAAAGAGTGGGGTCAGTCTGCTCTTCCCTGGGTGTGTTAATTTGACAGAGTGGGGTCAGTCTGCTCTTCCCTGGGTGTGTTACTTTGACAGAGTGGGGTCAGTCTGCTCTTCCCTGGGTGTGTTACTTTGACAGAGTGGGGTCAGTCTGCTCTTCCCAGGGTGTGTTACATTGACAGAGTGAGGTCAGTCTGCTCTTCCCTGGGTGTGTTACATTGACAGAGTGGGGTCAGTCTGCCCTTCCCTGGGTGTGTTACATTGACAGAGTGAGGTCAGTCGGCTCTTCCCTGGGTGTGTTACATTTACAGAGTGGGGTCAGTCTGCTCTTCCCTGGGTGTGTTACATTGACAGAGTGGGGTCAGTCTGCTCTTCCCTGGGTGTGTTAAATTGACAGAGTGGGGTCAGTCTGTTCTTCCCTGGATGTGTTACATTGACAGAGTGGGGTCAGTCTGCTCTTCCCTGGGTGTGTTACTTTGACAGAGTGGGGTCAGTCTGCTCTTCCCTGGGTGTGTTACTTTGACAGAGTGGGGTCAGTCTGCTCTTCCCTGGGTGTGTTAAATTGACAGAGTGGGGTCAGTCTGTTCTTCCCTGGATGTGTTACATTGACAGAGTGGGGTCAGTCTGCTCTTCCCTGGGTGTGTTACTTTGACAGAGTGGGGTCAGTCTGCTCTTCCCTGGGTCTGTTACATTGACAGAGTGGGGTCAGTCTGCCCTTCCCTGGGTGTGTTACATTGACAGAGTGTGGTCAGTCTGCTCTTCCCTGGGTGTGTTACATTGACAGAGTGAAGTCAGTCAGCTCTTCCCTGGGTGAGTTACATTGACAGAGTGGAGTCAGTCTGCTCTTCCCTGGGCGTGTTACATTGACAGAGTGAAGTCAGTCTGCTATTCCCTGGGTGTGTTACACTGAACACAGTGGGGTCAGTCTGCTCTTCCCTGAGTGTGTTACATTGACAGAGTGGAGTCAGTCTGCTCTTCCCTGGGTGTGTTACATTGACAGAGTGGAGTCAGTCTGCTCTTCTCTGGGTGTGTTACATTGACAGAGTGGGTTCAGTCTGCTCTTCCCTGGGTGTGTTACTTTGACAAAGTGGGGTCAGTCTGCTCTTCCCTGGGTGTGTTACTTTGACAGAGTGGGGTCAGTCTGCTCTTCCCTGGGTGTGTTACTTTGACAGAGTGGGGTCAGTCTGCTCTTTCCTGGGTGTGTTACTTTGACAGAGTTTGGTCAGTCTGCTCTTCCCTGAGTGTGGTACATTGACAGAGTGGGGTCAGTCTGTTCTTCCCTGGGTGTGTTACATTGACAGAGTGGGGTCAGTCTGCTCTTCCCTGGGTGTGTTACTTTGACAGAGTGGGGTCAGTCTGCTCTTCCCTGGGTGTGTTAATTTGACAGAGTGGGGTCAGTCTGCTCTTCCCTGGGTGTGTTACTTTGACAGAGTGGAGGCAGTCTGCTCTTCCATGGGTGTGTTACATTGACAGAGTGGGGTCAGTCTGCCCTTCCCTGGGTCTGTTACATTGACAGAGTGGGGTCAGTCTGCCCTTCCCTGGGTGTGTTACATTGACAGAGTGTGGTCAGTCTGCTCTTCCCTGGGTGTGTTACATTGACAGAGTGAAGTCAGTCAGCTCTTCCCTGGGTGAGTTACATTGACAGAGTGGAGTCAGTCTGCTCTTCCCTGGGCGTGTTACATTGACAGAGTGAAGTCAGTCTGCTATTCCCTGGGTGTGTTACACTGACACAGTGGGGTCAGTCTGCTCTTCCCTGAGTGTGTTACATTGACAGAGTGGAGTCAGTCTGCTCTTCCCTGGGTGTGTTACATTGACAGAGTGGAGTCAGTCTGCTCTTCCCTGGGTGTGTTACATTGACAGAGTGAAGTCAGTCTGCCCTTCCCTGGGTGTGTTACACTGACACAGTGGGGTCAGTCTGATCTTCCCTGGGTGTGTTACTTTGACAGAGTGGGGTCAGTCTGCTCTTCCCTGGGTGTGTTACATTGACAGAGTGGAGTCAGTCTGCTCTTCCCTGGATGTGTTACATTGACAGAGTGAGGTCAGTCTGTTCTTCCCTGGGTGTGTTACTTTGACAGAGTGAGGTCAGTCTGCTCTTCTCTGGGTGTGTTACATTGACAGAGTGGGTTCAGTCTGCTCTTCCCTGGGTGTGTTACTTTGACAAAGTGGGGTCAGTCTGCTCTTCCCTGGGTGTGTTACTTTGACAGAGTGGGGTCAGTCTGCTCTTCCCTGGGTGTGTTACTTTGACAGAGTGGGGTCAGTCTGCTCTTTCCTGGGTGTGTTACTTTGACAGAGTGGGGTCAGTCTGCTCTTCCCTGAGTGTGGTACATTGACAGAGTGGGGTCAGTCTGTTCTTCCCTGGGTGTGTTACATTGACAGAGTGGGGTCAGTCTGCTCTTCCCTGGGTGTGTTACTTTGACAGAGTGGGGTCAGTCTGCTCTTCCCTGGGTGTGTTAATTTGACAGAGTTGGGTCAGTCTGCTCTTCCCTGGGTGTGTTACTTTGACAGAGTGGTGTCAGTCTGCTCTTCCCTGGGTGTGTTAATTTGACAGAGTGGGGTCAGTCTGCTCTTCCCTGTGTGTGTTACATTGACAGAGTGGGGTCAGTCTGCTCTTCCCTGGGTGTGTTACTTTGACAGAGCGGGGTCCGTCTGCTCTTCCCTGGGTGTGTTACATTGACAGAGCGGGGTCAGTCTATTCTTCCCTGGGTGTGTTACTTTGACAGAGTGGGGTCAGTCTGCTCTTCCCTGTGTGTGTTACATTGACAGAGTGGGGTCAGTCTGCTCTTCCCTGGGTGTGTTACATTGACAGAGTGGGGTCAGTCTGCTCTTCCCTGGGTGTGTTACATTGACAGGGTGGGGTCTGTGTGCTCTTCCCTGGGTGTGTGACTTTGACAGAGTGGGGTCAGTCTGCTCTTCCCTGGGTGTGTTACTTTGACAGAGTGGGGTCAGTCTGCTCTTCGCTGGGTGTGTTACATTGACAGAGTGGGGTCAGTCTGCCCTTCTCTGGGTCTGTTACATTGACAGAGTGGGGTCATTCTGCTCTTCCCTGGGTGTGTTACATTGACAGAGTGGGGTCAGTCTGCTC